>NC_137102.1:4253071-4350571 GCF_949357685.1 Gobio gobio | reverse complement strand
TTCTGGGATGCCTGAAAGAGTGATATAAATATATAACAAGAGTGTCAGAGAAAGGAAGGGCAGTGAAGAGAGCAAATAAAAAAATAATGACATTAAAGGGATAGTTCACCCAGAAATGAAAATTTTATGTTTATCTGCTCAAAAAAAGATCCAAATTAAACCCTGCTGCTCGTGACGACACATTGATGTCTTAAAGGGATGATGAACTGAGAAATCTACTTTCCTTTGAGCCTTTGATATATAAAAGTTCATGGTGATATAAGAATATCCTGTAAGTTTCGGAGCTGAAAACATCCTTGTTAGTCAAAGAAAAGCTTGTATTGACACCAGGCCCAGAAAACGAGAGATATATGTCGACCATTGACGTCATAAGACGCAGAAGAACTGCCTCAAGCCCAGCCCACCGACTCGTGGAGCAATAAACATGCCGGTTCCAGCAACAAAAAAAAGCGTTTGTTCGCTTCATTTCACCGCGGATTCGTTTGTAAACAAGACACAGGTGGAGACTGGATCTGCAGACATATTGAGATTAAAACACAATGCTGTGCTTCTGGATCCGACAGGAACGCTGCAGCACACTGATATGAGTAAAACATGTTTTTATATGTGTTAGTATTGCATTTTTACAGATCGTTTGATATCTATTTATTACACACCTTAGCACGCGGTCACAGGCTGGAGAAGCTGTTATTGGTTCATTCGTGATCAGACTCGGACTTGTAACGTCCTGGGGCTATGTGTTTTTCAGACAGGCTACCAAATTTGAAGGGCGCACGCGCATGTGTGTGTTTGTGTGTGTACGGTTTGCGGTTATATTTACTGATTGGGCCAGCCAAGTAATAAAAAAATAACATTCCAATCAATCGCGAGTGGATGAGATGAATCTTTGTTTGTTTGATAAAGACATTTTGCGAGTCCTGTGAGTGTTTCCCCAGATGCTTTCAAAACAATCCCCACATGTACTGAGAGGAGCTGAAGCTCATTAAATATGCAAATCTTATCCAATCGTAGAGGTGGGCGTTTACTTCCAAGTCTTCAGTGCAGCACGCCCATAGAAACCCAGTGTTTCTTCAGAGAGCCTCAAAACCAAGGCAGAAAATAGCCTATTAGTTATTCATTATGATGTTTCTGAATGTAAAAACCACGAGGACGTCATAAGTTGACCTCAGACAACAGTATAAAAAAAATGAAAAAAGCCATGACCCCTTTAAGACACAAAACGATCGGTTTGTGAGAGAAACCGAACAGTATTTATATCATTTTTGACCTCTATGTTCAACAGCCTTCAGCGCGCAATCACTTCCGGTCTGAACACTGTAAACTAGGGATGCACCGAATCCAGATTTTTGGGGTTCGGCCGAATACCGAATCCACTGGTTAAGATTCGGCCGAATCCGAAACCGAATACCGAATCCTACTCCCGTCCGCAGTCCATTATCACAGTAAACACATTAATGAAGTTAACAACGTCCACAGCAGTGTAGGGATGCTATTGACCAGTTTTGGTCAAGTTTACTAAAGGAAACATTGTCGTGTATGTTCTTCTCCCCGCTATTTCATGATGGTTTATAGAAAAATTACCCCGAGTCGTCCTCTGTCTTTTCAAAGAACAACCCAACGGAGAGCAGGAGGCGCGCGCTATTGTGCCGACATCAAGATGGAGCGCCACCATCGTGATGCCACGCCCCTGTTGCGAGTCTGCGACACACACTAATCCACTTCTATAGTATTAGTTAAACTATAAACTTAGCAGGAATTGCTCTGTAAATTAAATTGAGAATGTAACTAATGCATATGCGATTTTAAATACTGTAGTCTATGCCAGATAGCCTATATAGCCTACATTTTGAAATCATTTGAGGCTGAAACATCCATAAGCATGCGTGTTTATTTTAGCACTTCCGTCAGTGAAACAACACAGCCTATAAAACATTTAAACGATTTTCAGTAAATAATGGTAACCTCAAGAATATATGAAAATTAAATATTAGTTAGAAAAATATTTGATTCATACTATTTCCCCGCAAAGATGCGTCATACCGCTCTGCGCTTTGAGAGGAATGGGACACTGAATAGACACCTTCTCGAATATCTTCGTCTTCATATGTTCTACTGATGTTGCAAAGCAACACTTGCTGTAAAAGGTCTGAAGAGCGGATTTTATCTTCCACAGGGTCAAGACATTTAGGCAATGTGATTATTCACTGCCAGAGAAAACGAAACTAAAATCACCGGCGTGTGTGTGAAATGCGCTATTCAAATAAACCAAACTTGACGCGCCTTAACAAGTTTAATAACAAGAACAAACTGTGTTAAATAACATTTGAAGTAAAAAGGTATTCGTCCTACAGTGTTTTTTATACTTTCCCACAGTAAAGGATGTGAATAGTTATAATAAACTTAATTATAAGCAAATGAAAGGAAGAAACGTTTATAATCCCCTGCGAACATGGGTGCGACGCGAGTGAAGATTTGGGAAAAGAAACGAGATGTCCATGTCCATTGGGATAAAATGGACTTAGGCCTATTGTTCAAATTCACGGAAAATCGAGTGACCATATCCAGATAGCAAAACAGAATGAAAAAGTGCTCTCTGACCATTATTTCCTTTCTAGGCTAAACAAAGCTTTGCGCTTCACTCCTGTGGTTAGGCTATATTCACGTGAAACAGCATTCACATACAAAACACTGGGTTAGTAAAATAACGAAGTTATTTTTTTTTTTTAAGTAGAAAATAGTATTTATGTAAAGAGATATAGCCTATTAAAATAAAAAGAGCTCAACTCTTAAGTGGAAGGAACCTATTTTTTCCCCCTCACGTGCAACCTAGCGGATGAATCATTATTTGGGTTAATACAAATAACGAAATTATGGTTTTAAGAGAATAGTATGCTATATATGTAAAGATATATAGGCTAGTATATTATCTACATATTTACCTAATTCCGGTTCTTCAAAGCTAACGGATTCAGTGTATTTTCGTTTTGTCATCTTAATTTGGTAATTATTTAAGTATATATATTTTATTAATTTTATTTATATTTTATCTGATCTATAGATCTATAGGCTGTTTGCACGGTAAAATAAAATACTTTTTGGCTGCTGTCTGTAGATTCCTTCATGCACAACTCGTATTCTCTCGGATGTTTCATATGCAAATGTTATAACAGCGGCTGTTGTTTAGGGTTCTTGTCATCACGAGACAAATCGGCATTGCAAATTGAACGCGTAGCTCAACTTGAATCGCCTTCTTTTGACTTAAAGTATACTGCCACGTTTTCTGTTCATGAGTTCCATTTTCACTTTCAACAGCGGCGTCATTAAGTTCGACCAGCGGGGCGCGCATAGTGCAAGCCTAGGGTTCGGGTTCGGTGGAAATAAATTCTGAGGTTCGGCAGAAACCGAACCCAGTCAAAAAGCCCAATATTCGGCCGAATCCGAACCCTGGATTCGGTGCATCCCTACTGTAAACTACACCAGATCATGTACATTGACCTCACGCATCGGAAGTGATCGCGCGCTGAAGGCTGTTGGACATAGAGCTCAAAAATGATATAAATACGGTTCAGTTTCTCACACAAACCGATCATTTTGTGTCTTAAAGGATTAGTTCACTTTTAGATAAACTTTTGCTGATAATTTACTCACCCCCATATCATCCAAGATGTCCATGTCTTTCTTTCTAAAGTCATATTTTTTTAATGTTTTTTGATGAAAACATTCCAGGATTGTTCTCCATATAATGGACTTCAATGGGACCCAAACGGTTCAAGGTCCAAATGACAGTTTCAGTGCAGCTTTTAGCGACACCAGATGATGAATAAGGGTCTGATCTAGCCAAACCATCAGTTTCTGTGAGAAACCCAGCAGTATTTATGCTATTATTTTACCTCTTATCAGACGAACGTGATCATCTCGGAGCTCAGCCATAACTTCCGCTAAGTGAGGTCAAAATACGAGTGTGGTCATAGATGTATATGTAGATGCCTCATTAGCGCCTGCACGGATCAGTAGAATGAGGCATCTACGATCGATATATCCATGACCACGCTCGTATTTTGACCTCACTTAGCGGAAGTTATGGCTGAGCTCCGAGATGATCACGTTCGTCTGATAATAGCACAAATACTGCTGGGTTTGTCTAGATCAGACCCTTATTCATCATCTGGTGTCGTTTAAAGCTGCACTGAAACTGTCATTTGGACCTTGAACCGTTTGGAGCCCATTGAAGTCCATTATATGGAGAACAATCCTGGAATGTTTTCATCAAAAATCTTAATTTCTTTTCGACTGAAGAAAGAAAGACATGGACATCTTGGATGACATGGGGGTGAGTAAATTATCAGCAAAAGTTTATTTAAAAGTGAACTGATCCTTTAAGACATCAATGTGTCGCCATGAGCCGCAGGGTTTAATTTGGATTTGTTTGATAGATTTTGCTACCATTCACATGCATTACACGACTGACACGGTTGGAGATAAAAATCTTCAATTGTGTTCGACTGAAGAAACAAAGTCACCTGTATCTTGGATGCCCAGGGGGTAAGCAGATACACATCACATTTTCATTTTTGGGTGAACTATTCCTTTAAATGTGCGGAAGGAGGATACGGCTTCTCCAGAATAACACGCGCGCTTGATGGCGAAACAAAATAAATACATAACAGCTCTGACTAAAACACTGTAAGGCACCCTGCTACCCTCGTTTCCTCAGATGTTTTATAATTAGACTATATAGCTTGCCTTTACGTCCCACGCAGTCTTTCATTTTCCTGTCTCACTCCCAACCTAATTGGTCTCTTTGAGGCACTGTGAGAGAACTATAATGACCCCAAAAATAGGAATAACAAGTGAAAGACAAGCGAAGTGGCATGAAAGAGAAGAAATTATGTAGTATCTCTATAAAAATGTACTAAAAAATACCATGGCAACTCCAGCCGGATTAAGTTTGCTTCCCCAGCGTGTGCGTAGTGAGATGTCAGGAGCACCGACGGACCCCCCAGACTGTTTTATAGCCTGCCATTGACATGAAAATGCTCCCGGAGCCCCTCCACAGAGCCACAAGAGGCCCACAAAATGGCTGCCCCGGGGCCAGAGCGATTCACGTGGAGAAAGAGTCCAGTGCATCCTGACGGACAACACGAAGTGTTACCAAAGGTAAAGCAGACAGCAATGCAAGTTAAGCTGTCAGATGAACATGACGACTTCCAGTCACATACACAAACTCGTAAGTCTGGAGGGAATAGTCTTTAAGATTACAGAGTCAAGGTTTTGGCCTCAATTCATGATGACTCAAGTCTATCAAGGGGCAGTATAAAGCACGGACAGCAAAGGTCCAATGAGACTGCATTAAACATCTGGAACTCAATATCCGAACTGAACATGATATAAAGGTTCAGGATATCAAAACAAAAAAGGGAAAAAGTATCAAAAGTACACTAAGAAATGATTAAATGTGTTAGTTTCAAATTCAAAAGCCATTTTTTATTAAAGGGTTAGTTCACCCAAAAATGAAAATTCTGTCAGTAATTACTCACCCTCATGTTGTTCCAACCATGTAAGACCTTCGTTCATCTTCGGAACATAATTTAGTATATTTTTGATGAAATCTGAGAGCGGTCTCACTCCTCCATAGGCTTTCAGAGGGAATGAAACTTGATGGCCCAGAATAGTAAGTAAAAACGTCATTTAAGGAGTCCAAATAACTACAGTGGCTCTGTATTAAGTCTATCATGCGACGAAAATACTTTTTGAGTGGAAAAACAACAAAAATAACGACTTTCACACTATTATTGTTGTTCAATTTGAGCCTCTGACGAGAGTTTGCGGGAGTGCCACGACGCATGCGCGAGAACTGAGATTAACCCTACTCCGAAAGAGTGAGCAGCCAGTCAAGTAGTAGTAGAAGAAGAACGCCGTAATCTCAGTTCTCGCGCATGCGTCGTGGCACTCCCGCGAACTCTCGTCAGAGGCTCAAATTGAACAACAATAATAGTGGGATAAAGTAGACTTAATACAGAGCCACTGTAGTCATTTGGACTCCTTAAATGACGTTTTTACTTACTATTCTGGGCCATCAAGTTTCATTCCCTCTGAAAGCCTATGGAGGAGTGAGACAGCTCTCAGATTTCATCAAAAATATACTAAATTATATTCCGAAGATGAACGAAGGTCTTACATGGTTGGAACAACATGAGGGTGAGTAATTACTGACAGAATTTTCATTTTTGGGTGAACTAACCCTTTAATATTTCCATTCCATACAATTAGCTTATAAGTTGAAAATAAGTACATTTGAAAAATTTGAAATGCAGTTAATCTTTTCACAAGATTTGTTATACTGTTACAGTCTAAAAATTAAAATTAATAAATTAATACTTTTAGAAGATTTGTGTATATGTATAACAAGTGAAGTGACATATTGAATTAAAATAAATTATAAGTTAAAAAATAAAATAAAATAAATATATATTTGTAACATATACTACCATGCAAAAGTTTGGCGCCAGTAAAAAATTTTTTGGGGGGGAAATAAATTAAAGAAATTAACACTTTTATTCAGCAAGGATGCATTAAATTGATCAAAAGCGACAGTAAAGACATTTATAATGTTACAAACGCTTTCTATTTCAGATAAATGCTGTTCTATTCAACAAAGAATCCTGGGGGGGAACAAAATGCACACCGTTTTTAAAATTGATAATAATAATAAATGTTTCTTGAGCAGCAAATCCTCATATTTGAATAATTTCTGAAGGATCTTGTGACACTGAAGACTGGAGTAATGATGCTGAAAATTCAGCTTCGATCACAGGAATAAATTACATTTGAAAATATATTAAAATATAAATATTTCATTCACAATATTACCGTTTTTGCTGTATTTTGGATAGCCTTGGTGAGCAGGCTTCTTTTAAAAACATTGTAAAAATATTAACCGATCTAAAACTTTAGAATGGTAGTGTATACCAGGGCCGAAACCACCATAGACATTGAGGGGGACAAGTCCTCTGGAATAACTAGAAATTACCAAATTGTCCCCCCCAATATTTGATATTGATGATGCCGCTCTGCTGTAATCCATCACACACCGCTCTTTGTTGCTAGGATGACAAAAGTAAAGTGTTACATATTTAGGTTGGTCTGCCTCAGCCGCGGTCTCGTCACTGTCAGAATGAGTGAGATGGCCAATCAGATCAAAGAAGGCGGGGCTTACGGTTTCCGAATTCCATCGCCACACTTTAGTTATAGCAGCGAAAGAGTGCATCTTAAGATGCAAGTAGCTAAACATTTAATATTTGACAGCTCTTTTACGATAAAAACGTTCAGCGACCAACAGTCATATCAAGTGATGCAAACTACTCGACATTTTGAATGAAATTTCACAATTTTGAAGTGAAAAGATGACATTATTTATGTAAATCATAACTGAATTTGACGTGACAAAATACGTTATGTATTTTTACATATTAGGCAGATGAAATAAGAGTGAATGTGTGCATATTTACATTTTTTTATTAGTTTAATTCATAACAGAACTGGGACTTTTATCGTTCTTATTGCTTTTTCTTTATTTCCTTAAATCCCTTTCAATCCTTTAATAATTTAATTCCTTTAAATAAACCAATAAGACCCCATGCCAAAACTCTTTGGTCCCGCCCCAATGTCTAAGACATGGTTACGGCCTTGGTGTGTATACATAAAAATAATTACAACAAGACATGCCAACCAGACCAACTGCAGCAATGAGCAATTAAACACATTTAAAGATGATTTTAGGCAAAAAGGCTGAAAAATGCATTGTAGTCTATGGGAATTTCATGTTTTGTTCTATTATAGCGCCACCAAGAGGCACAATCCTAAAATGTTTGTATGTGTCCTTGGAGTGAGCCCATAAATGTGTGTGTCAATTTTGGTGAAAATATCTAATTTCGTTTTAGAGTTATAGACATTTATATGAAAAAACACAAAAAATGACTGACACCTGACTTTGATTGGATTTTACTACCCCTTACTATCAATATTCTGACATTTGGGCTTTATCGTTTCCCTATCGACCTATGTTTCCGAACTTCTGATGCTGGGTTCTTCTCGATCGGACTAGTGGTTTCGAAGATATCAGCTAATGTTTTTAAAGTGCTAAATTACAACGCTGCACAAACCATATGCCGAAACCTGGCAAGTGTGGTATCGTTAAACTCAGCAACGATTCAGGAGTGTAAGGAGACGACTCTCGTGAAAATAAGTCAGCCACACCCAAAGTTTTAAGCATTTGGAAAAAAAAAATTATCCAATAGGTGGCGCTGTTTCGAAACTTCTCAGGCTCCTTCAGGGCATCGTGATGATGACCCATACTGAGTTTCGTAACAATCCATTCATGTGTTCATAAAATACAGCATTTTAGCACATAATTCAAAATGGCCGACAGCCAAAATGGCCGATATGGTCAAATTGGACTCGGCATGACGTAAATAGCCATTTTTCGTATCTCCGGACCAGTAGGTGGCGCTGTGCCGAAACGCTGCATGTTCCCTCAGGTCATGCTTGTGATGACTTGTACCAAGTTTGGTTTGAATACGATAAAGCGTTGCGGAGATACAGCCTTATGTCTATTTTTGCAAGCGCTATGTCAAATTTGTTTATGCGTTTTCCGAAAACAGTTTGAGAAATCTACTAGAATTTTTATGTCAGCATGGTCTGAAGATGATCTAGTTCAATTTTCGCGCATTTCGGACGAGTTCACAAAAGTAGGTTTTTCGAAAAATTCAAAATGGCGGGGGAAGTTTCTATGACGATCAAAGAATTATGTCTCTAGCACTTATGGTTCAAAAGTTATTAGCATAAACATGAGTCAAACTTTGGACAGGTGGTGGCGCTAGAGGGATTGAGTTAGAGACTCAAAATTTGGTACAGTGATAGTTGGGACTATCCTCTATCAGTGTGCCAAATTTCACAACTTTTTACCATATGGTTCTATGGCCTGCCGTAGAAAAAAAATCAAAACCGAAGCATTATCACTAGGGGTCTCAGACGTATAACCCTCACAGTCCCACCTTTCCAGCTACACCACATGCAGGCTTTATGCCGGACGACCTGCTGTAAACACAGAACAGGAGGACCCCTCCCACCCCCTGTGACATTTACGAAGCGAGAACGTAAGAGAACCATCTCGTCTCCAGAGCTTTACGGTTTCCCTCCAGCGGATGACACACTGAGAGCCTGAAACGCTCCAGTGTTTACTCGCCAAAATCTCAAAAACAGACTCGCCATGTGTAAATCAGAGCGTGTGGATACACTGGAAATAAATTATGATGGCACCCAGTCGTTCCATTAGCCAGCAGTGGCCGGATTCCTGAAAAGCAGGAAGAGTGCGTGCGGAGACTGAAGAGCGTTCAGATGTTCACGGCTACATATGGCACCAATGTGCTCGGCTCACACACGCAGACAGCAGGGAGAGATCCAAAAGGAGGTGAGGAATGAACAAAAGGCATGACACACTGATTTATGGGAACACCCAACATGTGACATCATGGTCTGGCACCTGCGGGCAGGAGAATGAGTGAATCAGAGGGAATGATGGGCCGAGTGAAGGAATGATGAGTAACGGATACAGATCCTTGTGGTTTTGAATGAGGAATGAGTGTTAAAGAGCGGGGACTAAAGGGTGGGGAAGAAGACGAGCAACAGGTGCAGTTTATAGAGTGCAGACGACACGGCTCAGTGCAAAACATTACTAATAACTTATCAATCAAACTACTAATCAAAGATACAGCAGAAGTCCCTCCTTCAATGACATTTCTATGGCAGTTGTTCTAAACCAAAGGGGGCCTCTGGGTAATTTTAAAGAGGTGATAACACACACAGTGTTAGTCTTGAGTATCTCTAGAGTAGTGTTGATCCTTCATATCTCCCAAGAGTCTTTAGTTTATCATTTTTATAACTGACAGACACACTGGACCGATTCTTTCTGAAAACAGCCGAGCTCGTGGAGGCGTGCAGTGGGCGGAGCTAAAGACACACACACACACACACGTTGGTGTGGTCCACATTATATGCACTTACGTGCCGATTGCCAACAAAACACACACACATTTGATCAGTTTCACTCACTGCCTGCGGTTTCCACTCATGACAGGGAACAAACACACACACACACACACACACACACACACACACACACACACTCACGTTGGTGTTGTTCACATTATATGCACTTACGCAACGATTGCCAACAAAACACACACACACACACACACACATTTGATCAGTTTCACTCACCGCCTCCGGTTTCCACTCATGCCCGGGAACAAACACACACACACACACACACACACACACACACACACACACACACACACACACACACACACACACACACACACTTGCAGATCTCCAGAAACACAAACTGCATCCACTGTTCCCTTAACGCTGGGTTATTTGTGAAGCTGAACAAGGTGATCTTTCCCTCACACACACACACACACACTTCTTTAGTGACATTATTGATCTGGTATCTAAAAACACAACGCCAGCATCGCCGATTTTTTTAAATGTTGTCCATGTTTATCATGAGAATCAAATCTTTAACAGTGTAAATAAGGCAGAATGCATGAAATCGCCTTAGACCCGCCCCTTTAAAGAGTTTAAATGAATACATTATTAATATATTTCAAATATCCAAATCTAATCTAATCTAAATTAAAATGATAAAAATAAATACTTGTTCTGAAATGCATAACTTCTGGAATCACAAAATGAATCATTGTTAATTTATTTAATATATTAAACTAATTAACCACATGAATTAAATCAATATATACTTTTTTTAACAGTTTTGTCAATTGCAGCAGAAATAGAAATATTTTGCTGTATATGAAGGATGAATGTTTTACAAAGACTCAAAAAGGTTGCGAACCCTTGGTCTATGGGATTGTTTTGGGGGAATAATGTTGACCCATAGTGCTTGTGTGGGTTTGCCACAGGTTCGAATCCAGCTCGCAACATCCAGTTTCCCCAACTTTCCCCTATTACTTAACGTCTTCTAACTTCGTGACTAATAAAGAGACCAAAAACTTGCTTAAATGTTTGTAATCTTGAAGCAATTGTCATAAAATGTCATATAGCGTAATGCTCCACTCGAGTTAAACTCTGCTGTAAAATCAAACGTCAGCAACAGTTTCCATCAATAAATATTTTTCCCTCTCTGTCTGTTTCCTCCTCAAGCTGACAAGGATGACAAAAGCCTGGGAAAGGCCTCCAGGGTTGCAAGTGACTCACACTATTAGTTTTAATTGGCTTACTAATATAAAGTCCAGCACAAAAATGTGCGTTACAGCAAAGTGAGGTCATGCACCATCGATGGAGCTCGAGCAAACTTATCCAGACCTTTGTTCTGCGATCTCAGGTTAAATAACTAACAGACTGACACTGGAGGAGAAAGACAACAGCTGACTCTGGATTTGATGGGTTGGTAAATCTTAGCCCAGGACATATGGCTCACACCTTCCTCTCAAACATCCTCAGCCGGTCTGGAGAGTGTAAAGTTTGAGCAGCGTGTTTAGGAGGGAGAGCTGGATCGCGCACAATGTTAAACACTATTAAACACTCGCAGCTTTAACAAAGCAAATGAGGAGCGATGTTAACATGCCTTTTCACTGAGCGGTTCAAAGTTTACAGAAGTTCACATGTTTCCTGTCCAATTCTTTCTGGATTTCTGACATTTAGAAAGTTCAAAATTAGGGCTGCGTCGAAATAATTAGTGATGCACCGATCATGATTTTACATGGCTGATTCCGATACCGATTTTTTTTTTACACAATAAAAGAATGATTAATATTTAACAGGTTAAATTGGCTTTTGGCTAATGAAAACAAGTCCGCAATCTGAAATTAACCGGAAATTGAATTGGAAATGAAAAGGCTGAAAGGTGAAATTAAAGGCAACAACTGCATATTCTGCAATCCAAGCAAAGATGTTACTTAAATCAGCATTTGTTTTTAAATTCAGTGTAAAGAAAAAAAAGTCTTTACCAGTGAAATTCAATAAAACCAAAGTATTTAATTGTTCCAAAATGTTAAATCAAATAATGTTTAGTGCAACGAAAAAAACTAAGATGCTACAGCAGGTGCTTTTTAAATCAAATGTAGTCTATGCAATTTTAAGGTAAAATAAAAGGTAACACTTTAGAATAATGGTCATTAGTTAACATTAGTTAATGTATTAACTAACATGAACTAACCATGAGCAGTGCATTTGTTACTGTATTTGTTCATCTTTGTTAACGTTAGTTAATATAAATACAGCCTGATGGCAAAGACTGAAAGACTCAGGAGGAGTTTCTTCCCCCAGGCCATCAGACTCCTGAACTCAGTCACGTGACTCACTTCACCCCCGCACACACATAAACATACAGTCTTTTAACATTAACATCCACATACTGCCATTGCACTGCACTTTACGTCCCTATTGTTACTGCGTAACAACCTGTAATAAACCTTGCACATTATACTTCTTTATATATACATATTATATATTTTATGTTAACCACTTATTTTTAAGTCTACAGTTTATCTCACTTATCATATCCACATATTTTTTATATTTTTATTTTTATCTTATTTCCTATTTTTATCTTTTACTTGATTTATTTATAATTCTACTTATGTTAATACTTTTTATTCTAATTTTATTCTATTTCTATTTAATTTCTTGTAACTGTTATTTGCACTGTCCATGGAGCGGACCTGTTTACATTTCACTGCCAGTTGTATATTGTGTATATAACTGTGTATGTGACAAATAAAACTCTTGAATCTTGAATCTTGAATCTTGAATCTTGAATCTACAGCTGTTCATGGTTTGTTCATGTTAGTTCACAGTGCGTTAACTAATGTTAACAAGATTTTAATAATGCATTAGTAAATGTTGAAATTAACATTAACAAAGATTAATAAATGCTTTATAAGTGCAGTTCATTATTAGTTAATGTTAACTAATGTTAACTAATGACCATTATTCTAAAGTGTTACCAAATAAAAATGATCATCCTATAGGCTACAGAACGGATAGCATTTAATTTCTAAAGTGCATGCATGTTCTTCTTTAGGCTACAAAAATAAGTATTTCGGCTTTTCCACAAGTTAGTCTGTTTCGTTCTCATCCGATCCAACACGTGAGAAGCTGAGCTGAACAAACGCTCACTCTCTACGCTTGAGGTAAGCTCGCGCAACTTCGGCTTGCGCAACTTCGGCTCGCGCCACTTTAGCTCGCGCAACTTCAGCTCGCGCAACTTCGGCTTGCGCAACTTCGGCTTGCGCAACTTCAGCTCGCGCAACTTTATCTCGCGCAACTTCGGCTTGCGCAACTTCAGCTCGCGCAACTTCAGCTCGCGCAACTTCAGCTCGCGCAACTTCAGCTCGCGCAGGAAAGCGGCTCTTCATTCCCTTCATCGGATCTCGTCTCTTCCCTCAGTTCTCCAGTTTCCGTTTGTAACACACAAGTGACATGTTCGCGAATTATTGCAATATAGGCGTATGTGCACGCGCCTAGAAAAAAAAAAAGCCTCAAAGAAAAAACAAAAAAAAAAAACGATTCCGGTTTTTGGCCGGTCAACCGGTGCATCCCTAGAAATAATCGCAAATGCACATATCATATGCAACAGTATCTGAATGATTTTAATAGGCTACTTCAAAACGTTGCGAAAACTCTGGGAACAAGACTGTTACTTACATGTGACTTGTTTGACGTTAAAAAGAGTTAAGAAAAATAAGCAGCAGAAAACAAATCCTTGGCTTGTTACACTCAAACGCTCAAATACACACAGTTATGTCAAAATGTGTAAACAGGTAGGAAACAAATCGGATGCGTGTCAATTGGATCCGTGCAATATGTCTTAAAGTGACAGCAGCCTAATGAAGCGTTAAAGGGGTCATGAACTGGCCTTTTTAATTTTTTTATACCGTTGTCTGAAGTCAACTTATGACGTTTGTGTGGTTTTACATTCAAAAACATCATAATGAATAAGTAATAGGCTATTTTCTGCCTTGGTTTTGAGGCTCTCTGAGAAATACTCGGATTTGATGGGCGTGCCGAACTGAAGACTTGGAAGTAAACGCCCACGGCTGGGATTGGGTAAAATTTGCATATTTAATGAGCTTCAGCTCCCGTCTGTCCCAGGAATCATCTGGGGGAAATGCTCAGAGAGCTTGCGAAATATCAAACAAACACTAAATCACACACACACACTCACTCAGGAGGGCGGACACACACTCGCACACTCACTCACTCGCACACGGACACACACACACATACACACTCATCTATAAAAGCTTTTCTTTGACTAACAAGAAAGTTTTCAGCTCTGATATTCTTATATTCTTACTCTATATTCCTTACTTATTCTTACTCTAGATATTCTTATACTCTATATATTCTTATATTACCATGACCTCTTATATATCAAAAGCTCAAGGGAAAGTTGATTTCTCAGTTCATCACCCCTTAAGCTCGAGTGATTTACATGTTAAGTCAATGTAAAGACGCCAATAGACATTCTGTGAATGACACGGCGTGAATTGAGCGTTTGACACGCGAGTTGAAAAATCTGAACTTTGGCGGATATTCGCGGCGTGTTAACCAATCAGGAGCTTGCTCTAGTAGTGACAACAATGAGGACAAAATCGTATGTGGCTACCCGGAGCTGTAGGTACTTTATAGAAACAGGAATAAAAAGGATCTTACTTGGAAGAAAGTGAGTTTCGGACAGTCTGGTAAAGTAGGGGTGGGAGAAAAGGTCGATGCATCGCGATTTGTTATCTAACAATTCAGAATCGATTCTCAAAAATTTCTGAATCGAATCTGTGTTCAATTCAAACTGCGCTGACCAAACATAAAAACCTGATGATAGATGAACGTTCGTATGCTTGTGAATAGTTCAAGTCCACCGACGTTAATCAACTTACTCTCCTGGCTGCTTTGTCGGACAAAACGCCAGATTCTGCGATGTGATTGGTCAGATCGCCTGTCAATCAAACTCGCAGCGAAGGGTGAATTTGAAGTTAAAATGGACAAACTATGACCTGCTTACCTGGCGTAACTCTGTTGCTTTTAAATGCGCTATATAAATAAAATTTGACTTGACTTTAAAGGAAACTTTTTTTGGTTTAAAGAAATTTTTTTGTTAAAATATTCTAAAGAAACTGAAAATGTCACACTTGGTTGTAAATTAAGAACTGTTTATTCTTAATGATTGTTCTTTGCAATTGTACGGCTTACTATGTTTCATTCAGAGCTTGTTAATCCTGAATATAACTTTGTTCATAAAATAAAAGTATTGAAAGAAATCTTCATAATCATTTTTAATATGGAAGTACTGTTAAACAGATATTCTAACTATAAACAAAAAGCATAGTAACTCCAATTTGGGTTAAAAAGTAAAGTTCATGTATTTACACAGCAGGATAATAACCAAAAAAAATTTTTTTGGGAATTGGGAATCGGATCCTTAAGTGCCTTGAGATTAAAGTTCAATTTGAGCTCTACAAAGGGTGATTTCAGGGTGACTGGGACACTTTTTGCCATTGAGATGACTTGGAAAAAGTGTCCCAATCCCCCTGAATTCACCCTTTTGAGACTACAAGCTAGTTAAAGCCGGCAAATTGAGCTTATTCGCAGTATTTTCGCCGTATTCTGTTGTGTAGTGAATGTCACGTGCGAATGACGCGAGTAAACTCAAAATGTTCAAGCGTCCAACTACGCGTGATGTATTCGCTTCATTCGTGTCTGGTGTGAACACACCATAATACAGTAAACCTGCTGCTGCCTGTCAAACAACACATGAAAAAGAGAAAATCACACTGCTCTTGACTGAATATCGCATTTAACAAGGTCTCGCAGGGCTCCAGACTGCGAATAAAACGTTGCAATTGCGTCCAAAAATATTAATTTGCGAGTGATATTTCTGCTAGGCATATAAATGTACATGATATGATTAAAAATTGCGTGCCTTTTTAACCAAGGTTATAATCGTTAACGAAAACGAACGAAAAAACTAGGTGGGAAAAAACATTGTTGTTAACTGAAATAAAAATAAAAACAAGGCATTACAAAAAAGCGATAACTAACCAAAACTGTAATGTGTGTTTGGCAAAACTAACTAAAATAAAATTAGAGATTAAATGTCCTTAGTTTTCGTCTTTGTCAATGTCTTCCATAGAGCAAATAACGTTCAGCTGCATTTTCTGCACACACACACACACACACCGCGTGTCCATGAGAACGAGTGTTCGACGTTGAAAGCAAGTTGGCGAAAGGTTGATATCTCGTGAACACCTTTACACAATCACACATTAAAAAGTGGTATAAAAATATTTTAAATTCTGAATATAATTTTGTCAGTGTGTTAATGTCAACCCGAGAAGCGACTGCTACTTTAAAAAGTTAACTAATCGCAAGTTTGAGGTAAAATGCACTTGGGTTGTCAATGTAAAAACACTATATGTGATTCACATATTAAATAATGTTATGTCATTTGTTTCCTCTTACACTGAGTGTTTGCTGCTTCAGTCCAGATGAGTAGGCGATTGTTGGATATTATAACATAACTATCTTTGGCCTAAAATGCTATTAACAGCAGCTACGCAAATTCTTCTCTTTCAGCTAAATATTTCACCAGCTCCAGTTCAATCCAGCCAGGCAACCAAAGTTGGCAACCCTGAAACCCATCACATCTTCAACCAGATGTCTGAGATACTCCAATTAGGTAGAAGTAAATTAAAGGGATAGTTCACGATATGATGTGTCCTTGTTACATATATCACATGTACTTACCATAGTAATAACAGTATATTATGCATAATTACATGCAACTAACCCTATAGTTAGTACATGTAGTTACTCAATATTAATCAGTACTAAAATTGCACTGTAACAATGACACCTAAAAATAGTGTAACCAAAAAATGTCATAATTTGCTCGTTTTTAAAATCTGAAACGTATAAATATGACTTTGTATGGAAACACAAAAGAAGATATTTTGAAGAACACAGAGACCCTACTGACCACCATTGCATGGACAAACATTTCCACAGGAAAAAGGGAAAATCCAACAGGTTGAATTAAATGTGGGGTGAACTATCCCTTTAAGAAGTAATGACAGTGTTTTTACAGGTCTTATAAATAAAAAGGACTGGCTTAACACATGTGGACTGCACATATAGTCTCTGCGGTGCCTGTATAAACACACACGGAGACAATGCCAAGGCTCAGAGACAACGCAGACAAACAGAGCAGCATCTGAAGTAATGTTAAACATTAGCAGACATCTCTCAAACCCTACTGAGAATCCTGTGTCCTTGAGAGGGGGCCAAAAAGAAATGGCTAGGTCATATTACCACCCCTACATCAAAAAGAAAAGGACATTTCTAGGACGTTATTGTCAAAACAACTACGCACATTTTTTTTTGTTGCAATTGTCAATTAGCCTGGCGTGGCCATACTCAATTCTAGTCAGAATATATATAGCACTTAACATTCTATTCATTTTTCTGTCTGTCTAATTTATTTAAAAAAAAAAAAAAAAAAAAAAAAAAAATCCTATGTGTTCTGTGTTAGATTAACTGAGACTTGTTACAGCACTTGCATACTGTAGCCTCTGACTGTTGTAGTTGCTTCTATTGCTCTCATTTGTAAGTCGCTTTGGATAAAAGCGTCTGCTAAATGACTAAATGTAAATGTAATATGAGTCTGGTACCGCTCCATTGAGCTTTGATTATGGGGCGTGTTTCAACCGAGCCAGGAAAGACCTCAATTGGATAGACCCACAACCAATCAGAGCAACGGAGCGACGCGTAACGTTAGTTGTCAAATGTCAACAGAACTCAACTGCACTGTTGCCAAGTCCGTGTTTTTCTCCATGTCCGCGGGTTGAAGCGACCCCAATTATGTGATTATATAAACCCAGGAATGCGAATATTAGCAGGCAACCTTGCCAAAATAACATATTTTGCCAACCAAACGCCATTTTTTTCCGGAGAACCCCCCGGAAAGTTATAGTTTTGGGCTATAGTTTTGAGTAGCAATTATGCGCGACATTGCAAAAACACTTGGCAACCCTGTCTGCACGCACGCTGGATTAAGTAACGTTACAAGAAAAACATGAGTGTAAACGATCTTTGGCAGTAATAAAATAATTTAAGGATACACAGAGTACTTACCAACACGATCATCGTTTCTGAGAGAAATAGTGAAGGTGAACGCATATACGAACAAGTTCTCCGTTTAGGATAAGAGCAAATTCAACCCAAGAGCCTTCGATGACGTGGATGATTACGTTATTGTTGATCATCTGTCCATCATCGTCTAAAGCCCAACCTGACAATTTCATTGGTCCGAACAGCTTCTGTTCAGGCATAATTACTCCTCTATGGAGCGAGTCCAGACCGAGCAAAACATTTTGTGGCGGGGCTAAATTCGGCTGGCATCCAGGCTAATTGTCAATGATAATTTCACTGTATTTTTCCACACTGTACTACAGTAAATGTTTTTAAAAAACATTTATTTTGGGGGTAAAATGAGTTTAATGATTATACTTTTAATATCTGCTTATATTATGAGAATATAAGACTGGGGTGATACATTACTTAATGTCAGATTAGGCCGTGTGTGTTCAGTCTCCCACTCACCAGACAACATGCTAACAGCTGCTGCAACCCTTCTATTACTGGAGAGGATTTACAGTGGCAACGACTCCCCGAATTATTTATGAGCTTCCAACAAAGCCCTATCACAGTTCTCCTACTCCCAGACCCCTGAGGAACGACAGGGCCTTTGGCCTCCAGAGCCCAAAGTACAGGCCCCACACAAGGTGCTGACAATCGGAGGAGCCTTGCCAACATCAGGTCTTAAACACTGAAATGACAGATCACATTAAAACATTAAAAAGGAGGAAAGATGGGGGAGTAACTAGGCCAGTTATAACTAAAAACAAGTCTCCAGTCATATCAGTGGCATGAAAAGAGCCATTTTATTCATTATAATCAATGGTCCCCCCTTCATAGTGGCTGCCATTTTGAAATCACATGATCAGCTGAATATCTCTATAAAAACTTTACCCTTTAAATCAGGGGTCTTCAACTAAAATTGCTTGAGGTCCAGTAAATGAACCCTCGTCACCGGCCGAGGTCCGGACAATTATATACCTAAAAACAATACTTTATATTTATTGCCAGACTAAAGAAATTAGCATTTGTTCTTAATTGAACAATGTTCTTATATGGACAAAACATGTCTGTTAATATTGTTAAAGCAAACATAAGTAAAATTGATCTCATTTTGTTGTTGTTCTGTTAAATCCTTTAAGTTGCTTTGGTACAAAATATCTAAATTCAACCAGTAACCATGTCTGACAAAAATATGATGAACTAAAAATGCCTTCATCTCTAAATCTGCACTGAAAACACATTCATTTCAACATTACTAGCAACTAAAGTGCTTTTTCCTGCTGAACTGAGATAAATAATAACAATCAATGAACGCAAACCCCCCCTGGTTAAAAAAAAATCAGAAATCTCATAACACATTTAATGTTCATTCACATGTATAGTCTGCTCTATATACACTGCTCTATGTGCCTCAAATTGCACTGGTAAAATATCATTAGCAATATCATTCACAACCGCAACAGAATCAGAGCAAATGAGACACACAGGCCTCAGGATGCAGGAAGAATAAATGTCTTTTTTTCCACCCATTCATCTCGGAAAACTCGGTTTTCAGCATCAACTTTCCACATTTTTGAAAATGCCATTGTTTTTGCGCGCCGCTTTCTGCTCTCAGCGATTGCTGCGATTGCTTAGTCTGTGGACTGACTCAGCACATGTCATTTAAAGAGCACCTATCATGGAATTTTGAAATTTACCTTTCATGTAGTGTGTAACATAGATCTAAGTGAACAAAAACATCCTGTGATAGCTTGAAATATGACAGTACACCGTAAATATAGTTATTTTCTTTCAAAAGTAAGAGTCGACTCGGAGTCATTTTTAAGAATCGTTAGAAGACCGAAGCTTTTTCTCTGACTAGATGATGCAACTTGTCAAGTTATTTGAATACGATACGCCCACTTATTGCGCTCCAAGACGCCAGTGAAAACTAGAAAACATCATGGCGACGAGACGCCAGTGAAAACTAGAAAACATCATGGCGACGAGACGCCAGTGAAGACTAGAAAACATCATGGCCACGAGACGCTGTGTTATGAAGTGCGACTCAAAAGCAAACTTTTTTCATCTGCCCAAGGATGAGCATTTGAAGACTAAGTGGCTTGAAGACAAACCATACATCGTCGCGATTGAGTGTTTATTATTAGTCGTCAAATGTATGTTTCGCGATCTCAGGAAGCTTTTATTATGGACTTTTATTATGGCACGTGGTATCTTCTTCGTCTGTCTGTACCATATATGGACTACATGTGCACAGAGCGCCCTCCGGCTGCCAGGATGAGCTGAAAACAACACATAAGAGACTCAATCGCTCATGATTAGGCTATTTCTGCCCATTTTGAGGAAGTATTGAATAAAAAAATACTCCTCTGTTTAGAAATTTGACACAGACATATGAGAATCTATCAATATGTCTCCTCATCTGCACACTTTTGAACTAAAAGCCCTGAGGGATGTTGATTTGTCGCGAGTCTTCGTGAGGAGAATAGAGGAGTTTTTTAATGAATGAGATCAGCTGAGGCTCATATTACAATCAAACAGTACCGACGCGGTTTTCATATTCATAACTCCTGACACATATTAACAAATTACTGTCACTATAAGACTTTGATGGGCGTTCCGTTTCCGAAAATATCTGCACAGACTAAACCAATCACAACTGACTGGGTCATCTGACCAATCACCGCAGATTAGCGTCACGTAAAGGCGGGGTTTTGAAAAGTGAATCACTAAAGGAATCATTTGAGAATCGCTGTCAAAACAGGTAAAAATAAATGCATATTATAAGAAAACTAAAGTCTTTTTTGTCATTGCATGCATGCAAAACTGTTGTTGGGGACTTCTAAAACAATATTTGGAACATTTTAAATGCCATGATAGGTGCTCTTTAAAAGCATTTCACACTTAGCATGTATATGATGTGCTAATGCTGGCAAATATAATGAAAGCTACTGAGTCCAGCGTTATAGATCAGTCAAGTGACAACAAATGTGTCTCTTGAGTCTCAAGCCCCCGTGTGCACCACTGTTGTTAGAGAGCCATATTAAAAACATTTGTGAGACTACTCAATTCGGCTACTTAAAAATTACTTCATTCCATTATGTTGAAATTATGTGAACAACTTATGTTTGTTTAACTTAATTGATTCATGTGGAACCAACACACCATTTTTTCTAGTGTAGGTGTGAAAGGGCCTTAAAACAAAACGAACTCTGGTGCATGTAGACAAAATATGAACGCAATATGGAACAAAGACATCCAAACAAACCAAAAACAGGACGTGATGTCGCCAGATGCGACCGTAAAATGTCCAGAATGCTGAAGCAGGAGCTATATTGCCCATTACAGTTCAGCACAGGTGTCAGAAACACCATCTCCTGGCAGAAGATCTTTGTTTGTGTTTACACCTCAATGGCACATCTACACCATTTGCCTCACAGCTTTCTCATCTTACAGCTTACGACCTGAACTCAATTGTGGTGAATTTAATAGAGATATTAAAGTATCCTAATGTGCAATTGCTATTGTTTAAACAAGAATATTTTGATGTACTTAAATGTACTTCTCCTCTTCTTGATCACCACCCATTTGCCATCGCTTTGGTTTCCTGTCAGTCGATTTTGGTGTTTGTATCCCACTCATGCTTATCAATGATAATGTTGAAAGCTAAAGTGATTGTAACTTTCATCATCTAAACGTTCAGGTTAAATCCAAACGTTTTCTAATCAGTTCTGATGAAGACATTAGAGAATAAGAGGTTTACGAATGACAACAACTTTAATGTCAGATAAACTATATATGTGACCCTGCATCTCACGGGTATATTTGTGGGAATAGCTACATTGTATGGGTCAAAATGATCCATTTTTCTTTTATGCCAAAAATCATTAGGATATTAAGATCATGTTCCATGAAGAAATTTAGTAAATTTACTACCTTAAATATATTTAAAAAAAACGTATTATTAGTAGTAATATGCATTGCTAAGGACTTCATTTGGACAATTTTAAAAGGAGATTTTCTCAATATTTGATTTTTTTGCACACTCAGATTCCAGATTTTCAAATAGTTTTATTTCAGTCAACTATTGTCCTAACAAACCATACGCCAATGGAAAGCTTATCTATAAATCTCAATTTCCAAATGACTGGTTTTGTGGTCCAGGGTCACATTTGAGTCAAATAAATACTTGTATTTATGCACGTCATGCTTCAATTGCTTTTTGTTCTGATTATTGGTTGAAAAATAGCAAGCTATTAAATTAAACTATTTTAAAATATGAGAATATTTCTGCACTTAAACATGAATAAAACATCCACAGATGAGAAAACGAAATTAAATACTCATACATTAAATTACCATTAGATAAAAGTCTAATAAAAATAACATTAAACAAGTCTAACATTTTCCCATAGTTCTGGGAAATAATACACATACCTCTAAAACCTCAGACACAGAGAAAATCCAAAGAAAAGAGAACATGTGAAAGAAAGGCAGAGGTGGATGGGGAAGGAAAGAAGGATTGGAACGGTTAGGAAAGGCTTGGGTTGACAGGAAGCACTTATGACAGGCCGTGTGGAAAAGGCCTCAGGTTTATTATCCAGCAGCAAAACCAGCAGGTCATCGCCCCGTGAGGCCACTTGAGGAAGCGGAGCACTTTTACACTGTATTTAGACAGACCAAGTCCATTTTCAGCATGAAAAGTACACGCAACAAGACAACGAAATGCCCGAACACATTTCCCCCACACAACAAGCCCAAAGCACTGTACATTAGTAGCCACATTTCCACCTTTGGGCCAGTGTGAGCCAGGGCTTTCATCGGGCCGGGCTGGACTAATAGCCTCAGACCTGTAGCACTGAGCCCAAAACCACACTGAGTTTCCACCATCAGGCCAGAAGCTCCGCAGCGCTTCACTGAAACCCGCCTCTCTGGAGCAACGCCACACACACCCATCATCTCACCAACAGATGGACGTTTGATCAGAAAACTAATCGGAACGAAATCACTGGAAACTGGAGAGATCGCAAAACCAACATGATAAAAGCAGCATTTCTGTCGTTTACTTAAAGATTTAAACCCAAGCATCGATGTTTTACCACAGGTTTACAATCATAAGTGATAGTAGGGGTGGGAGAAAAGGTTGATGCATCGCGATTCGTTATCTAATGATTCAGAATCGATTCTGTGTTCAATTGAAACGGCCACTTCACCACTGTGTGTGTGTGTGTGTGTGGGCATGTTTTTGTGAAATATCAAGACACAAATGTGTATAATGACATGGGTATTACAAAAAGAGGGTGAAATATGAGGACGTTCCCCATGTCCTCACTTTTCAAAATGCTTATAAATCACACAGAACAAGTTTTTTTCACAGAAAGTGAACTGCACAGTCTCCTGTGTGTGTGTGTGTGTGTGTGTGTGTGTGTGTGTGTGTGTGTGTGTGTGTGTGTGTGTGTGTGTGTGTGTGTGTGATGGGTAGGTTTAGGGGAAGGGGCAGTGTGTGTGTGTGTGTGTGTGTGTGTGTGTGTGTGTGTGTGATGGGTAGGTTTAGGGGAAGGGGCAGTGTGTGTGTGTGTGTGTGTGTGTGTGTGTGTGTGTGTGTGTGTGTGTGTGTGTGTGTGTGTGATGGGTAGGTTTAGGGGAAGGGGCAGTGTGTGTGTGTGTGTGTGTGTGTGTGTGTGTGTGTGTGTGTGTGTGTGTGTGTGTGTGTGTGTGTGTGTGTGTGTGATGGGTAGGTTTAGGGGCAGGGGCAGTGTGTGTGTGTGTGTGTGTGTGTGTGTGTGTGTGTGTGATGGGTAGGTTTAGGGGCAGGGGCAGTGTGTGTGTGTGTGTGTGTGTGTGTGTGTGTGTGTGTGTGTGATGGGTAGGTTTAGGGGCAGGGGCAGTGTGTGTGTGTGTGTGTGTGTGATGGGTAGGTTTATGGGCAGTGTGTGTGTGTGTGTGTGTGTGTGTGATGGGTAGGTTTAGGGGAAGGGGCAGTGTGTGTGTGTGTGTGTGTGTGTGATGGGTAGGTTTATGGGCAGTGTGTGTGTGTGTGTGTGTGTGATGGGTAGGTTTAGGGGCAGGGGCAGTGTGTGTGTGTGTGTGTGTGTGTGATGGGTAGGTTTAGGGGCAGGGGCAGTGTGTGTGTGTGTGTGTGTGTGTGTGTGTGTGTGTGTGTGTGTGTGTGTGATGGGTAGTTTTATGGGCAGTGTGTGTGTGTGTGTGTGTGTGTGTGTGTGTGTGTGTGTGTGTGTGTGTGATGGGTAGGTTTAGGGGAAGGGGCAGTGTGTGTGTGTGTGTGTGTGTGTGTGTGTGTGTGATGGGTAGGTTTAGGGGCAGGGGCAGTGTGTGTGTGTGTGTGTGTGTGTGTGTGTGTGTGTGTGTGTGTGTGTGTGTGTGAGATGGGTAGGTTTAGGGGAAGGGGCAGTGTGTGTGTGTGTGTGTGTGTGTGTGTGTGTGTGTGTGTGTGTGTGTGTGTGTGTGTGTGTGTGTGATGGGTAGGTTTATGGGCAGGGGCAGTGTGTGTGTGTGTGTGTGTGTGTGTGTGTGATGGGTAGGTTTAGGGGCAGGGGCAGTGTGTGTGTGTGTGTGTGTGTGTGTGTGATGGGTAGGTTTAGGGGCAGGGGCAGTGTGTGTGTGTGTGTGTGTGTGTGTGATGGGTAGGGTTAGGGGCAGGGGCAGTGTGTGTGTGTGTGTGTGTGTGTGTGTGTGTGATGGGTAGGTTTAGGGGAAGGGGCAGTGTGTGTGTGTGTGTTGGGTAGGTTTAGGGGCAGGGGCAGTGTGTGTGTGTGTGTGTGTGTGATGGTAGGTTTAGGGGCAGGGGCAGTGTGTGTGTGTGTGTGTGTGTGTGTGTGATGGGTAGGTTTAGGGGCAGGGGCAGTGTGTGTGTGTGTGTGTGTGTGTGTGTGTGTGTGTGTGTGTGTGTGTGTGTGTGTGTGTGTGTGTGTGTGTGTGTGTGTGTGTGTGTGTGTGTGTGTGTGTGTGTGTGATGGGTAGGTTTAGGGTCAGTGTAAGGGGATAGAAAATACGGTTTGTACGGTATAAAAACCATTACGCCTATGGAATGTCCTCACATTTCACAAAAACAAACGTGTGTGTGTGTGTGTGTGTGTGTGTGTGTGTGTGTGTGTGTGTGTGTGTGTGTGATGGGTAGGTTTATGGGCAGGGGCAGTGTGTGTGTGTGTGTGTGTGTGATGGGTAGGTTTAGGGGCAGGGGCAGTGTGTGTGTGTGTGTGTGTGTGTGTGATGGGTAGGTTTAGGGGCAGGGGCAGTGTGTGTGTGTGTGTGTGTGTGTGTGATGGGTAGGGTTAGGGGCAGGGGCAGTGTGTGTGTGTGTGTGTGTGTGTGTGTGATGGGTAGGTTTAGGGGCAGGGGCAGGGGCAGTGTGTGTGTGTGTGTGTGTGTGTGTGTGTGTGTGTGATGGGTAGGTTTAGGGGCAGGGGCAGTGTGTGTGTGTGTGTGTGTGTGTGTGTGTGTGTGTGTGTGTGTGTGATGGGTAGGTTTAGGGGAAGGGGCAGTGTGTGTGTGTGTGTTGGGTAGGTTTAGGGGCAGGGGCAGTGTGTGTGTGTGTGTGTGTGTGATGGTAGGTTTAGGGGCAGGGGCAGTGTGTGTGTGTGTGTGTGTGTGTGTGTGTGTGTGTGTGTGATGGGTAGGTTTAGGGGCAGGGGCAGTGTGTGTGTGTGTGTGTGTGTGTGTGTGTGTGTGTGTGTGTGTGTGTGTGTGTGTGTGTGTGTGTGTGTGTGTGTGTGTGTGTGATGGGTAGGTTTAGGGTCAGTGTAAGGGGATAGAAAATACGGTTTGTACGGTATAAAAACCATTACGCCTATGGAATGTCCTCACATTTCACAAAAACAAACGTGTGTGTGTGTGTGTGTGTGTGTGTGTGTGTGTGTGTGTGTGTGTGTGTGTGTGTGTGTGTGCGCGTGCGCACACCGGCCAAACAAAACAACCCGTTCGTCTGCTGGTGAATTGGCTTGGTTTAAGATAAAATGGACACACTATGACCTGCTCAGGGGCGTCTCACCTGTGGGGACACTTTACCCGGTGAGAGGGCTCAACACACACACGTTTTCCGTAGTTTTTCCGCAGTTTTGCTCCTCCGTTTCTCTGGCCGCTCTGTGTCTGCCTCCCCATTTCACAAAGGTATTTTGCTTATTGAATGCAAAGTTTTTAATTTCAAAAGCATTTCTAAATTAAGTTCATATTTCCAACAAACGAAATTCTGAGCCAAAATAACGAAGTGGTGCTCAAGTCGCTTATAAGGCGCTTTCCCTGCCATTCATGCTTAATAACACTCTTATATCTCTGATGCGGTGGCCGGGATATAAACCGACCAACATCCGTGGCATAACTTTTGGAATGACTTATGGAATATTGCTGAACTACTGCACAATATTTCAAACGGATGGAAAATTCTGAACAAAGACTTGGTTTTGGCGAGTGATTGGTTAAATGTCCCATGACTGTTGCAGTTTTTCTCATGCGAGATGTTATGCGCACACACTGAATTTGGCTTCTCAGCGAGCGCTAAAGTTGTTTTTCTTCTGCATTAGCTGAGGTTTTAAAGATTTTTTTTATGGCTCTATCCAAAGTAAAAAAAAATTTGCTTTAAAGACATTTTTTGTTAAAATATTCTAAAGAAACTGAAAAATTTTCACACTTAGTTGTAAATTGAGAACTGTTTATTCTTAATGATTGTTCTTTGCAATTGTACGGCTTACTATGTTTCATTAGAGCTTGTTAATCTTGAATATAACTTAGTTAATAAAATAAAAGTATTGAAAGAAATCTTCATAATCATTTTTAATATGGCAAAACTGTCAAACAGATATTCTAACTAAAAACAAAAAACATATTAGCTCCAATTTTGGTTAAAATATAAAGTTCATATGTTTGCACAGCAGGATAATTACTTACCAAAAATGTGTAAAGAATCGTTTTGGGAATCGGATCGTTACTCCCAGAATCGGATCGAATCGTTAAGTGCCTTAAGATTCCCACCCCTACGTGATACATTGATCATAATGAATTAATTTGTGTCGAGATTACACATTAGACACACAGAAATAAAGTGGCATTTACCGTTATTTCTAAAAAGAAAGAGGACTGTACATATTCAGTCGTGTCTGTTTCTGTTTGTTTGTAGTCACAGGACAGAAAAATGATCATTTCCATAAACTTTCCACTAAAAATACGACCTGAGAAGCTTCAGCACTCTCTCCAGTCCCAATGCAGTTATATTTTCAGTCAGAGAAAACCGGAAGTTGCTTTATTTTATGGCATATGTGGAGCTAAATATGGATATCAGACAGTCTGATATAAAGAGATGAAGAAGTAGTTTTATTTATATAGCGCCTTTCCATAGCTCAAGGTCGCTTTACATAGTGCTATACAATACATTTGCAGAGTTAATGGGCCAGACGAGACTGACAGATGAAATAAATGCACATTTTTGATAACCTACATGATATGTCTGATTTCTTTAAAGCTACACTGTGTGATATTTTCCTCCATCTAGTGGTGAACTGGTATATGACCATCCAGTGAATATTAGTTTCTCTTCCTCTCAATTCCGATTTCGTTTTAACTCCTACGGTGGCTGATTTAGTCCAAGATTAACATGGCTTCCAGTTGGACCTCGTCCACATTGGACACGGTGCCATCGAGTGTTAAAACGCCAAAGGCGAAGCTTGAATTTACGGGTATGTCCCTCTTTGGCTAATGTACTTTCAAGATGGAGGGGCAACATGGCGACCCGCATTCGAACCCTCACCCGTATGTGTTTACAATGGCATATTATAAACTTACGAGAATACTTTATTACTTGAAAGAAGTAAATATACATTAATGAGCACATATATTTTTGAAAGAACTAAGTGTTTTTAGCTAAGAATAAACTAAAAAAGTTACACAGTGTAGCTTTAAGCGGTCGTATTTACCAAGTTTACCAAACGCAAATAGTCTTTTGCATGGCATATATTTCTGCCTTTTTCGGTGATCAGAATACACATCGGATCACAAACAGAAGTTATTCAAAGAAGAGAAGTTATTCAAAGAAGTTAACTCAAAGAAGTTATTCACCTGCTGTCTTAAAGTGAGTTTTGAGCTAAAATGATTTTAAAAGTCTTTAATGCTGATGTTAGCTGGTGTATGAAATCATCTGCAGGCAAAAAACACTGGACGTTGGCCCGATCAAGCCCCGGAAGTGACGGATTCTCCAATCAATCAGCCGATAATCGCCTTCTATGACTCGAGTCACTAAATTGAATGGGATGTCTCCTGTCAGGGGCTGCATTTAACTCCACCTTTAGACATACACTCACAAACTTCCCAAAGCACTTGAGGAATCCTCGTAGCCTGTACGTACGGTCAACTTCACGTCTTGCGAATTGCAGGTGATCAAGGGCCAGTAGTGGGCAATGACGTACATTTGAGTGAATGAGATGGAAGGGCATATAAAAGTGGACTTAAAAGCGGCCACTTTTGACACTTACTTGCGCATGATGGACTTGCGGAGAACAAGGCCTTCTTCCAGGTCTGCCTCATTGGCCATGAACAGAAGCCGCTTCCCTGTGACGTCCACACCCACAAAGTCCCTCTGTTCTCCTGCCACAGGACACAATTACAATCCGTCATAGTGAACTCGTAAAATACCACTGCGATATAGTATAGTCAAACTGTATTTTGGCTTTAAGGGATAGTTCACCTAAAAATGAGAATTACCCCATGATTTACTCCCTCAAGTCATCCTCTGTGTGTATGACATTCTTCTTTCAGACGAACACACTCAGAGTTATGTTAAAAAATGTCCTGGCTCTTCCAAGCTTTATAATGGCAGTGAATGGGTTGAGTTTTTAGAAGCCCAAAAAAGCATTTCCATCCATCATAAAAGTGCATCCATCCATCTCACTTTTATGATGGACGGATGCTCTTTTATGATGGATAGATGCTCTTTTATGATGGATAGATGCTCTTTTATGATGGATAGATGCACTTTTATGATGGATAGATGCTCTTTTATGATGGATAGATGCCCTTTTATGATGGACAGATGCACTTTTATGATGGATAGATGCTCTTTTATGATGGAAAGACGCTCTTTTATGATGGACAGATGCTCTTTTATGATGGATAGATGCACTTTTATGATGGATAGATGCTCTTTTATGATGGAAAGACGCTCTTTTATGATGGACAGATGCTCTTTTATGATGGATAGATGCTCTTTTATGATGGATAGATGCACTTTTATGATGGATAGACGGACTTTTATGATGGATATATGCTCTTTTATGATGGATGGATGCACTTTTATGATGGATGGATGCACTTTTATGATGGATAAAGGCACTTTTATGATGGATAGATGCTCTTTTATGATGGATAGATGCTCTTTTATGATGGATGGATGCACTTTTATGATGGATAGATGCACTTTTATGATGGATAGACGGACTTTTATGATGGATATATGCTCTTTTATGATGGATGGATGCACTTTTATGATGGATAGATGCTCTTTTATGATGGATGGATGCACTTTTATGATGGATTGATGCACTTTTATGATGGATAGACGGACTTTTATGATGGATATATGCTCTTTTATGATGGATGGATGCACTTTTATGATGGATATATGCTCTTTTATGATGGATGGATGCACTTTTATGATGGATAGATGCTCTTTTATGATGGATAGATGCACTTTTATGATGGATAGATGCTCTTTTATGATGGACAGATGCTCTTTTATGATGGATAGATGCACTTTTATGATGGATATATGCTCTTTTATGATGGATAGATGCACTTATGATGGACAGATGCACTTTTATGATGATTGATGCACTTTTATGATGGATAGACGCGCTTTTATGATGGATAGACGCACTTTTATGATGGATAGACGCACTTTTATGATGGATAGATGCACTTTTATGATGGATAGATGCACTTTTATGATGATTGATGCACTTTTATGATGGATAGACGCGCTTTTATGATGGAGAGATGCTCTTTTATGATGATAGATGCACTTTTATGATGGATAGATGCACTTTTTTGGACTTCAAAATCAGGACGGCCATTCAATGCAATTATAAAGCTTGGAAGAGCAATGATCTTTCTAATATAACTCTGATTGTGTTTGTCTGAAAGAAGAAAATCATATTCACCAAGGATGGCTTGAGGCTGAGTAAATTATTTACATTTTTGGGTGAACTATCCCTTTAAGACAGAACAACCCGAAAGATCTGCAGGAATGCAAGATTATACAGGCCATTGGGATGCATTTTCCATTCATATTAGTGAATGAGGAAATGGTCAATAAATAGTAGTTTGGAAACAGTGCAACAACAGCACTCGTTCGAAACCACACCATCTTTTTCCTTGTCAATCACATCTGTGTAAGAGATGTACCTCCTTTCTTCTTGCCCTTTTGGCCAGGGACCGTCTCTGTGAATTCATGCACTTTGCTCATGAGCATCGACAGGGTGGCGTTGTGAGCACGAAAGAGATCCACAACCTCATGCAGGGCCACATCCGTTATCAAATCACAGCTCACCACCAAGATGTCCGTCTGTGGGAGAGAAAGAGAGACAAATCCTATTTAAACCAGCATCAAGACAAGAACAATCCAGCTTTTCCACCCACAATTTGATTATAATGTCCACTGGAAGGCCGATATGTTCTCTACACATAATTAGAATGATTACTTTCAGGTTTTTAAATCACCAGTTGGGTTAAAATACTTGAATAAAAATTGCTATTTTGTGCCAGTGGGCAAGTTTTTCCAAGTATTCGCTACAGACACACTGAAAAACAGCATAAAGGAGTTCCATATACTATACAGCCATACTGGATCACAACATAAAGCTCCTACACCAGGTCCATTCAGCCCAAACTGACCATTCATGATGACGTATGAACTCAAACATTTATATTAATAGCAATTTAATCTTCGGAAACATAGAATGACAGTATAAATAATGCCGGTACACAGAGATTAGCCAATCAAACTAGAGGCCATTTACATAAAGGAGCCTTACAAGTACAGAAAGTAAGTTTGACATTTTCATTTTGAAGTGAACTAATCCTTAAAAGACCAAAATTACTAACATTTTTAGCCATGTTTTTGATACAACAAACAAGTTACTATTGGATGTTCGGACTTCGGAGCATTATATTTAATCAACAAATTAGAAAGGTATATTGGGGCAGTACCATAAAGACATTTAAAACTAAAAAGATGATCTTGAATTCAATTCTGAAAGATCCAGGCAGCCAATAAAGGGATCTGAGTGTTGGAATAATGCGATTTCTCAGTTTAGAGCGAGTCTTTGTAAGTGTTTAATGGAGATCTTTGCAAAAATGCGTAACAAATGCATGAACAAGTTTCTCATTGTCAGAAGGGGAGAGAATATCAATACAGAAGTGTTGTTTTTATGTGATCTACCCCTTTAATTCAGTGAACTGTGTGTAAAATGTGTGTACAATTAAAAGATTTTTCCATTTGGTTCTAATCCTGGGATATGAGGGATGGATTTTAGCTTTTTAGGATAAAAAAACAAACAAACACAAAATTGCCACCACTCATCTTTGTTTTAGTCGGACAGGTGGTTCGTTCCCTTTACTTAAGTCATACTTTGGAGATGATAATATGCTGTTTTAGTAACATTGCTAATATGTTGAAAAAACTGAGGTCACTGTCAAACATGATTCCTCATTTTCTTGACCTAATGGATTTTAGTGATAGCGAGTCAAGCAATGGATGTTTTCCATGCATCATTACCGATAACAAAGTCTTATCTTTCTTTAGCTAGAAAGTGTGACGACCACAATTGTATGCTCTCCATGCGTCCAGCAGGATGAATTGTGGGAATCTGGTGCAAGTGAAAGTGACTGATTGAGCGGCTGAAAGGAAGTATGGATTAATTACACCAGCTAAAGGAAGCATGATTAGGTTAAGTAATAGAGGACCCAAAATTGAGCCTTGAGGAACTCCACAAGACATGACGTAACTCCTGCAAGTACACAGAGTACCGTATCTCTACTACTTAAGTAAGATCCGAGTGAAGTAGCAAAACTGAAGGTCAGAGAAAAGGTGGAAATCTAACATTTAAAATTAAGACTAAACCTGAACTAAAATGTGATTACAGGGATAGTTCACCCAAAAATTTTAATTAGCCCATGATTTAAGTCATCCTAGGTGTAAATGACATTCTTCTTTCAGACGAACACACTCAGAGTTATGTTAAAAAAGTCTTTATAATGGCAGTAATTGTTGTTCTGTTTGTCAAGTCCATAAAAGTGCATCTGTCCGTCATATAACTGCTCCACACGGCTCTGGGGGGTTAATAAAGGCCTTCTGAAGCGAATCGATGCGTTTGTGTAAGAAAAATATACATATTTAAAACTTTATAAAGTAAAGTTTTGGCCGATCGCCGATTACTGCCATTATAAAGCTTGGATAAGCCAGGACTTTTTTAATATAGCTCTGAACAAAAAATGTCATATACACGAGGATGACTTGAGGGCGAGTAAATCATAGGCTAATTTTCATTTTTGGGTGAACTATCCCTTTAATATTACCTACAGTAATTATTATTTGTTGTATTGGTTGTAACGATTTGACCAAAAATAAAAATCTCGATTAATTGAACATTTTACCTCGATTACGATGAATGAACGATTATTTTGCTCTTCTTTTTTTGCCCTCATAGTTTACTGATAAGGTTTGTACTGTAAATATTTTCTACTATTAAGGTGGGATATTTTTTTCTAATGAAAAAGTGCATTTCTTTGTGATTTTAAAATACTTGAAGTAAACGTTTAACTTATGGGGCAGATTTCTGCTTGTTGTACATCAGATAAATTAGCACATAGGCCTACATTACATTTATCTGAATGCATTAATGAGAGAGTGATTGTGTGTGAATTAGTCATACGTGTCTATTAATTATGAAGCTGTGATTTGTACTTCAAAGGTATTAAAATATATAACGGTTGAGTTTCTAAGCTACTTTAGTGATAAATCACAGGACGGCGTTGACAATGAGTTTCTGCGCTCCTCTGCGCGCGATCTTCACGTGATGTGCGAAATACTGTCTGAGTGTGTGTGTGTCAATATATCAGGCATTAGTTCACCATAATAAACATCTGATGGACTTAAATCACTTCAATGTTCAAACTGGCAGGCCTTAAAACACATACAAATGACAAAGCTTTGTGAAGAGCAAGTCAAAGTGATCTCTCTGTGTCAGAAAACATCTCATGAGCCTTGAACGGAGAAGTTTTCCATAACGTTGTTCTTGAATAGTGCACAATCGCTTTAATGTTCAAACTAGCAAGCCTTTAAACGCATTTAATTGACAAACTTCATGAGGACGCAAGTGAAAGTGATCTGGCTTCGCCGTCTCGGTGTGTGTATCAGCGCATATAAGAATGTCGATTAACTTGCGTGTATAAACTGTGTAAATCATGCAATTACAGTAGTAATTCTGAGCATCTATAAACAAAGATAACTGCTCCTGCATCTTTCAGTGTGCCTGCAAACTGCACTTGATGATGGGCCGGAGACTAAAACATAACGAAATAACCGACATGGGAAAATGACATTGGTTAGAGGTTCTAAATTTCGGTTTCGATTAATCGTCCAGCCCTAATTTGTATTGTATTGCATCTCATTGGAGTCTGTAGCTGTAGATGTTTCCATCACCCTGTTTTTATGTGCATTTTGAAATATTGCATCAGAAAGGAGAGATGGAAACGCCAAATTTAAATAAATAAATCCCTAAATTCGCACACAAAAAAAGTATGCTCGCTTGAGGTGGTTTTTGACTTGTGTGGAAGAGATGGAGACGGATCATCTGCCGAATAAATTCTGACGTAGCGAACATTAAACCCACATGACTAATCGCTGTTTTATTTACTGTTACTAGGTTAACAATACCACCGTCATCCACGCGAACTTGATGGAAACGCACCTAATTGACTTTTATTTTTGCGAACTTTGAAAAGATTTGCTTCACGTTTGGATGGAAACCCAGCTTGTGCTAGGATATTTGCCTGGGAAATGCAGACGGGCCATACATTTTCATTACACACTTTATCTTTAGATTGTCAGAGGGGAAAATATTCATACATAGGCCATTGCAGATTTCAACAACAACTTGTGCCTGAAACAATAAAGATGGAAAAGAGATATAGGGGAGAGCGGGGCCCAAACTAATGCATTTTGACTTTCTCAGTTTGTGTAAATCCACTTGGGGTTCAGAGTATTTATTTTTTCCCACATTAATTTCACACATGTCTAGTACAAATATGTGGTTTTGTTTCATTAATACAGTGTTTACTTTTTTCTTGATTTACCCCCAAAAGAATGGAAGTGAAATGTGACAACATGCCCCATAGGTGGGTACCAAATAACAGCTTAAAATGTCACCTGATAAAATAATGGCATTTTTTAATTATTAAAAATATAAGCATTTTTGAGTTTGACTACAAACACATCGCTAAATACAGCTATACAGCAGAGTTCAAAACATAATAATAATTAATAATTTCTGAACATTAACTCTCAGTCATTATTCACCCTTTTCTCATGGTTTCTCAAAATAATTCATAAAAATATAGAATATAATGGCATATTTCTAATAGGGGCTCATTGTAACCCCATCTTCACAACTGGGATGTGAATCGCGGCTCGTGTCTTCTGCCGTTAGATCAGCATTAAAGAACCATCAACTGTTAAATAACAGATAGAAGATTACAATAATATCAGATTTGTCTTATTTTAAATAAACACAAAAAACAGACTTTAAATCTAAACTTAAGTAAGAAATGTACTTTTGCTATGGTTAAATAAATGTTCAGTAATATCTTCCAGAGATTTTATAATTTTGGCGCTATTTTTCCTCTAAATAATGTTGATATGGCAACTAGTATATACACTAAGTTTCGTCATTCTGGCATGGAAAGGGTTAAAACATGCGTGTTTCAACTAACCCCGTGTTAGGTTGTGCTCAGTACATTTGAGAAATGATAAAACAAACAAACAAAACAAATCAAATGAAAGAAGCTGGAGCTGCTCTAGGAAATGTAAGATACATGGCACTAAGCATAGAAATCAAAGTGGAGCACAACTTGTGCCGTGTGGTTAAAATAAGCTTAGTAAGGTTATTTTTATAGCCGGTTTGGGTCGGTTTGATCTGAATAGACTACCATGAGCACATTAACATCATGTTAGGTTTATCCTGCCATGGCTCAGGTCAATATTTCGCACCTCAGACACATTACCTCAACTTTTTAAGGCTATTATATGCTATTTTAGCCCAATAGACGACTGAATACTTACTGTTATATTGTTGTTCTCTTAAAACTGGCTGATACATTAAAATAACAATCAGGTTTTCACATGTTCTTAAGAAAATGTGAGAGATTCTTGCCAATGCAAAACACGATCACAATGCTTCAGAGCAAACAGACATTTCCACGGACTGTATATGTGACCCTGGATTAATAATCTTTCCATTGATGTATGGTTTGTTAGGATAGGACAATATTTGAAAATCTGGAATCTGAGGGTGCAAAAAAGTCAAAATATTGAGAATATCGGCTTTAAAGTTGTCCAAATGAAGTCCGTAGCAATGCGTATTACTACTAATAATACATTTATGATATATTTATGGTAGGAAGTTTACAAAATATCTTCATGGAACATGATCTTAATGTACTAATGATTTATAGCATAAAAGAAAAATTGATATTGCCACAAATATACCCGTGAGACAGACTCATGACCGGTTTTGTGGTCCAGGGTCACAATTATAGACTCACGGTCAGAACAACAAAAGAAAAGTGTAGAATATGATATGAGAATGACGTGAGAAAACGAGAGACCCAATCTCTTGAATAACCACAGTTTGCGTGTGTACCTAATAATAATAAATAAATAAATAAATAAATGTTTATTTGTATAGCACTTTTCATACATAAAATGCAACTCAAAGTGCTTCACAAGCATAAAAACAAATAATAAGAATACATATTCACACAACGTCAATATAAAAGATTAAACAACAAAAGCAACAGAAGATTCAAAATGTAAAATAAAGAATAATTAACCTCAATATCAGTGATGAAACCTTCACACAATGTTATAATTCTGATAAGCAACTTTAAAAAGATATGTCTTAACCCGCCTTTTAAAAATATGAATGCTTGGAGCCTCTTTTACTTCATGAGGTAGAGAATTACAAATATTTGGAGCATAGTGACTAAAAGAAGTACCACCAGATCGTTTATGATTCACTGTATATCCAGAAGATTAGCGCTAGAGGACCTCAAACTACGATTTGGAACGCATCTTAAAGGGTTAGTTCACCCAAAAATGAAAATTCTGTCATTAATGACTGACCCTCATGTGGTTGGACACCCGTCAGACCTCCGTTCATCTTCAGACACAAATGAAGATATTTTAGTGTAAATCTGATGCTCTGAAAGGCCTCCATTGGCTCAATGCACTTTACACTCTCAAGACCCTTAAAAGGCACTAAAGACGTCGTTACAAAGTCCATCTCACTACAGTGGCTCTACAATAACTTTAAGAATCGGCGACAATAGTTTTTGTGCGCAAAAAAACCCTAAATAATGACTTATATAGTGATGACGATTTCAAAACACGGCATCATGAAGCTTCGAGGCGTTATGAATCAGTGAGTCGATTCAGCGGCTTGGAGCGTTATGAATCAGTGAGTCGATTCAGCGGTTTGAAGCGTTATGAATCAGTGAGTCGATTCAGCGGTTTGGAGCGTTATGAATCAGCGAGTCGATTCAGCACTTTGAAGCGTTATGAATCAGCGAGTCGATACAGCGGTTTGAAGCGTTATGAATCAGTGAGTCGATTCAGCGGTTTGAAGCGTTATGAATCAGTGAGTCGATTCAGCGGTTTGAAGCGTTATGAATCAGTCAGTCGATACAGCGGTTTGAAGCGTTATGAATCAGTGAGTCGATTCAGCGGTTTGGAGCATTATGAATCAGCGAGTCGATTCAGCGGTTTGAAGCGTTATGAATCAGCGAGTCGATACAGCGGTTTGAAGCGTTATGAATCAGTGAGTCGATTCAGCGGTTTGAAGCGTTATGAATCAGTGAGTCGATTCAGCGGTTTGAAGCGTTATGAATCAGTCAGTCGATACAGCGGTTTGAAGCGTTATGAATCAGTGAGTCGATTCAGCGGTTTAAATCGCCAAATTTCAGCAGTTTGGCGGTTTGACACGTCAAATCATCATTCGACTCACTGATTCATAACGCTTCGAAGCTTCATGATGCCTTGTTTTGAAATCGTCATCACTATATAAGTCGTTATTTAGGGTTTTTTTGCGCACAAAAACTATTCTCGCCGATTCATAAAGTTATTGTAGAACCACTGTAGTGAGATGGACTTTGTATCGACGTCTTTAGTGTCTTTTAAGGGTCTTGAGAGTGTAAAGTGCATTGAGCCAATGGAGGCCTTTCAGAGCATCAGATTTACACTAAAATATCTTCATTTGTGTCTGAAGATGAACGGAGGTCTGACGGGTGTCCAACGACATGAGGGTCAGTAATTAATGACATAATTTTCATTTTTGGGTGAACTAACCCTTTAACAGGCAGTCAGAAATATATAGAGGTGCCAGATTAAGCACATGTGTGTAAGTGTGTGTATGAGTGAACGCAGGCATGGAGGGGAACCCAGTGATAAATCCTGCTCGCCTACGCCATTGTTTCTGTTTGAGTTGTCTGGTTCCCATCTGGTCTGTCCATCTCAGGCCTGTGGATAAATAAACATGTGAGCGGGATTGGGGAGCAGGCCTGGCTCAGGGAGAGCTTCATGCCTCATTGGGAAGGCCCAGGGAGAGGCCCTGGCGTGACGCTCCGCTCCGATACAGTTCCGGTTCTCTTGTTCTGGCCCTGGGGCCGAAGGCCCAGGAGCCACCGGAGCACACATGCTCAAAAGATAACAGGGTGCGCAGCGCTGTCTGTTTAGAATGAGCTAACTGTGCTACTGAAGAAGGAGAACAATCCCTCTCTATTGACCAGTCCCTCCAGAAAAACGGGATTATGCGATTGCATGATTTAATGCATAATCCGCATTTTTTCCGAAAACGCTGCGTAAATTGCCTATTTCCGTGTGCAATATATGTGGGGCTAGCATGATTTCATAATCCCCGCATTTTTCGTTGCAAAAGTATCATATACACTCGGAACACCTGTTCAATTTCTCATTAATGCAATTATCTAATCAACCAATCACATGGCAGTTGCTTCAATGCATTTAGGGGTGTGGTCCTGGTCAAGACAATCTCCTGAACTCCACACTGAATGTCGGAATGGGAAAGAAAGGGGATTTAAGCAATTTTGAGCGTGGCATGGTTGTTGGTGCCAGACGAGTATTTCACAATCTGCTCAGTTACTGCGATTTTCACAACCATTTCTAGGGTTTACAAAGAATGGTGTGAAAAGGGAAAAACATCCAGTATGCGGCAGTCCTGTGGGAGAAAATGCCTTGTTGATGCTAGAGGTCAGAGGAGAATGGGCCGACTGATTCAAGCTGATAGAAGAGCAACTTTGACTGAAATAACCACTCGTTACAACCGAGGTTTGCAGCAAAGCATTTGTGAAGCCACAACACACACAACCTTGAGGCGGATGGGCTACAACAGCAGAAGACCCCACCGGGTACCACTCATCTCCACTACAAATAGGACAAAGAGGCGACAATTTGCACAAGCTCACCAAAATATTTGGAAAAATGTTGCCTGGTCTGATGAGTCTCGATTTCTGTTGAGACATTCAGATGGTAGAGTCAGAATTTGCCGTAAACAGAATGAGAACATGGATCCATCATGCCTTGTTTCCACTGTGCAGGCTGGTGGTGGTGGTGTAATGGTGTGGGGGATGTTTTCTTGGCACACTTTAGGCCTCTTAGTGCCAATTGGGCATGGTTTAAATGCCACGGCCTACCTGAGCATTGTTTCTGCCCATGTCCATCCCTTTATGAGCACCATGTCCCCATCCTCTGATGGCTACTTCCAGCAGGATAATGCACCGTCACAAAGCTCCAATCATTTCAAATTGGTTTCTTGAACATGACAATGAGTTCACTGGACTAAAATGGCCGCCACAGTCTCCAGATCTCAACCCAATAGAGCATCTTTGGGATGTGGTGGAACTGGAGCTTCGTGCCCTGGATGTTCATCCCACAAATCTCCATCAACTGCAAGATGCTCTCCTATCAATATGGGCCAACATTTCTAAAGAATGCTTTCAGCACCTTGTTGAATCAATGCCACGTAGAATTAAGGCAGTTCTGAAGGCGAAAGGGGGTCAAACACAGTATTAGTGTGTGTTCCTAATAATCCTTTAGGTGAGTGTATATTAGAAGAAAAATGAAAAATGTTTGTTTACTTCACACAAGAGCCACCATTCCCCCCTATTGCCATGGCAACATTTTGAAGTGATTACTAGGGCTGGGTATTGACACAAATTTCACAATACGATTCGATTTCGATTCACAAGCTTTCGATTCGATTCGATTCGATTCAATTTAATTCAATATCGATTACTTTAGATATAGGCTATATCAGGTACAATACATGGCCAACATTTACATTACATTTTACATGGCCAATTTTCTCAAGGAAAACAAATCTCTGAACTAATGTTGTAAACTATGGGAGTCATTTGGAACTACATTAGCCTACTAATATTTAAGGTAAAAAAACTGTGATTTGTATACAAACACTTAAATGACACTAAATTATGTAATAAAGTTAATAAAGTTATAATATTACATAATCATATTTATACTCCAATTAGTTTTTTGAAATATAAACACTTGGCTGTCATAAAAACATGCCAGATTTATTCATAGGCTACAGACATGCATTAAACTGAAGAACATTAAAAATGACAATGAATATGTAATGTGGTGCATATAATTATCAAAATGCTCCTCTCTAGAGTTATTTTTTCTAGCTGATTAAAGATTACTAACGAGTTTATGGACACTGGACATGTTTTTTCTGGGGTAAATGTGACGATACATGACATTGTTTACTTATTAGCCATTTTACTGACGTCTTTCTGCGGTTGAAACTTGAGCTATTCCATGTGACATGATACGGATTTCAGTAAGTTATCCTGTATCTTTTAACACACTGTCAGATGCTTATTCATGTTTACTTCGCGCTGTTACTGGTATTAAGGCGGAAGAGAAGATCCGTTCATCTGCCACTTCTCTTGAGCTGAGATCTCACGCCACAGCGCCAAAACGGTATTTATGCTTTTGAATTTCGTAAAAAAAGACGTAATTTGAAATCTGAGACTTTGTTTTATATCAATAGTAATAAAGCACAAAGATTATAGCGATTTATTGGATGGGAGGTGCGCGACAATGTTTATTTCATTCATTAACTGAAAACAGGATGACTAATCGATTATTGGGATTTAAGAATCGATATTGTTTTGTAAAAGTGAGAATCGATTAAAATCGAGAAATCAATATTTTTTACCCAGCCCTAGTAATTACCCGACGTGAACGTCATCGAAAAGCTGCAAACCCAGTGGTGAAACCAAAGATATCGGTGAAACCATGATGAAGCACACAAATTCCCATTTTGCAAAAATAACAGCAAAAGACCAAAGCAAAGCAGTTTCCCGGTGTGTTGACCGATTGAAAAAAAACAGCATCATGAAGCTTCAAAGCGTTCTATTCTATTGACCACTGCAAACCCAGAATGACTTCAAGCTAATGCAAGTATAAAACCAGAGCCCACAACGAAGCCAGAGCCACACACATTACACACTCATTTGGGAAGAAAATTACGGCCCCACTTTATATTAGGTGGCCTTAACTACTATGTACTTACATCAAAAAATAAGTACAATGTACTTACTGTGTTCAAATTGTATTGCAAAACACCTTTGCTGATATTGAGGTGGGAAACGGGTAGGGTTAGGGACAGGTGTGGGTAAGTTTGGCAAAAAAATGACAACTCTGGTTGTCCCTCTTGGACGTTTGGTCTGAAAATATCTCTTTTCTGTGGGTGCACATTTCATGCAAGTCTAGCAAAAGTTGAAAGTAGGAGGACAAGTGTTGAGTAAAGGGAACAAACCACCTGTCCGACTGAAACAACAGATCAAATGGTGGCAAATGTGACATTTTGTTGATCCTAAAAAGCCAAAATCCATCCCCCGTATTCCAGAAATAGAATAGAGACATTTTACACATAGTTTTCCCATTCACTGAATCAAAGGAGTAGATCGCACAAAAACAACTCTGACTCACATTCATGTTTTAAACTTGTATGACTTTTGTTCCTTTACAGAAGATATTTTGAATTATATGCTTTTTGCTTACGTCACTGGGGTCTAAAAACACTTTGACTTTCATCGTACGGAAAAAGCTTCTTTTGCATCCCGCAGAAAATGAAAGACATACCAGTTTGGAATAACATGAGGTTGATTGAATTTATTTTGTATTCTTGTGTGAACTTCCCCTTTAAGACTGGTCAGTGCTGTGGTTCAAAGTAGCCATTGGGCAGGCAATGTCTGGAAATGTGGCGTTTCTTTTATTTAATCTGGGACTGAAGGCAAAGCAACCACATAACAGCTATCGCCAAAACATTCAAGCGTTTAGCATGACTTCACAGTCGACCAGGAATGTACGGGGATGAAACGCAAAAAATTCGACCAATGCCAGCCCACCCATCGTAAACCACCCAAGTAAATCGATATGTCGCTGCAGCTCTAACCACTTAACATTTCATAGCCGGGGTTTCTATTTTTGAAGGGACTCGACAAGTGGCCAAATGCCTGAGGCCTGACAATGGCCATGCCCTCTTGGCCAGTGTAGGAAGGCTGGATCAGCGGCAGGAGGAGTGTAGGAAGGCTGGATCAGCGGCAGGAGGAGTGTAGGAAGGCTGGATCAGCGGCAGGAGGAGTGTAGGAAGGCTGGATCAGCGGCAGGAGGAGTGTAGGAAGGCTGGATCAGCGGCAGGAGGAGTGTAGGAAGGCTGGATCAGCGGCAGGAGGAGTGTAGGAAGGCTGGATCAGCGGCAGGAGGAGTGTAGGAAGGCTGGATCAGAGCCTCTGAAGGCCTGGAGTGGGCGTCAACTCAGCTGTTGGATCATGAGCGCCATCGCTGCTGACGCTGGGCCTTTCAGTGGCCGTGGTTCTGCTCTGGAGAGGCACAGGGAGGTCAGGCCACCCACAGACACTTCCAGTTCTGCTTGGCTGCCCCCTGGGCCAACCAGGTGAGACCACCCAAGAGGAGAGCAGAGGAAGAGACGGGAAAATAGGGTGGAGAGAGCAGGACAGGATAAGAGGGAATAAAAAGGAAGGGAAGGCGAAATGCGGCTCACAGCAATCTGCCACTACGGACACTTGTTAAAGGGATAGTCCATCCAAAAATTTAAATTAGCCTGTAATTTACTCACCCCCAAGTCATCCTAGGTGTATATGACATTCTTCTTTCAGACGAATAAAATCTGAGTTATATTACAAATGTCCAGGCTAATGCAAGCATTAGAATTGGATTTATAGTTGCTCTGTTCTTGAAGTCCATAAAACAGTCCTTCCAGAAAAATGCGGCTTTTTTTTGTGATTGTTGCGGGCAAAAATCCTTGATTATGCGGCACGTTTTCTTAAAAAATGCGATGAAAAATGCGGGATATTTATGCAATTTTATGCAATAAAATTGCGGGAACTTGCAAAAACTGCGGTTTGATGAGAAAGAGAAAAAAAGCACTACATCACAGAAAGTGCTGGAATATTTAAGTTCTCATCTTGTTTTATTGAAGACCTTAATAATGGCTCAAATTTACAAAACATTTAGTCAATCAAGTTCTTTAGCTTTACAAAAGGAATATGCTACAACTTCTGAAAAAATTAATAAATAACTTCCTGTTTTACAGATGTCGCTATACAAAACAGACATTTGAGTGCTTCCAATGCACAAAGTGCAATCTCTTAAAGGGTTAGTTCACCTAAAAATGAAAATTCTGTCATTAATGACTTCCCTTTATGTTGTTGGACACAAATTAAGATATTTTAGTTGAATTCCGATGGCTCAGAAAGGCCTCCATTGGCACAATTTACACTCTCAAGACCCATAAAAGGTAGCCTACTAAAGACGTCGTTACAAAGTCCATCTCACTACAGTGGTTCTACAATAACTTTATGAAGCGACGATAATAGTATTGTGTGCAAAAAAAACTAAATAACGACTTATATAGTGATGACTGATTTCAAAACACAGCATCATGATGCTATGAATCATCGAGTCGATTCATGATTCGGATCGCGTGTCAAACTGCTGAAATACGTGACTTTGGCGATCCAACCGCTGAATCGACTCATTGATTCATAACGCTTCAAACCGCTGAATCGACTCATTGATTCATAACGCTTCAAACCGCTGAATCGACTCATTGATTCATAACGCTTCAAAGCTTCATGATGCTGTGTTTTGAAATCAGTCAGCACACAGGGAAACTGCTTTGCTCTTTTGCTGTTATTTTTGTTGGCCAATGGGAGTTTGTGCTTCATCATGGTTTCACCGGTATCTATGGTTTCTCCACGGGGTTTGAAGCTTTTCGATGACGTTCGCGTCGGGTAATCACGTCACTTCAAAACGTTCCCATGGCATTATGGCGGAAATGGCGGCTCTTGTGTGAAGTAAACGAAAATGTTTCAACTTTCTGCTAATATATATGACTTTTTTTGCAACGAAAATGCGGGGATTATGAAATCATGATAGCCCCGCATATTTTGCACGCGGAAATAGGCAATTTATGCGGCGAAAGTGCGGCGTATTTGAAAAAATGCGGCCCCCGCATGAATATGCGGACTTTGGCTGATTATGCGTTAAATCACGCGATCGCATAATCGCGTTTTTCTGGAGGGACTGATAAAAAGTGCATCTGTCCGTCAAATAACTGCTCCACGCGGCTCTGGGGTGTTAATAAAGGCCTTCTGCAGCGAATCGATGCGTTTGTGTAAGAAAAATATTCATCATTTTAACTTTATCACGTAAACTTTCGACCGACCGCCTTCTGTGGAAAAGTGTTGAATGTTGAAAGTGAAACTCAAGATGTGTTCGTGACGTCATGACGAGCCGACCTGAGCGTTAGTCTTTCCATCGGGAACTTTCAACAATTTTTCCATAAATTGAACAGGGAAGGCGGTCGGTCGAAGGTTTGACTTGATAAAGTTTTAAATATGGATATTTTTCTAACACAAATGCGTCGATTCGCTTCAGAAGGCCTTTATTAACACCCCAGAGCCGCGTGGAGCAGTTATATGACGGACAGATGCACTTTTTATGGACTTCAAGAACATAGCAACTATTACTGCCATTATAAAGCTTGGATTAGCCTGGACTTTTGTAATATAACTCAGATTGTGTTCGTCTGAAAGAAGAATGTCATACACACCTAGGATGACTTGAGGGTGAGTAAATCATGGGCTAATTTTTATTTTTGGGTGAACTATCCCTTTAAGCTCACAACTGGCTGTCATGTTAAGCTGTACAATGCACATCTTATGAAGTAATAACCTATGAAATAATATCAGTTCGATGTAACAAGACACTGAGAATATTACATTATTTCTCTCAAAAATGAGACATAGCTGGTACCATAACTGGTCGAGGACACAATAAGACTTAAAGGATCAGTTCACTTTTAGATACACTTTTGCTGATAATTTACTCACCCCCATGTCATCCAAGATGTCCATGTCTTTCTTTCTAAAGTCGAAAAAGAAATTATTGATGAAAACATTCCAGGATTGTTCTCCATATAATGGACTTCAATGGGCTCCAAACGGTTCAAGGTCCAAATGACAGTTTCAGTGCAGCTTTAAACAACACCAGATGATGAATAAGGATCTGATCTAGCCAAACCATCAGTTTCTGTGAGAAACCCAGCAGTATTTGTGCTATTATCAGACGAACTTGATCATCTCTGAGCTCCGCCATAACTTCCGCTGAGTGAGGTCTAGGGGTGTAACGGTACACGTATTCGTATTGAACCGTTTCGGTCCAGGGCTTTCGGTACGGTGCGAGCGTGTACCGAACGGTTATGAATGCAATCTTTAACAGTTAACAGTCGGCTTGTTTAAAACGCGGAACACACTTCAATCCGAGTCCCCATATGAACATATTGAGTATTCAGTCCATTTTATCACGAAATTCAAACGATAAATGCCGCTTTAACGCTCTATTATGTGACATGACTGATAGACGCGTATCAGTTCAACTTCAAGCGGCAGCGCGCGGCGCGCGAGTGAACGCGATCATCTCTTCTAAAGAATAAACATAAATTAATATCTTAAGGTATGTTGAGGATACATTACAACTTACTGAAACGTATCATATGTTGTGTAATCGCTCCATCGGTGTTTCAACCGCGGAAAGACAATAAAACAGCTTGTAAACAATGTCGTGTAGAATTCGTTTACCTCAGAAGTCATTCAGTCTCCACAGCTGAGTTCACTAGAGAGATTAACTCTTTCACTGAATACATGCACTATATTAGCCTATATATTCATAATATTAGCCTATATTCATTATATAGCCTACTACTTAGCCTGTTAGTGATGTCTTGTTTAATGTATGTTTAAATAAACCTGTCATGAAAATTACAGCCACTAAATGATTATATTTCAACAACGAATTGGAGAAAAAAGAATAATAATTAGATTTAGAAGTTAATGCAAAAACTGCCTTATGTGAAGCGAGTGTTGATTATTATATCTAAAAATAAATAGCGACTGAATTTAGGCTAATAGTTTGGGCTCTGTTGTTAATCTTTAATAGCAATATGCAAGTAAGGGCTCCCTATATAGTTTACAGCATTATCTTTAAGAAACTTTTAGTTATAACTGAATTCATTTAAGGACAGACACCATTTTTTTCATTAAACCACTGTTGAATAAAAATGAATAAAAAGCAATTTTGTAAAACTGCTGTACCGAATCCGTACCGAACCGTGACTTCAAAACCGAGGTACGTACCGAACCGTCAGTTTTGTGTACCGTTACCCCTAGTGAGGTCAAAATACGAGCGTGGCCATAGATGTATACGTTGATGCCTCATTAGCACTTGCACGGATCAGTAGAATGAGGCATCTATGATCGATATATCTATGACCACGCTCGTATTTTGACCTCACTCAGCGGAAGTTATGGCGGAGCTCAGAGATGATCACGTTCGTCTGATAAGAGGTAAAATAATAGCACAAATACTGCTGGGTTTCTCTCAGAAACTGATGGTTTGGCTAGATCAGACCCTCATTCATCATCTGGTGTCGCTAAAAGCTGCACTGAAACTGTCATTTGGACCTTGAACCGTTTGGAGCCCATTGAAGTCCGTTATATGGAGAACAATCCTGGAAAGTTTTAATCAAAAAACGTAATTTCTTTTCGACTTTAGAAAGAAAGACATGGACATCTTGGATGACATGGGGGTGAGTAAATGATCTATTAGTAAACTAATCCTTTAATTTCACAATATTACTTGTACATAAAAATGACCGTGAAAAGCCAAAAATAAAGCAGATTTACTTTTTCCAGACCACCTAGTGCAAACAAAGATGTACACATGCATTTTTCAGGGAAAATATGAGTACACAAGTCGATCGGGAATGACTTGATCCCAGTGAACTTGGAGCCTTAATACTAACAAAAGCCGGCTGAACGCTACACAACACGAAGATTATTCAGTTTCTGTACAAACATTGACTCAATGCATCAGAATGAACTCAAACACAGGCTAATGAAAGAGAGCTTTAAGAGTCGGGCACTCTGTCAGATGCCTCCATTATGTCCGCGTTGTTTGCTGAAGCAAGGGAGTAGACTATGTGTTTACGCTGTACAATAAACGGGGATTTAGGCCCTATTGCCAGCGCTCATCTCTCAACACGTACTGGGGCTGTTCGTGCACTGGACGGCTCTGCAACTCAATGCTTTTAATCTCTCATTTCTCTCTAGGATTAGAAATAAAGGCATCTGTGCGGTTAGCGTGCTCCAGCAAGCCCTCCTCCTCCTCATTCCCTTTCCACGCCGCTGATATTTATTGAGAGTTAATCTCCGGTGATGAGCGTTCGCACATGTTTTAAGACGTCTCACTCTCTCAGGGATTTTACACTTTCATAAGTGTTATGTGAAAAGGCATGATACAGATGCATTAATAATGCATTCGATAGTTATAATATTTCTCCAAAGTGACTTCTGTGTATCGTGGGGTGCAAAACTTTTATTTTGTATTTTTATAATTGAATACACCTACTTTCGTTATGAATTTTATTATCAGCATGACAACTTTATACTTTTTTGGGATCAAATTAACCACGTGCTGAAATATTTAATATCATATTTATTAATTGATCTATTTATGAATGAATCATACTATTTAGACAGATACGTTTTTATGAAATTATACATTTAAATGAGACTGTTACAAGTAAACACTAAGGACATGGTTTTTTTAATAATTTAATACACCTACTTTCGATATAAATTATATTATCAGCATGACAACTTGGGTCAAATATTACAATTTTTACAATTTCTTGAAACAAATTAACCATATGTGCTGAAAAAATGCCTGTCCCCTAATATTTTATTTATTAAATGAGACTGTGCTACAACTAAACACTAAGGAAATGTTTTTTTTAATAATTTAATACACCTACTTTCGTTATGAATTATATTATCAGCATGACAACTTGGGTCAAATATTATACTTTAAAAAAAATGTTGGGATCAAATTAACCACGTGCTGAAATATTTAATATAATATTTATTCATTTATCTATTAATGAATGAATCATACTATTTAGAGATACACTTTTATGAAATTATACATTTAAATGAGACTGTGCTACAAGTAAACACTAAGGAAATGTTTTTTTTTTTATAATTTAATACACCTACTTTCGATATGAATTATATTATCAGCATGACAACTTGGGTCAAATATTTAAAAAAAAAAAATAATTTCTTGAAACAAATTAACCATATGTGCTGAAAAAATGCCGTCCCCTAATATTTTATTTATTTATATATTTATGAATAAATCATACTATTTAGACAGATATGTTTTTATGAAATTATACATTTAAATGAGACTGTGCTACAAGTAAACACTAATGAAATTATAGTTTTTTTTCATATTTCTCTCTAAATTACATGATGAAATTGAGACACAGTGAGAAAGTCAATAATTGAGAGAAAAAAAATAAAATCTACACTTTCTTTTCTTTTTTTTTGTTATAAAATTCCAGATGTACTAACACTACTGTTCAAACATTTGGGGGCAGTAAGTTTTTTTTTTTTTTTTTTAAGAAATTAATACTTTTATTCAGCAGAGATGCATCAAATTGAAAAAGAAATGAAGTTTTTTGAGGAAAACATTCCAGGATTTTTCTCCACATAATGGACTTCAATGGCAACCAACGGTTGAAAGTCCAAATCAATGCAGTTTCAATAAGTATAAAATGTTAAAAAGGATATACATACAATATTTTTTTTATTTTTTTTTAATGACCGTTGGTTTGTCTAGATCAGACTCTATTCCTCGTCTGGGATCAGAGCCTCTGAAGCCCATTCTCTCAAACTGCATTGATTTGGACCCTATTCATAACCCTTCAAACCGCTGAATCGACTCACTGATTCATAACGCTTCAAACCGCTGAATCGACTCACTGATTCATAACGCTTCAAACCGCTGAATCGACTCACTGATTCATAACGCTTCAAACCGCTGAATCGACTCACTGATTCATAACGCTTCAAACCGCTGAATCGACTCACTGATTCATAACGCTTCAAACCGCTGAATCGACTCACTGATTCATAACGCTCCAAACCGTGTTAAAAAAAAATGGCTACAGCTAGCCTAGCTCCGCACAAAGACTGGAGGTTAATGGCTACAGCTAGCCTAGCTCCGCACAAAGACTGGAGGTAAATGGCTCCAGCTAGCCTAGCTCCGCACAAAGACTGGAGGTTAATGGCTACAGCTAGCCTAGCTCCGCACAAAGACTGGAGGTTAATGGCTACAGCTAGCCTAGCTCCGCACAAAGACTGGAGGTAAATGGCTCCAGCTAGCCTAGCTCCGCACAAAGACTGGAGGTTAATGGCTACAGCTAGCCTAGCTTAGCAGAAAGACTGGAGGTAAATGGCTCCAGCTAGCCTAGCTTAGCACAAAGACTGGAGGTAAATGGCTCCAGCTAGCCTAGCTCCGCACAAAGACTGGAGGTAAATAGCTCCAGCTAGCCTAGCTTAGCACAAAGACTGCAGGTAAATAGCTCCAGCTAGCCTAGCAAAACAAACTGATTTGTTCATCACATCCCACAGATGCTTGAGTGGATTGAGATCTGGGGAATTTGGCCTCAAACTCATTGTTGTGCTCCTCAAACCATAATCGATTATGGTCTGTGACCGCATCAGTGCAGAATCGTCCGCATCGCATCAATTAATTTCAACACCCCTACTGAGGAACATCAATTGGGTTGTTTTAAGCAAACATTTAACCCAACCGCTGGGTCAAAACAACCCAATTGCTGGGTTAGTCCATATTCAACCCAACTTGGGTTATTTTTAACCCAGCATTTTTTAGAGTGTAACCATTAAATGACTAGGTTGTAAATAATATTTAAATGAAGTATAGTACAGTCAGTGTGCACTTTATTATGCTGCTTGCTTGATACTGTGTGCAATAGTGTAATTATTTTATTTATGCTTAAATATTTATTTTCACGACTGAACTCTTGTTCTTCCTCACCTGTTTTTACTATTTGTTAAATATAGGTTTTTTTAGTTCAATAAATGTTCCTTTTTTAAATTGTAAATTGTAAATTGTTATCATCATGATCATGGTGTCATTTTTATGTTGTAAATTGAGGGAGCAAAAGCAGTATCGGCTCCAAATATCGGCTCAAGAAAATCGCCAGCTCGTATCGTCATCGGCTAAGGCTGAGGAAAAAAAAATCGGCATCGGCACAACAAAATCCATCTCGGTCGACCCCTAGTTGACGCACCTTGATCTTTTGCTGGATGTGTCGAAGGGCATCTGCAGTGCCCATGTCCGCCTCCTCCTGAATACACACCACATCCAGCCTCATCTTCACCTCCGCCTTCAGCCGCGGATCCGTGCTCAGGGCCTTCTGGACCTCTTTAGTAGTGATGACAATCACCTCTGGAAGAGACAGAATAACGACAACACTTCATCAAGGGTTAAATCACATGCAAAATACATGGTTTTATGTACACTAACGTTTTTAATGTTTTTGGGAGAGAAAACAAATCTCTAATGCTCACAAAGGCTGCATTTATTTGATTAAAAATACACTAAAAACTGTAATATTGTGAAATATTATTACAATTTCAAATCACTTTTAATATATTTTCAAGTTTAATTTAGTCCTGTGATGACAAAGCTGAATTTTCAGCATCATTACTCCAGTCTTTAGTGTCACATGATCCTTCAGAAATCATAATATTTTGTTATAATTTGTAATATATTGTTTTTTCTATTTGAAGTACTTCTTTATAATAATTTTGGAAGTGTGTATAGAGAAGTGTATGTTCTTTTTTATTTGGTATTTTTAATTATATTGTAAGTATGTAGGAATGTATGATTTAGGTACATACATATTCTCTTCCTGTTATTCTTATTTTTTTTTTTTTTTTACATGTTCAAATAAAAACAGTCAATCAACCAATCAATCAATCAAATTAATATGAGGATTTGGTGCTGATTTTAGCACAACTATGATTATATAGATAGAACACACACACACACACACACACACACACACACACACACACACAGTTTTTGAAAGAAGTCTCATCTGCTCACAAAGGCTGCATTTTATGTTATTAAAAATACAAAAAAGCTGTAATATTGTGAAATATTTTTACAATTTAAAATATTTTAATATATTTTAAAATGCATTTTATTTCTGTGATTAAAAGCTGAATTTTCAGCATCATTCCTCCAGTCTTTAGTGTCACATGACCAAAAAACATTTAATGATTATTACCAGTGTTGAAAACGGTGTAAAACATTTTTTTAGGATTCTTTGATGAATAGAAAGTTCAAAAGAACAGCATTTATCTGAAATAGAAAGCGGTTGTAACATTGAAACATTTAAAGAAATTACTACATTCATTCAGCAGGGATGCATTAGATTGATCAAGTGACAGACATTTATAATCCTGCAAAAGCTTTATATTTCAGATAAATGCTGTTGTTTTGAACTTTCTATTCATTAAATAATCCTGAAAACAAAATTTACACAACTGCTTTCATCATTGATAATAATCATAAATGTTTCTTGAGCTCAAATCCTGATTTCTGAAGGATCATGTGACACTGACTGGAGTAATGAAGATAAATTCAGCTTTGAATCACATTTTAAAATGAAATTTATTTCTATCTTGAAATAGAAAACAGTTATTTTAAATTGTACAAATATTTCACAATATTACAGTTCTTGCGTTTTTTAATAACATAAATGCAGCCTTAGTGAGCGGATGAGACTTCTTTAAAAATCAATCAAAATAGTACAGTTTCCAAACTTTTGACTGGTAGTGTATATAAATAAAATCATATAAATCACAGTTATGTTGCTTAATATTTTTGTAGAAGCCATTGCATTTTTTTCAGATAGAAAGTTTAAAAGAATATCAGATTAGATTATTTTATTGTACAAACATACAACGAAATTGTTATATATATATTTATTAGGGCTGTCAAAAGATTAATTGCATCCAAAATAAAAGTTTGTGTTTACATAATATATGTGTGTGTGTACTCTGTTAATTATTATTTATATATAAATACACACACATTCATGTATATATTTAAGAAATATTTGCATGTATATACTGTATATACATTTATATAATCTATAATATATATAAATGTTTTTCTTAAATATATACATGAATGTGTGTGTATTTATATATAAATAATAATTAACAGAGTACACACACATATATTATGTAAACACAAACTTTTATTTTGGATGCGATTAATCACGATTCATCTTTTGACAGCCCTAATATATATATATATATATATAAAACAATATAACAATATAAAAGTGTATATTTCAAACGAAGGCCATATTGCACAAAAATGAATAACTGAATAATAATAATTAATAAAATAAATAAAGTGCTCATAACATTATTGCACATGCATGGTTGTGGCATGTCAAAAATGCACTGTAGCTGGGGGGAATATCATTTATTTGAAACAGAAATAATTTGTAACATTATGAATGTCACTTTTGTCAATTTCTTTAAAAATTTTAACGATAGTGTCAATTATGAAAACATATTAGTCATTCCAGCCATATTCAGGTATACAGTGGGTACAAAATGTTGTAATACAACGTAAACAAATGAACAGTTTTGATTTGATTATTACATTTTGTGGTAAATACAGGTGATCTTTTAACTTCATGAGACCATTAGTTGAGCACATTTCACCTGCAACACCTCAGACTTGTAAAAAATATATTAGACAAGACCCCTTCAATCGAGTCTTTGTGAATGATTTGCCGTAGACCCAGAGAGACGACCCTCGGCCAACTGGAAGAAGTCTGTCCCAGAATCCTGCTTTACTGCAGAAATATTTTCTAGCGAAGCAGCTCACTTACCCTAGTTTGTGCTAAGACTTGTAAAAGCTAATTGCAGGCCTTGTTGGCTGGCACTCTGGCTGTTAACAGGACAGACTGTGCCACACATAAAGGTGCGTACTGTACCGCTGGGCAAAGGGCCATGCCCACAAACCCCATACCCGCTGGAGCACACCCCATCAATACAGAGAGCTGTGAACAATAAACATTCATGATCATGGAGGAACTAAACACAGATCCTCAAGAAGCCTCCTCTATCGGCTCTCTAACGTGCGGAAGCCATGAACAGAACAGAGGCTTCTAAGTTCACGGTTTGGATGCATTTAAACAAAAAGGCCATTATTTTAATATTTTAAAGATATGGATGGGGTTTTCCTGTGTTATATTCTATACATTTGAATATATGTGGATTTAGGCCTTAGACTAATTTTTTAACATTACACTCTAAAAAATGCTGGGTTAAAAACAACCCAACCTCTGGGTTAAAAACAGCCCAACCTCTGGGTTAAAAGAGCCCATCCTCTGGGTTAAAAACAGCCCAACCTCTGGGTTAAAAGAGCCCATCCTCTGGGTTAAAAGAGCCCAACCTCTGGGTTAAAAGAGCCCATCCTCTGGGTTAAAAGAGCCCAACCTCTGGGTTAAAAACAGCCCAACCGCTGGGTTCAAAGAGCCCAACCTCTGGGTTAAAAACAGCCCAACCTCTGGGTTAAAAGAGCCCAACCTCTGGGTTAAAAGAGCCCAACCTCTGGGTTAAAAGAGCCCATCCTCTGGGTTAAAAGAGCCCAACCTCTGGGTTAAAAGAGCCCATCCTCTGGGTTAAAAACAGCCCAACCTCTGGGTTAAAAGAGCCCATCCTCTGGGTTAAAAACAGCCCAACCGCTGGGTTAAAAGAGCCCATCCTCTGGGTTAAAAACAGCCCAACCGCTGGGTTCAAAGAGCCCAACCTCTGGGTTAAAAGAGCCCAACCTCTGGGTTAAAAGAGCCCAACCTCTGGGTTAAAAGAGCCCAACCTCTGGGTTAAAAGAGCCCAACCTCTGGGTTAAAAGAGCCCAACCTCTGGGTTAAAAGAGCCCATCCTCTGGGTTAAAAACAGCCCAACCTCTGGGTTAAAAGAGCCCATCCTCTGGGTTAAAAACAGCCCAACCTCTGGGTTAAAAGAGCCCATCCTCTGGGTTAAAAACAGCCCAACCGCTGGGTTCAAAGAGCCCAACCTCTGGGTTAAAAGAGCCCAACCTCTGGGTTAAAAGAGCCCAACCTCTGGGTTAAAAGAGCCCAACCTCTGGGTTAAAAGAGCCCAACCTCTGGGTTAAGAGAGCCCAACCGCTGGGTTAAAAGAGCCCATCCTCTGGGTTAAAAACAGCCCAACCGCTGGGTTCAAAGAGCCCAACCTCTGGGTTCAAAGAGCCCAACCTCTGGGTTAAAAGAGCCCAACCTCTGGGTTAAAAGAGCCCAACCTCTGGGTTAAAAGAGCCCAACCTCTGGGTTAAAAGAGTCCATCCTCTGGGCTAAAAGAGTCCAACCGCTGGGCTAAAAGAGCCCAACCTCTGGGTTAAAAGAGCCCAACCGCTGGGCTAAAAGAGCCCATCCTCTGGGCTAAAAGAGCCCAACCGCTGGGCTAAAAGAGCCCATCCTCTGGGCTAAAAGAGCCCAACCGCTGGGCTAAAAGAGCCCATCCTCTGGGCTAAAAGAGCCCAACCGCTGGGCTAAAAGAGCCCATCCTCTGGGCTAAAAGAGCCCAACCGCTGGGCTAAAAGAGTCCATCCTCTGGGCTAAAAGAGCCCAACCGCTGGGCTAAAAGAGCCCATCCTCTGGGCTAAAAGAGCCCAACCGCTGGGCTAAAAGAGTCCATCCTCTGGGCTAAAAGAGCCCAACCGCTGGGCTAAAAGAGCCCATCCTCTGGGCTAAAAGAGCCCAACCGCTGGGCTAAAAGAGCCCATCCTCTGGGCTAAAAGAGCCCAACCGCTGGGCTAAAAGAGCCCAACCTCTGGGCTAAAAGAGCCCAACCTCTGGGCTAAAAGAGCCCAACCGCTGGGTTAAAAGAGCCCATCCTCTGGGCTAAAAGAGCCCAACCGCTGGGCTAAAAGAGCCCAGCCGCTGAGTTAAAAGAGCCCATACTCTGGGCTAAAAGAGCCCAACCTCTGGGTTAAAAGAGCCCATCCTCTGGGTTAAAAGAGCCCAACCGCTGGGTTAAAAGAGCCCATCCTCTGGGTTAAAAGAGCCCAAACGCTGGGTTAAAAGAGCCCAACCGCTGGGTTAAAAGAGCCCAACCGCTGGGTTAAAAGAGCCCAACCGCTGGGTTAAAAGAGCCCAACCGCTGGGTTAAAAGAGCCCATCCTCTGGGTTAAAAACAGCCCAACCGCTGGGTTCAAAGAGCCCAACCTCTGGGTTCAAAGAGCCCAACCTCTGGGTTAAAAGAGCCCAACCTCTGGGTTAAAAGAGCCCAACCTCTGGGTTAAAAGAGCCCAACCTCTGGGTTAAAAGAGCCCAACCTCTGGGTTAAAAGAGCCCAACCTCTGGGTTAAAAGAGCCCAACCTCTGGGTTAAAAGAGCCCAACCTCTGGGTTAAAAGAGCCCAACCTCTGGGTTAAAAGAGCCCAACCTCTGGGTTAAAAGAGTCCATCCTCTGGGCTAAAAGAGTCCAACCGCTGGGCTAAAAGAGCCCAACCTCTGGGTTAAAAGAGCCCAACCGCTGGGCTAAAAGAGCCCAACCTCTGGGTTAAAAGAGCCCAACCGCTGGGCTAAAAGAGCCCATCCTCTGGGCTAAAAGAGCCCAACCGCTGGGCTAAAAGAGCCCATCCTCTGGGCTAAAAGAGCCCATCCTCTGGGCTAAAAGAGCCCAACCGCTGGGCTAAAAGAGCCCAACCTCTGGGCTAAAAGAGCCCAACCGCTGGGTTAAAAGAGCCCATCCTCTGGGCTAAAAGAGCCCAACCGCTGGGCTAAAAGAGCCCAGCCGCTGAGTTAAAAGAGCCCATACTCTGGGCTAAAAGAGCCCAACCACTGGGTTAAAAGAGCCCATCCTCTGGGTTAAAACAGCCCAACCTCTGGGTTAAAAGAGCCCATCCTCTGGGTTAAAAGAGCCCAACCTCTGGGTTAAAAGAGCCCATCCTCTGGGTTAAAAGAGCCCAACCTCTGGGTTAAAAACAGCCCAACCGCTGGGTTCAAAGAGCCCAACCTCTGGGTTAAAAACAGCCCAACCGCTGGGTTCAAAGAGCCCAACCTCTGGGTTCAAAGAGCCCAACCTCTGGGTTAAAAACAGCCCAACCTCTGGGTTAAAAGAGCCCAACCTCTGGGTTAAAAGAGCCCAACCTCTGGGTTAAAAGAGCCCATCCTCTGGGTTAAAAGAGCCCAACCTCTGGGTTAAAAGAGCCCATCCTCTGGGTTAAAAACAGCCCAACCTCTGGGTTAAAAGAGCCCATCCTCTGGGTTAAAAACAGCCCAACCGCTGGGTTAAAAGAGCCCATCCTCTGGGTTAAAAACAGCCCAACCGCTGGGTTCAAAGAGCCCAACCTCTGGGTTAAAAGAGCCCAACCTCTGGGTTAAAAGAGCCCAACCTCTGGGTTAAAAGAGCCCAACCTCTGGGTTAAAAGAGCCCAACCTCTGGGTTAAAAGAGCCCAACCTCTGGGTTAAAAGAGCCCAACCTCTGGGTTAAAAGAGCCCATCCTCTGGGTTAAAAACAGCCCAACCTCTGGGTTAAAAGAGCCCATCCTCTGGGTTAAAAACAGCCCAACCTCTGGGTTAAAAGAGCCCATCCTCTGGGTTAAAAACAGCCCAACCGCTGGGTTCAAAGAGCCCAACCTCTGGGTTAAAAGAGCCCAACCTCTGGGTTAAAAGAGCCCAACCTCTGGGTTAAAAGAGCCCAACCTCTGGGTTAAAAGAGCCCAACCTCTGGGTTAAAAGAGCCCAACCTCTGGGTTAAAAGAGCCCAACCTCTGGGTTAAAAGAGCCCAACCTCTGGGTTAAAAGAGCCCAACCGCTGGGTTAAAAGAGCCCATCCTCTGGGTTAAAAACAGCCCAACCGCTGGGTTAAAAGAGCCCATCCTCTGGGTTAAAAACAGCCCAACCGCTGGGTTCAAAGAGCCCAACCTCTGGGTTCAAAGAGCCCAACCTCTGGGTTAAAAGAGCCCAACCTCTGGGTTAAAAGAGCCCAACCTCTGGGTTAAAAGAGCCCAACCTCTGGGTTAAAAGAGCCCAACCTCTGGGTTAAAAGAGCCCAACCTCTGGGTTAAAAGAGCCCAACCTCTGGGTTAAAAGAGCCCAACCTCTGGGTTAAAAGAGTCCAACCTCTGGGTTAAAAGAGTCCATCCTCTGGGCTAAAAGAGTCCAACCGCTGGGCTAAAAGAGCCCAACCTCTGGGTTAAAAGAGCCCAACCGCTGGGCTAAAAGAGCCCATCCTCTGGGCTAAAAGAGCCCAACCGCTGGGCTAAAAGAGCCCATCCTCTGGGCTAAAAGAGCCCAACCGCTGGGCTAAAAGAGCCCATCCTCTGGGCTAAAAGAGCCCAACCGCTGGGCTAAAAGAGCCCATCCTCTGGGCTAAAAGAGCCCAACCGCTGGGCTAAAAGAGTCCATCCTCTGGGCTAAAAGAGCCCAACCGCTGGGCTAAAAGAGCCCATCCTCTGGGCTAAAAGAGCCCAACCGCTGGGCTAAAAGAGTCCATCCTCTGGGCTAAAAGAGCCCAACCGCTGGGCTAAAAGAGCCCATCCTCTGGGCTAAAAGAGCCCAACCGCTGGGCTAAAAGAGCCCATCCTCTGGGCTAAAAGAGCCCAACCTCTGGGCTAAAAGAGCCCAACCGCTGGGTTAAAAGAGCCCATCCTCTGGGCTAAAAGAGCCCAACCGCTGGGCTAAAAGAGCCCAGCCGCTGAGTTAAAAGAGCCCATACTCTGGGCTAAAAGAGCCCAACCTCTGGGTTAAAAGAGCCCATCCTCTGGGTTAAAAGAGCCCAACCGCTGGGTTAAAAGAGCCCAACCTCTGGGTTAAAAGAGCCCAAACGCTGGGTTAAAAGAGCCCAACCGCTGGGTTAAAAGAGCCCAACCGCTGGGTTAAAAGAGCCCAACCGCTGGGTTAAAAGAGCCCAACCGCTGGGTTAAAAGAGCCCATCCTCTGGGTTAAAAACAGCCCAACCGCTGGGTTCAAAGAGCCCAACCTCTGGGTTCAAAGAGCCCAACCTCTGGGTTAAAAGAGCCCAACCTCTGGGTTAAAAGAGCCCAACCTCTGGGTTAAAAGAGCCCAACCTCTGGGTTAAAAGAGCCCAACCTCTGGGTTAAAAGAGCCCAACCTCTGGGTTAAAAGAGCCCAACCTCTGGGTTAAAAGAGCCCAACCTCTGGGTTAAAAGAGTCCATCCTCTGGGCTAAAAGAGCCCAACCTCTGGGTTAAAAGAGCCCAACCGCTGGGCTAAAAGAGCCCAACCTCTGGGTTAAAAGAGCCCAACCGCTGGGCTAAAAGAGCCCATCCTCTGGGCTAAAAGAGCCCAACCGCTGGGCTAAAAGAGCCCAACCTCTGGGCTAAAAGAGCCCAACCGCTGGGTTAAAAGAGCCCATCCTCTGGGCTAAAAGAGCCCAACCGCTGGGTTAAAAGAGCCCATCCTCTGGGCTAAAAGAGCCCAACCGCTGGGCTAAAAGAGCCCAGCCGCTGAGTTAAAAGAGCCCATACTCTGGGCTAAAAGAGCCCAACCACTGGGTTAAAAGAGCCCAACCGCTGGGTTAAAAGAGCCCATCCTCTGGGTTAAAAGAGCCCAAACGCTGGGTTAAAAGAGCCCAACCGCTGGGTTAAAAGAGCCCAACCGCTGGGTTAAAAGAGCCCAACCGCTGGGTTAAAAGAGCCCAACCGCTGGGTTAAAAGAGCCCAACCGCTGGGTTAAAAGAGCCCATCCTCTGGGTTAAAAGAGCCCAACCTCTGGGTTAAAAGAGCCCATCCTCTGGGTTAAAAGAGCCCATCCTCTGGGTTAAAAGAGCCCATCCTCTGGGTTAAAAGAGCCCAACCTCTGGGTTAAAAGAGCCCAACCTCTGTGTTAAAAGAGCCCAACCTCTGGGTTAAAAGAGCCCAACCTCTGGGTTAAAAGAGCCCAACCTCTGGGTTCAAAGAGCCCATCCTCTGGGTTAAAAGAGCCCATCCTCTGGGTTAAAAGAGCCCATCCTCTGGGTTAAAAGAGCCCAACCTCTGGGTTAAAAGAGCCCAACCTCTGGGTTAAAAGAGCCCATCCTCTGGGTTAAAAGAGCCCATCCTCTGGGTTAAAAGAGCCCATCCTCTGGGTTAAAAGAGCCCAACCTCTGGGTTAAAAGAGCCCAACCTCTGGGTTAAAAGAGCCCAACCTCTGGGTTCAAAGAGCCCAACCGCTGGGTTAAAAGAGCCCATCCTCTGGGTTAAAAGAGCCCAACCTCTGGGTTAAAAGAGCCCAACCTCTGGGTTCAAAGAGCCCAACCTCTGGGTTAAAAGAGCCCAACCTCTGGGTTAAGAGAGCCCAACCGCTGGGTTAAAAGAGCCCATCCTCTGGGTTAAAAACAGCCCAACCGCTGGGTTCAAAGAGCCCAACCTCTGGGTTCAAAGAGCCCAACCTCTGGGTTAAAAGAGCCCAACCTCTGGGTTAAAAGAGCCCAACCTCTGGGTTAAAAGAGCCCAACCTCTGGGTTAAAAGAGTCCATCCTCTGGGCTAAAAGAGTCCAACCGCTGGGCTAAAAGAGCCCAACCTCTGGGTTAAAAGAGCCCAACCGCTGGGCTAAAAGAGCCCATCCTCTGGGCTAAAAGAGCCCAACCGCTGGGCTAAAAGAGCCCATCCTCTGGGCTAAAAGAGCCCATCCTCTGGGTTAAAAGAGCCCAACCTCTGGGTTAAAAGAGCCCATCCTCTGGGTTCAAAGAGCCCAACCGCTGGGTTAAAAGAGCCCATCCTCTGGGTTAAAAGAGCCCATCCTCTGGGTTAAAAGAGCCCAACCTCTGGGTTAAAAGAGCCCATCCTCTGGGTTAAAAGAGCCCATCCTCTGGGTTAAAAGAGCCCAACCTCTGGGTTAAAAGAGCCCATCCTCTGGGTTAAAAGAGCCCAACCTCTGGGTTAAAAGAGCCCAACCGCAGGGTTTGTACATTTTCAACCCAAATTGGGTTGTTTTTAACCCAGCATTTTTTTAGAGTGAAGTATGGAGGATCAGGACTGACACTTATAATTCAAACATAAATATGGAAATAAATAAATCCCTTTATAAAAGTACAAATCAATAGACTAATTTGAAACTGTATTAAAAAATATTTTAAAAAAATTATTTGCATTTTGAAAAACAAAATTACCAGTTGCTTTTCTTTATTCATTTGTCAATCAAGTTTAAAATGCCATTGGACAGCTCCCTTGTGGTGTGCAATCAATCATTTTCAAAAGATTTCTTATAATTTTAAAAATATTTTTTCAATGAATAAATTATTTATCAATATTATTTATACATTAAAATGTTTTAAAACGTCAATTTGTGTCCATTTAAAATGTGATGCATTTCCATTTTTATGTTTGAATTATTAATCTGAATTTACTAGCACTATTAAATTGCTTATTGCTCCATGCCATGTTAGCCCAAAACAGTTTTAAGGTTGTATAATAGTATAATAAGGCCGGCTGAAGGGCACCTATTGCTAAGATATGAGTCAATATCCTCAAATACTAGACTATAGTTAATGATTACAGAGTTGAAATGATCCAACATCCGTCGTTTAGGGTGCGTTTGACTCTGTGTAATTGTATATTGTCACTCAGTTGTGTAGTAAATTGGCTTCATTTCATATGTCCTTTACCAGTTTAGTTGTATGGATAGTATATCACCACCGTTTCCATTTGGATGCATGAATTTAGAACACAAAACATTATAATTTAGGGCTTATAAAACATAACATGCTGTCAAAGCCAAATCTAGTAGCTCCTGGGTGTAGTGTGGAAACCATGCCACTATAGTGTGCCAATTGTTAAAACGGCCTACCTTTCCTATTTAGGAAATAAGGACTTTATTAGTTCAATTTCAGCAGCCTGCGCAAATTATTACCACCTGCAGCTTAAATGTGTTGTAAGCAATTTCAGGGCTTTGTTAACCTCCACCACACACACACACACACACACACACACACACACTCTCTCCAAACCCCGCCCCCAAACATCCCATCCAATGTCAGCTGACTTTCATAACGTTACCGTTTCTGGCTGTAAAAGCAAAAGTCAGTCCTTTTTTACTGACAGCTCATTATTAATTCAAAAATAATCAACTTTAACTGCTAGAAACAACGCTCAAAATACGTTAATAAGCAACTACTATTTCACATAAAAACAATTAAGTTAAGTTTGTTTAAAGGTGCAGTGTGTAGTATTTATGATGATCTATTGGCAGAAATGCAGTATAATATACATAACTCTGTTCTCAGTGGTGTATAAAGACCGTTATGCGTTTATTACCTACACACACAATGAGCTGTTTCTATCTACACACACCCTCTTACAATGAAGCCGCCATTTTGTGCCGTCATGTTTCTACAGTGGCCCTAAAGGGACAAACTTCTCTACAGAGCGCTAGCTACTCTCTGCTCTCTCAACATTTTTGTCCTGTGTAGGCCACCGTAGCTTCTCTATGTGCTTCGTAAGGGAGGGGTGAGCGGTGGGTGATTGCAATTCACAACCTCACCACTAGATGCCGCTAAAAATCACACACTGCACCTTTAAATAGGTTTGCCTTTATTGTTATTGCATGTGACGCAACGAAATTTAATATCTCATATAAAAAAACAAACTGTATTTGTCCACATTCCACACACACACGCACGCACATGAAAAACAATAAATAAGTAAAAGATATGGAAGAAAAATGTAAATCCTAAAAAACAGATTAAAGTCTCTTGTGCATGTTATTGCTGTAATATTGCATTGCAAATCCTTTCAAAATTGTTCAAATAGCCGTGGAGGAATAAAGGCTGGGGAGATGGAGTTCAACGGTTCAGCTCAAGTAAAAATATCATAATTAATAAAACATAAGATTAAGACACTTTACAATACGGTTTAATTTGTTAGTTAAATACATTAACATGAACTAACAATGGAAAATATTTCGATTGCATTTATTAATCTCAGTTAAATGTTGTTAGATGAAAACTGTAATTAAAGTATTGCTCATTTTAGTTAATATTAGTCAATGCATTAACTAACCTTAACTTATTAACTTAAGGATATAGATCTTATTGTCATTTTGACTGAGAAAACCCATTTCTACTCACTAGATAAACATTAATTGTGGGTTTTATCAAATAAAATGAAATTAAAATGACACAATATCTCAAGAATTCCCCTTTAAAGAAACATTTTAAAGCCATTTCAAGCCTTGTTTTAAAACAGATGACAAAAAATTGTATTGTAAAGTGTTACCGATTAACTATAAAACCAACTTTATAATGATAATAAAATATGATACAATTAATATATCTAAAATGCAAAAAATGGAAATTAAAACCATGTAAAAGACAATGTAATATAGAGCAAATCCTTCAGAATTTAGCTGACATGCATGCTATGAAACTGCATTTTGTATTATTTTGTTTAAGGATATAGATCTTATTGTCATTTTGACTGAGAAAACCCATTTCTACTCACTAGATAAACATTAATTGTGGGTTTGATCAAATAAAATGAAATTAAATGACACAATATCTCAAGAATTCCCCTTTAAAGAAACATTTTAAAGTCATTTCAAGCCTTTTTTTTAAAACAGATGACAAAAAAAATGTATGAAGAGCTGTCAAGCGATCTTCTGTGATTTGTAATAAATGTGTTCCAGAAGAACGGAGATGAAAGAAGGATCTAGCCATAAATCTCAGATCCCAGATCTTCTAATCGTCATAACGGATCTCTGGCTAATTTGGTTCTTCAAACGGGTTTGCGGATTGGATTAAAATATCTGAGATTACAGCATATGTTCCCTGAAGAGGGCAGATGATCGATACTCGAAACCACGATCAGTTAAGCAGCGATTGGCTGGCGGCAAGACAGCATAAAGACATTTATTTTTTAATTTACTAATTTCTGGACCTTTATAAGGAAACAGCCAAGTGACCAAACCAACATAAAAGTTATAATAGAGAAATGAAATGTGCACTTTTTTTATTTATATTCACGATTTCATAGGTTTTTGTACACCCTTTACATTTTTAATTAGCAATTAATTTAATTTTTAATTTGAAGCACAATTTGATTCAATTTGAAGCACATTTGTTACGTGACAGCATTAATTAAAGTTTCTTAAAGCTACACTGTGTAACTTTTTTAGTTTATTCTTCGCTAAAAATTAGGGCTGTCAAAAGATTAATCGCGATTAATCGCATCCAAAATAAAAGTTTGTGTTTACATAATATATGTGTGTGTACTCTGTTAATTATTATTTATATATAAATACACACACATTCATGTATATATTTAAGAAATATTTGCATGTATATACTGTATATACATTTATATAATCTATATAAATATAAATGTTTTATATATAAAAATAATATTTTTTTCTTAAATATATACATGCTTGTGTGTGTATTTATATATAAATAATAATTAACAGAGCACACACACATATATTATGTAAACACAAACTTTTATTTTGGATGCGATTAATCGCGATTAATCTTTTGACAGCCCTACTAAAAACACAAAGTTCTTTCAAAAATATATGTGCTCATTAATGTATATTTACTTCTTTCAAGTAATAAAGTATTCTCGTAAGTTTATAATATGCCATTGTAAACACATACGGGTGAGGGTTCGAATGCCGGTCGCCATGTTGCCCCTCCATCTTGAAAGTACATTAGCCAAAGAGGGACATACCCGTAAATTCAAGCTTCGCCTTTGGCGTTTTAACACTCGATGGCACCGTGTCCAATGTGGACGAGGTCGAACTGGAAGCCATGTTAATCTTGGACTAATGCTGCCTTCACGTGCTATCGAAATCATCGTAAATACGAGTTTTCTTGGTAAAAATTGCACATGAACGCCCTCTGATGTCGTGTTTACCACTGGGAAGTTCGGAAATAATTTTGATACCCCAATTCCCGAGATGGCCGTGTCATAAGCTTTAAACATGGAGTCGGGGAGAACTACGCTGTGGCAGGTGTGGTTTTATTGGTTTTTTTGCCAAAACAGCTAGGTCGTCTTGTCTTGACATTAATGTAGTACATATTTACATGTAAGAGTAATCATATGAAGCGTATTGTATGTTTGGTACACAGCGAAAATATCCTGCATTTGACTGAAATTACAGAATCAACAGAAAGCGGACTATCTGGAATGTTTATATGGTTGTCGGTGCATGGGACACTACAAATGATGTTGGTTTTTAATAAGATTTTCCCAATAAATAGGCAAGCATAACCTGGTGTCCACCATGATTCCTGTTCACTCCGACAACAAAGCACTTGAATGCAACAAGCTCGTAATCACGACTTCTAAAGTGGGAAATAGGAAATGTCCGATAGCACGTGAAGGCAGCATAAATCGGCCACCGTTGGAGTTAAAACAAAATCGGAATTGAGAGGAACAGAAACTAATATTCACTGGATGGTCATATACAAGTTCACCACTAGATGGAGGAAAATATCACACAGTGTAGCTTTAAAGGGTTAGTTCACCCAAAAATGAAAATTCTGTCATTAATTACTGACCCTCATGTCGTTGGACACCCGTCAGACCTCCGTTCATCTTCAGACACAAATGAAGATATTTTAGTGTAAATCTGATGCTCTGAAAGGCCTCCATTGGCTCAATGCACTTTACACTCTCAAGACCCTTAAAAGACACTAAAGACGTCGTTACAAAGTCCATCTCACTACAGTGGTTCTACAATAACTTTATGAATCGGCGAGAATAGTTTTTGTGCGCAAAAAAACCCCTAAATAACAACTTATATAGTGATGACGATTTCAAAACACGGCCTCATGAAGCTTCGAAGCGTTATGAATCAGTGAGTCGATTCATGATTCGGATCGCGTGTCAAACCGCTGAAATTTGGTGATTCAAACTGCTGAATCGACTCACTGATTCATAACGCTTCGAAGCTTCATGAGGCCGTGTTTTGAAATCGTCATCACTATATAAGTCGTTATTTAGGGTTTTTATGCAGACAAAAACTATTGTCGCCGATTCATAAAGTTATTGTAGAGCCACTGTAGTGAGATGGACTTTGTATCGACGTCTTTAGTGTCTTTTAAGGGTCTTGAGAGTGTAAAGTGCATTGAGCCAATGGAGGCCTTTCAGAGCATCAGATTTACACTAAAATATCTTCATTTGTGTCTGAAGATGAACGGAGGTCTGACGGGTGTCCAACCACATGAAGGTCAGTAATTAATGACAGAATTTTCATTTTTGGGTGAACTAACCCTTTAAGATCAAGTTCTCTGCATCAAGCCATCCCATAATATCCATCATCGCTCACATTAATGCACGGCTCAGTGACTGTACAGCATGTGTGTAAGACTGCAATAAAATTATAAAGTCATTATCACAAATAAATATCTCAAACAAGTGGCTGTGTCTATTGGGTTATTAAGTCTGACGTCATGTGGCAGAGCTTCCGGGTCCAAGCACTCTCTCTCATACCACAAGAAAAACAACAAGCGGTGCTAATATACACACACAATGTGGTGTAATACTACAAAAAAAATTATAATCATAACCTTTATCTCCATACCAAAATTCCAGTGATTCATCTTGTATAAATCGTTAAAATATGAATGTCTGTGACGCTGTGAGCACAGAGACTGTTGAGTAGACTGTAAGCATTTAACATTTTTAAAAATGTTTGATGTTTAATATGATTAAATATCACTCATAAACGGCCGTCAATGGCATTCTCGAGTGAAACGAGTTGAGGCTTGGACCCAGAAACGGCGTTCATTACATCATGACTTAACAAGCGGAGACTGTATTCTAAAATGATCTGATTTTTATTAATAATTTTTTTATTTTATTATTTATTAAAAAGAGCTCAGGCTCATGTAACCAGAAGTGTTAAGAAGACTTGCCTCATGGCTTTACATTATCTTAACAATCAAAGCAATTCAACATTACACTAAATATTTGGGCAACAGATTATCACAAATGTTTTATGTCAATATACAGTCATTGACTGAACATATTTGGGTTCTGTGTAAGCACTGAAAACGTTGAGATACCATCGCAGTAGTTTCGTGTGTGTGTGTGTGTGTGAACGTCATGGCAACGTACAACACACAACCTCACGCGGGAAACACTTCACGTAACGCATAAATGTGTGTAACTAACGTAAATCAAGCAAGCTAGTATGATCGGCCACGAAGTGTTGGTGAAAACATTAGCGGACCGGAAGGATTTTTCCCAGAAAACTTCTTGCACAGAATAAATTCAAGCACTTTTATGTTTATTTTATTGATTTAGTTTCCAACTTTCATGGATTTCAAGGACCCGTGGGAACCCTAGTCTATAAAAATCTTTGTTTACAATTAAATGGGGGCTGTCAAAAACACATTTTGACGTCAAACTATTTTTAAAAAAGAATTTAGAGTTTAAACAAGCATTAGTAATTCAAAAATACGGTTGCGACATCAATAACATGTTAAGTGCAAATATAATGACTTTAGGGTGCATATATTTACCTCTCTAAGGTTGTTTCCCCTCTCTAATTAACAAGCAATGACCACTGGATGGCTTTTCTGAGGTATATGTTATGTCAGGTGACGTTGTTGACATCTTTCCGCGATTGAAACACGAGAGACGTACAGTTGTACTGCATCTTTTTATTCATGCTATAACTCCTAGTAAAGAGGAAGAAACGGTCCGCGATCTGTCGGGCGTTAAAGCGACATTTGTTTAAATTGCATAATAAAATGAAGCTAATTTGTAATGTTGGACTAAATCGACCACCGAAGGAGTTAAAACTAAATCGGAATTGAGAGGAACAGAAACTAATTTTCACTGGATGGTCATATACCTTTACACCACTAGATGGGGGAAAATATCACACAGTGTAGCTTTAATATTAATGTGAATGGTTTTCTTGTATTAGCCTTCGGGTATTTCTTACTAATTGCTCACACTGATACTCATTGATGGTCAAATGTGACCATACACCTTAACTATTTTTCAATTAAATAAATGTTCTATATTTTAGTTCAATAATATTTATTGAACATTTTGAGGAGATCTTTTGGTACTAAATAGGCCTATTTGTCCAATAATTATCGTCCATTAATGACCATTTAATGAATTAAAATATTTTTCTTCTAATATTTTTCTTATTTATATTACAATTAGTGTAGTAATTAAGGTTAAAATAGAGAATTCCAATGCAAAGAGGCAAATTAGAGTCATTTTGTGGCTGGAAAAATAATAATGTTCATTTGTAAAGCCATGGTTTACCCACTATAAGTGCCTTTGTGGCTCTTTATTAAATATACAAGTATCTAGTTGCTCAAAAAAGTATTGCAGATCATAACTGCTTACTTATTTTTAGGTTTTTGCATTTGAATAAATATTTAGACATGATCAAACACTAGATTTCATTAAATGTGAAATTTTAAAACGTTATTAACTTGCATCCTAATATTTTTAATGATACTTATATAAAGCACACACACAAGTGAATATTAATGCGAGCTAATATAATTTAACCCGATAAAAGTTTAAAAGGCAAACTTATTTCTCCTTATATGTACAGTAGGATATATATATACTGAATCAAGATCGAAATGGATATTTGTGCCAATCACCAACCCCAAATAATAAATAAAGACTATGGCAACATATTTTATGATAATATAAATGCCAGTTAGTGTTAGTGAGAGGGTGCGGGTTCGCACTATCATTTTAAAATTATATAAAATATCTAAGATTGGATTTAGTTTGCATTTTGGATTATATTTATAAGATACACACTTAATACTCTTTCTCCAAAAGGTTTGAATATGGAGTTTGATTTGAAACCTTTTTTGTGAATATTTGCTATTTCTTTTTGGATTTTTATTTTTCATGTATAGTTATAAAAATCCCCCTTTTCTTTTGGTTCTTTTTCCCTGCTAGTAAATTGTTTACGATGATATTTTGAATTATATTTGGGTTTGTAAATTATGTTTTTTTTAATATCTATTATTTTAATTTGTATTGGATGATTGGGTAATCAGCTCATTAATGAGGTCAGGGGCCTGTACCACGATGGTAGTTTAACAAACTCAGGGTTACAGGATTAGTTTAGAGTAGACAAAACCAAACCAATCTATTCAGGCTTTGTTGGTCCCATGATGCTGATCATCAGCTTCCTCTGTCAACTCAGGCTTTGATCCGGAGTTTAGCTGTGACATCAGCAGTGAACAGCCAATCACACGCTGTGGATCAGTGAAACTGAGATTTATTTCTCTCTTCTGCAGAATATTACATGATTGAAAAATATTAAGAATTTAAACAAATAGACAGGAAGAAAAGAGCTGTCTATGAAAGAGGATAACTTAAAGAAATATATTATACGTCAATGCAAGTAAAAGTTATGAAGTTAGTTTAGTTGATATATAGAGAGAATTGAACATTTAAGATCACATGTAGTCATTTTTATAGCTTTATTTATTGATTTTAAAGCTTATTTGTATGACCTTTATATAGGCTATTTATATGAATTATAACTAAGTGCCTATTAATGATTGATTAACTAAAATATATACGGGTATAATTAAATAAATGATATCTAAATCATTCAAAAGTATTATTATTATAAATAAGCATTGTTAAAAGCCAGACGTGTTAGTCTTTAAAAACCATTAGCTAGTGACTTTTAATTTGGATAGAAAAAGAGGGAGTGTCTTTATTGCATCAGAGGCGTGTCACTTTGCTCACAGCTGATTGGTCCAATTTCAGTTTGAGATCTCTTATCCAGAACATAACCTGCCCTGGAGCAGGTTAGCCGTGGAGAGTAAGTTACTATGGAGATGAACACAGCTAAAAGCCAAACCACTTTAATGGTACCTTAAACCCAGGATTGGCACAAACTAAGCTTAAACATATCTGGCTAGCAGCTAAACCGGCTTCATGGTATCGGCCCCAGGTGTGATGGTTCACACAGATATAAATTCTCCCGGTTTGTGCTTGTTGTTTGACCCTTTTGGGTTGAAACGTTGCATGTTTTAATAAATCTTTGGGGGCAGTATTAACAGTGTGCAGATTTATGTTTACTTTGATTTATTCTTTATTGAATCTGTAAAAGTCTCATTGGATGTGCGCACAATTCTTCCTCTTTATTTATTTATTTGTCAGGGACAATGCAGCGCACATTATTACATACATAATTATCATGGACAAAGCCATAACAAAAAATGTGTAGATGTCTGTTGCATAAAAGGTTTCTAGCCGATAGGCGAATTTGCAACCCCAGTCCCTAGTCAGGCCTTTCTAAAAACAAATACCCGATATATTTACATAACCACATTACACGTTATATTTATAAGATCTCACGACTCCTAATAAATGCAATTTCAACTATTTCTGAAGTGCTTCTATTATAAAGAACACCGCTTTCTCGTATTATGCAGTTAAACAGCCAGTCTTTTTATTCTCTGAAACTTCACAGAACCTTCTGGAGGACGCCTGAGATATATATACACCCTTCTTCACTAATCGCATCAATGTCACGTTTATTGAACATGTTTTGTGATATGACAGCATCTTCTTTACCTTCAAAGCCTACTTTCTCCAGCAGGTTGAGCGGGTACCAGATGAGGGGTCTGTTCCCCACAGGAAGCAGAGGTTTAGGGGTGTTATAGGTGAGGTCCATCATCCTGGAGCCTCCACCTGCTGCCATCAGCACCGCCTGAAGCTCCATCCTCAACACCTGCAGGACACAACAACACACACTCAGTCAGATGGACACAACAACACACACTCAATCAGATGGACACAACAACACACACTCAGTCAGATGAACACAACAACACACACTCAATCAGATGGACACAACAACACACACTCAGTCAGATGAACACAACAACACACACTCAATCAGATGGACACAACAACACACACTCAATCAGATGGACACAACAACACACACTCAATCAGATGGACACAACAACACACACTCAGTCAGATGAACACAACAACACACACTCAATCAGATGGACACAACAACACACACTCAATCAGATGAACACAACAACACACACTCAATCAGATGGACACAACAACACACACTCAATCAGATGGACACAACAACACACACTCAATCAGATGGACACAACAACACACACTCAGTCAGATGAACACAACAACACACACTCAATCAGATGGACACAACAACACACACTCAGTCAGATGAACACAACAACACACACTCAATCAGATGAACACAACAACACACACTCAGTCAGATGAACACAACAACACACACTCAGTCAGATGAACACAACAACACACACTCAATCAGATGGACACAACAACACACACTCAGTCAGATGGACACAACAACACACACTCAATCAGATGAACACAACAACACACACTCAATCAGATGGACACAACAACACACACTCAATCAGATGAACACAACAACACACACTCAATCAGATGGACACAACAACACACACTCAATCAGATGGACACAACAACACACACTCAATCAGATGAACACAACAACACACACTCAATCAGATGGACACAACAACACACACTCAATCAGATGGACACAACAACACACACTCAATCAGATGGACACAACAACACACACTCAGTCAGATGAACACAACAACACACACTCAATCAGATGGACACAACAACACACACTCAATCAGATGGACACAACAACACACACTCAATCAGATGGACACAACAACACACACTCAGTCAGATGAACACAACAACACACACTCAATCAGATGGACACAACAACACACACTCAATCAGATGGACACAACAACACACACTCAGTCAGATGAACACAACAACACACACTCAGTCAGATGAACACAACAACACACACTCAGTCAGATGAACACAACAACACACACTCAATCAGATGGACACAACAACACACACTCAGTCAGATGAACACAACAACACACACTCAATCAGATGGACACAACAACACACACTCAATCAGATGGACACAACAACACACACTCAGTCAGATGAACACAACAACACACACTCAGTCAGATGAACACAACAACACACACTCAGTCAGATGAACACAACAACACACACTCAATCAGATGGACACAACAACACACACTCAGTCAGATGAACACAACAACACACACTCAATCAGATGGACACAACAACACACACTCAATCAGATGAACACAACAACACACACTCAATCAGATGGACACAACAACACACACTCAGTCAGATGAACACAACAACACACACTCAATCAGATGGACACAACAACACACACTCAGTCAGATGAACACAACAACACACACTCAATCAGATGGACACAACAACACACACTCAGTCAGATGGACACAACAACACACACTCAATCAGATGAACACAACAACACACACTCAATCAGATGGACACAACAACACACACTCAGTCAGATGGACACAACAACACACACTCAATCAGATGAACACAACAACACACACTCAATCAGATGGACACAACAACACACACTCAATCAGATGGACACAACAACACACACTCAATCAGATGGACACAACAACACACACTCAATCAGATGAACACAACAACACACACTCAGTCAGATGGACACAACAACACACACTCAATCAGATGAACACAACAACACACACTCAATCAGATGGACACAACAACACACACTCAGTCAGATGGACACAACAACACACACTCAATCAGATGAACACAACAACACACACTCAATCAGATGGACACAACAACACACACTCAATCAGATGGACACAACAACACACACTCAATCAGATGGACACAACAACACACACTCAATCAGATGGACACAACAACACACACTCAGTCAGATGGACACAACAACACACACTCAATCAGATGAACACAACAACACACACTCAATCAGATGGACACAACAACACACACTCAATCAGATGAACACAACAACACACACTCAATCAGATGGACACAACAACACACACTCAGTCAGATGGACACAACAACACACACTCAATCAGATGAACACAACAACACACACTCAATCAGATGGACACAACAACACACACTCAATCAGATGGACACAACAACACACACTCAATCAGATGGACACAACAACACACACTCAATCAGATGAACACAACAACACACACTCAGTCAGATGAACACAACAACACACACTCAGTCAGATGAACACAACAACACACACTCAATCAGATGAACACAACAACACACACTCAATCAGATGGACACAACAACACACACTCAGTCAGATGGACACAACAACACACACTCAATCAGATGAACACAACAACACACACTCAATCAGATGGACACAACAACACACACTCAGTCAGATGGACACAACAACACACACTCAATCAGATGAACACAACAACACACACTCAATCAGATGGACACAACAACACACACTCAATCAGATGGACACAACAACACACACTCAATCAGATGAACACAACAACACACACTCAATCAGATGGACACAACAACACACACTCAATCAGATGGACACAACAACACACACTCAATCAGATGGACACAACAACACACACTCAATCAGATGGACACAACAACACACACTCAATCAGATGGACACAACAACACACACTCAATCAGATGGACACAACAACACACACTCAGTCACAAACACTGAATAAGACACGCTTTTTAAGACATTACTCATGACAGGACTCTTGTTTCATCATCTATCGTTACACCACGTTAACTGAGACGTTATTTAACAACATATTAACAATTATGTGTTAACGTTTATAAAGGTAACGCACACTCCACTTGCCTCTATTGGTCGTCCAAATGTTTATGATCAGTAAAGTATCGAGTCCGTGCACGTGAAAAACTGCTAAATGTGGATCAGTCTGTCACTGGACTCGCTATCTTCAAACACGTACTGCTAAAAACGAATCTAACTATTTAAACACAAAGAATACGAATAACTAAAAATCCTCTGAATAGTTTATATGTAGTAGTCTACAATAAATAACAAGATATTTCCAGATAATGACATAAGACCCGTCGCTTTTAAATGGGTCGTGCAGGAATCACGACCAGAAACTTTAGTTCCGCCTTGAGATTCAGTTCCTCTTTTTGACAAAGCGCTTCCATTTGTTTACTGTTGTTCGTATATATGCAAAGGTTATCGATATTTGTATTTATATAATAGCCTACTGCCTTTTCTTTTATAACCTACAATACTAAACGATAGCCTCCTGTATTGTTTGTGTACAAGAAAAAGAGCGTTTACAGCATAATGTAAAATATTTTGTGTTCGTGTATGCATTAATATGCAGTTTTTGTTTTTGTTTGTATAATTTAACTAGGTAAAGGATTTTGAGAAGGGGTTATGATGCAAGCTATGTTTAAATTAATAGGAAAACAAGCATAAATGTAAGAATACAGATTATAACAATACTTTTTACACATATGTAATAGATACTGAATTTAACCGTTCGTTTCCTGTTTCATAGCATCTCACCCCTAGCATAGTGGCATAAACTGACTGAAAGAATATTGAATGCTTCTTGGAGTGTTTAAATAGTCTATCAAATATTGATGTATTATAGTTTTACAGCTGTAGTTAACTATATTGGCAGAATATTACCATGATTAGGGTTGGGTACCGTTCACATTTTAACTGGTACATGAAATTCGGTGCCAGTACACAACGGTACCTTTTTTTATTTATTTATATGAAAATATTTTCCACATATTTTCTGGTAATCATATAAAGACATAAAACATAAATGTATCTTTTAATTTAAGATAAGTGCTGCACACCTGATCTGTATACTGATCAAATTAAAACATGGAAGAAAATTTTTGATTTATTACTTAAAAAAATGATTATTTACTTTTATTAAATTAGTGTTAATATTATTATTACATTGAGGCGTATCTAAATTCTGCTGTACAACAGGGATATATTTGTCAAGTTAATCCGAACTTTTATTTTGACGGGTTGCTGTGAAGACCTTTGAGTTTCTGTGTTTATATGTGACGGTAGTTTTTCCTCAAATGAAACGGTAAATGCTGAAGAGCGGCTCTGGAAATGAAGTTCATGCGTTGAAGTCCTCATATGAGATGGAAACACTCGACCATCACGTGCGATTCAGTGTGTGTGTGTGTGTGTGTGTGTGTGTGTGTGTGTGTGTGTGTGTGTGTGTGTGTGTGTGTGTGTGTGTGTGTGTGTGTGTGTGTGTGTGTGTGAGGTAAATGAACCGCACATCTGTGCCATCCATTCACACAGAGACATGCAGGATTCATATTTAAATAGTCTTTTTGCAATATTCACGGACACTAGTCTATATCACCAGATACGTTCTCAGGTACCGAAATTTGACACAGCTTGAGTTAAAGGTGCACTGTGTAAAACACAGCTCGCCCCTCCCTTTTGAAGCACATAGAGAAGCTACGGTGGCCAACACAGGACAAAAATGTGGTCATCTGAGACAGCAGAGAGTGACTAGCGCTCTGTAGAGAAGTTTGTCCCTTTAGGGCCACTGTAGAAACATGGCGGCACAAAATGGCGGCTTCACTGTAAGGGACCCGCGGTGTGTGTAGATAGAAACGGCTCATTCTAAGGAAATAAACACATAATAGTTCATTTTGTAAGGTCTTTATACTCCACTGAAAACATAGTTATGTATTATATTGCAATTTCTGTCAATAGATCCTCATAAATGCTACACACTGCTCCTTTAAATCTGTACTCTGTACTGACGTAATTCTGTCTTTTTTTTTTTTTCTATGACAAGATTTCCCATAAATTCTGTGCTGTGTATTTTCTGGTAATCAAATAAAGACATAAAACATTAATCTATCTTTTCATTTAATTAAACTTTGTGTCAAACAACGTGCTGCACACCTGAGCTTTATACTGTTAAAATTAAAACATGGAAGAAAAATTGTGATTTATTACCCAAAAAATTTAGTTTTGATAATTTATTATTATTAAATTAGTGTTAGTATTATTATTACATTGCGGCGTATCTAAATTCTGCTGTACAACAGTAATATATTTGTTAAGTTAAACCGAACTTTTATTTTGACAGGTTGCCGTGAAGACCTTTGAGTTTTTGTGTTTATGATATGACGGTAGTTTTTCCTCAAAAGACAGGATAAAATGCTCATGAAGAGCGGCTCTGGAGATGAAGTTCATGCGTTCATGTCCTCTATGAGACAGCAGAGATGGAAACACGATCATTACGCGCGATTCTGTGAGTGTGTGTGTGTGTGTGTGTAAATAAAGGTAAATAAACCGCGCCTCTGTGCCATTTGTTCACACAGAGACATGCAGGATTCATATTTAAATAGTCTTTTTGCAATATTCACGGACACTAGTCTATATCACCAGATACGTTCTCAGGTACCGAAATTTGACACAGCTTGAGTTAAAGGTGCACTGTGTAAAACACAGCTTGCCCCTCCCTTTTGAAGCACATAGAGAAGCTACGGTGGCCAACACAGGACAAAAATGTGGTCATCTGAGACAGCAGAGAGTGGCTAGCGCTCTGTAGAGAAGTTTGTCCCTTTAGGGCCACTGTAGAAACTGTGTTTGCATAGTACTCTGATTTTGCATTTGACTGATTTTATTCATTTTGAGGAGTACAGAATCTTTATTGTGCAAGTGAGATAAATAAATGCTCACATTTAGTCTAGAACTACAATAACCATCATGTTCACACACACACACACACACACACACACGCCTCTGCACTTATTCTTCTCAACATGGGGGCAGGAGAGCTGTCAGTCAAATTAATGTGAAAAAGAAACTCAGATATTTTGTTGTAAATTTGAAAAGTAATGCGTTACTTTACTAGTTACTTGGAAAAAGTAATATTATTACGTAACTCAAGTTACTTGTAATGCGTTTCCCCAACACTGTTTACAAGTTACAGATCACCCAGGTCGTTTAAGGCCCGGGTATACTTCACTTACCGCGCCCGGACGCGTCACGCACGCAGCCCTGTCCGCGCGTCTTTCAAAGTATACTACACAACGGATGCGCGCGGAGGATCGCGTTCGACACATGCGCAGTAAAAAAGTGTCTATGCTCTACCAGACATCGGAGGGCAGCACTGAGTCCTGTCATCAACGGGACATTCGCTGGGCATGATCGGAGAAGAACTGTAGTGGATCCACCATTGCAACATAGTTTTGAAGAAACACTGAAGAATCAAAAATTCTCTCTTTTTTTTCAAGCGTGTTGTTTTTAAACCGGTCTTGTGTGTACTGTGCGTATTGCCACCTAGTGGACTCTTCTGTACTGCTGGCGCATGCGCTGTTGCACGCGGACCGTCCGCGCGGTCTCAAAATTTGGGCTGCGCGCGAACGGGGTGTGCGGCCGGCCGCGAGCCCTCCGAATGACGAAAATTACGTCATGCGGGCGGTGCACGAACACGGATGGCCGAAGTATACCCGGGCCTTTAAGATTGTTTGAAAATGTCGAGTTTGATGACGTTTTATATTATGCAGGGCTGTCAAAAGATTAATCGCGATTAATCGCATCCAAAATAAAAGTTTGTTTTTACATAATATATGTGTGTGTACTCTGTTAATTATTATTTATATATAAATACACACACAAGCATGTATATATTTAAGATTTTTATATATATATATATATTAGGGGTGTAACGATTCGTTTTAACAACGATTCGATTCGTATCACGATTTGAGGTTGTCGATACGATTCAAGGACGATTTTGGTTCATTTAGAACGATACGATCCGAAACGATTCAGTGACCTGAAATCGATTCAGTAACTTTTTAGCCAAAAATTGTGTGACTGAAATAAATATCTGGATACTGGTCAGTGCAGGTAAAGTTTCCTAGATTCCAGTTGTTTCTTGTAAGGGAATCAGGTATCAATTAATTATGGATATAAACAAACAAGTAAACAACAATTAATGGCAAATGCATTCAAATTTTATTTGAATAAAGTGCAACCAACAGTTTAGGTTGAATTAACAGGAAGATAACCTTTTCTGCTCTCATTTTCAATATTCAATACATATTCAATAAAAGCACAGTAAGTGCAACCAACATTTCAACAGTAGGTTAACCTGCTACTTCTGCTTTTGTTATCCAACATAATAATATTACAATATTAATATCAAAAATAAAGTGCAACTAACTTCTCTTCAGGTTTAATTAATAGTAGGTGTACCTGTTACTTTTGCTGTTGTTTTTCAACATTAAAATAATACAAATACAATATTAATATCAAAAATAAAGTGCAACCAACATTTCTTCAGTTTGAATAAACTGGCTGAACCTGCTACTACTCTCAGTTTAATAAACAAACAATATTTAACAAAAGATAAAATGTAACCAACTACTCTTCAATGACTCTACATATTTCTTTTTCAAAAATATCAACATGATCTGACCGCAGAACTCTTCTCTGTGTGTTCACTATATCACCAGCAGTACTAAAACTCGCTCTGCTGGCACACTGGTCCCAGGAATGCACAGGTAACATTTAGCAAGGGTTGAAAGTACAGGTAACACGTTACTAACTTAGCTCTTTCTCCTGGTGGCTTGATAATTTCTCGCTCGTTGGCTTCTCCTCTGCCATCCGCCATGCTGTTTTGTTTTCTTAGCGCTGCTGCTGGTGCGTGCGTGGCGATGATGTCACAGATAGGCAGACTGAATCGAGTAACGTTTAACGCCTTTATCATTAAAAGTGCTAAGAAAAAACATCCATTTAAAGTCTGACGTGCTTAAATCCAATGCGTTATTTCCTATGATCGATACAATCGATTGATTACCTTTTAAAACGATGTTAGATCGATATATGTCGTCCGGAAGGCCAACTTGCCGAGCACAGATCGATGTAGTTAGATCGTAGGAAAATAAATCGATACATCGATGTAGTAGATGAATCGTTACACCCCTAATATATATATATATATATATATATATATATATATATATATATATATATATATATATATATATATATATATATATATATATATATATATATATATATATATAATTAACAGAGTACACACACATATATTATGTGAACACAAACTTTTATTTTGGATGCGATTAATCGCGATTAATCTTTTGACAGCCCTAATATTATGTATTGTTAACATAAGTATTTATTAACATAATCAGCACGCAGCTAATGGATGTTCATTTCTATATTATTTTAATAACTGAATGTTTGTGTCATTTACTGATATACTTACCATTGTTTTCCTTGTGTTTCTTATGTTCATTATAGACTGCACTTGTGTGAAGTATTAAACAAGTTAAACTGGGATCCTCACTCGTGTTTCTCTTAGCGGAAATACACACAATCATCTATGTGGCACTACAACTGAACCCAATAAGCGTCCCATACTGAAATTTTTGTCCCTTTAGGGCCACTGTAGAAACATGACGGCACAAAATGGCGGCTTCATTGTAAGGGACCTGCGGTGTGTGTAGATAGAAACGGCTCATTCTAAGATAATAAACACATAACGGTTCTTTATACTCCACTGAAAACATAGTTATGTGTATTATACTGCATTTCTGCCAATAGATCATCATAAATACTACACACTGCACCTTTAATGTGAATCTGTACTCTGTAGTACCGAGTTCGGTGTCCAACCCTAACCATGATGGGACATTTTTTTAGAGATTTTTCCTTCTCACATCAACAGTGCTCCCTTGTATAAAAGTTCACTGGGAAGTGTAGCCTATTAAGAAACTGTCCAGTTTCACAGTCTTCCCTCCACCCAGATCCCCTCAGTCAACAGACATGGCCCAAACCCCAATTCACAGACCTCCGATGTAACAGCAAATTGAACTCTGGGAATGTGGCTTAGCTTTGTTTTCTCTGGACAGGAGATGAGCTTCATTGGTCGCGGCCTGTAGAAGAAACATCGGAATAACAGGGCAGGCCTGACTCTGTTAGAAAGAAAAGCTACAGCAAAGGAGATATCGAGTGTTTGTGAGCTGGATTCACACCTTCGCCATGTCCCCAAACACCAACTGTTTGTCATTCACACTCCCCAAAAGCTTTATCTCGTCTTCTTTTGTAAAGTGAAGCAATAGTTTTTAAAGGATAACCCGCGAAATCTCTCATGGATGACCCGAGTTTAACATCTGGTCTGAACGGGCCGCTGCGCTGCCGTTTCTGTGGGGTCACGTTAAATGATCACAAACAGAGCAAAAACAAGCATTCGCATTTACATTTTTATGTCCAGCTAAACAAGCAAATCTGTTTTTTGTTTGGGCTGTGTGAGGGAAATGATACGTTGGTGATGTGCATCATTTAAACTCGGTTAAAAACAGATGTGTGCAATACAAAATATGACCAAATATTCAGCCGTTGTTATCTAATTATGTTGAAAGCTCTTCAGATGTTCTGTGGTGACACGCATGTAAAATGACAGGGACAATAAAGCATTGAGATTTCGATTTCCCTCTGGCACAAACAAACGATTCTGTGGGCAATCGGGCGGAGGCGTTACCCCTTCTAAGGCTGATATAACCTTCGATTCGATCTCCCACCTAAGAGTGGAGACAAAAAGGGTCGGGAGTAGACGGGCGTTCGGATTGGTCAAAAATTCGAGATAAAGAATCGGGTTTGATGTTTTTGGTACCCGGGCGGTACGAGAGTGAGAAGTCAAAACGTCCGAAAAAAAAAAGCCCACCGAGCCTGCCTAGAGTTGCGTCTTTTAGCGGTTCTGATATATTCTAAGTTCTTGTGATCGGTCCATACAATGAAAGGTACCCCTGACCCTTCCAACCAGTGACGCCACTCCTCCAGCGCTAACTTGACAGCCAACAACTCTCTGTTACCAATGTCATAGTTACGTTCGGCAGGTGATAAACAATGAGACAAAAACGCGCAGGGATGCATCTTGTCGCCTGTGGAAGAACGTTGGGAGAGAAGAACTGCTCCTACCCCCACCTCTGATGCGTCGACCTCCACCACGAACTGACGTGATGGATCAGGTGCAACGAGAATGGGAGCCGAAACGAAGCGGCTTTTGAGTTTGACGAATACAGCCTCAGCTGTATCAGACCACCTGAACGTCGTTCTGGGGGAGGTCAAGGCAGTCAGAGGCGCGGCTAGTTGGCTGTAGTTGCGAATGAAACGCCGATAAAAATTGGCAAATCCCAGAAACCTCTGTAGGGCCTTACGGGAATCCGGACTTGGCCAATCTATCACAGCCTTAACCTTGTCAGGATCCATACGCATTCCCTCAGACGAGACGATGTACCCTAGAAAAGGAACAGACTGTGGATGAAAAACGCATTTCTCCGCCTTGACAAAAAGCCCATTCGCTAACGACCTCTGAAGCACTCGTCTGACATGCTGAACGTGATCCTGGAGAGAAGATGAAAAAATCAATATGTCGTCCAGGTAGACATATATGAACTGGTCGACCATATCTCTCAGCACGTCATTGACGAGTGCCTGGAAGACCGCTGGGGAGTTGGACAGCCCGAACGGCATGACCAAGTATTCAAAGTGCCCCCTAGGGGTATTAAACACGTTCTTCCATTCATCACCCTTCCTTATGCGAACCTAATGATAAGCGTTACGTAAATCCAATTTTGTGAAGACGGATGCTCCCTGTAAACGCTCGAAAGCTGAAGACATCAGCGGCAAAGGATAAGTATTCTTTACCGTGATGTTGTTCAGCCCCCGGTAATCAATACACGGTCGCAGAGAGCCATCCTTTTTCCCCACAAAAAAGAACCCCACCCCCGCTGGAGATGAGGAAGGGCGAATGAATTTGGATGCTAGCGAATCAGAAATATATTTCTCCATGGCCTCCCTCTCTGGAACAGAAAGTGAATATAATTTGCCCTTAGGCGGAGACTCACCCGGTACTAAGTCTATAGCACAGTCATAGGGACGATGCGGAGGAAGAGAAGCAGCACGAGACGTACTGAACACTCTCCTCAGGTCCTGGTACTCCACGGGCACGTTAGATAAATCCACTGCCTCCTCCTGGAACACAGAGACAGGAACAGACGAACAAGCAGACACTAAACAAGACTCATGACACAAACTACTCCACTCAGGCACAGTGTTGTGGCCCCAATCGACTCTGGGGTTATGCTTGGTGAGCCACGGATGTCCAAGTACACTCTAAAAAAAAAAGGTTCTATATTGCACCAAAAATGGTTCTTGGCTCGTAATCATAGGGGAACCTTTTTTAGTGCAATATAGCACCAATTTTGGTGCTTCAGAGGTTCTTCACCGGTTCTTCAGAGGTTCTTCAGCGGTTCTTCAGAGGTTCTTCAGTGGTTCTTCAGCGGTTCTTCAGCGGTTCTTCAGCGGTTCTTCAGCGGTTCTTCAGAGGTTCTTCACCGGTTCTTTGACTAAGGTGCTATATGGCACCTCTGAAGAACCGCTGAAGAACCACTGAAGCACCAAAATTGGTGCTATATAGCACTAAAAAAGGTTCCCCTATGATTACGAGCCTTTTTTTTTTAGAGTGTACAACGGGTGCCAAAGGTGAGTTCATGAGGAAAAATGTGATGGTCTCTGTATGATTGCCGGATGTGATGGAGTCAGTAATGTGAGAAATGTTGGGTAGTGCTTGGCCATTGAGAGCGTTGACGGAGATGCAGAGTGTAAGTGGAGAGAAGGGAATCTGAAGTCTTTGAGCCAGTTTAAAGTCCATAAAATTACCCTCAGCTCCCGAGTCCAGTAGTGCCTTGGTGTCGTGCATATGAGCTGCCCACCTTAGTCTTACCGGGAGGAGTGTGGATGATGAGGTCTTCTCAGCGGAGATCCCACCCGATAGTAGCCTCAATGTTACTACCGGGCTTGATCTTTTCCCGGGCAGGAGTGGATGAAGTGGCCCGCCTTGCCGCAGTACAGGCAAAGTCCCTGGGATCTCCGCTTCTCTCTCTCCTCCCGGGAAAGCCGAGCTCTCCCCACCTGCATGGGCTCGTGATCGCCCCCCCCCCCCCCCCCTGCCGGAGCGCCGCGAAACTGGTGATTCTGCTGGAATCGGCCCATTCTGCTCAACCGAGCGTCGACTCTAGCGCCAGTTCAATGAGTCAATTCAAGCTGGTTGGAAGGTCCAACATATAAATCTCTCTTTGGACACGGTCAGCCAACCCATGCAGGAATCTGTCCCACTGCGCCTCCTCGTTCCAACGGCACTCTGCGGCCAGGGTGCGGAGCTGGATGGAATATTCTGATATAACCTTCGATTCGATCTCCCACCTAAGAGTGGAGACAAAAAGGGTCTCGGGTAAAATACAGTCGGGAGTAGACGGGCGTTCGGATTGGTCAAAAATTTGACATAAAGAATCGGGTTTGATGTTTTTGGAACCCGGGCGGTACGAGAGTGAGAAGTCAAAACGTCCGGAAAAAAAATGCCCACCGAGCCTGCCTAGAGTTGAGTCTTTTAGCGGTTCTGATATATTCTAAGTTCTTGTGATCGGTCCATACAATGAAAGGTACCCCTGACCTTTCCAACCAGTGACGCCACTCCTCCAGCGCTAACTTGACAGCCAACAACTCTCTGTTACCAATGTCATAGTTACGTTCGGCAGGTGATAAACAATGAGACAAAAACGCGCAGGGATGCATCTTGTCGTCTGTGGAAGAACGTTGGGAGAGAAGAACTGCTCCTTCCCCCACCTCTGATGCGTCGACCTCCACCACGAACTGACGTGATGGATCAGGTGCAACGAGAATGGGAGCCGAAACGAAGCGGCTTTTGAGTTTGACGAATACAGGGTGCGGAGCTGGATGGAATATTCCGACACCGAGCGCTCCCCCTGGCGGAGATCGGCGAGTAACCTGGCCGCCTCTTTACCCGCCGCCGCACGATCGAAAACCGTCTTCATCTCCGCGGAGAGTGCCTGGAACGAGGCGCAGCATGGGTCTTGACTCTCCCACACCGCCGTTCCCCAAAGAGCCGCTTCACCAGCCAATAAGGTAATAAAGAACGAAGGCCACCTTGGACCGTTCCAGATGAAATGTCTGCGGTTGCAGGGAGAAGTGCATTGAACAACGGGTCAGAAATGCTCTGCAATATTCAGGCTCACCTGCGTATCCCTCCGGGGTGGGCAATCGCGGCTCTCGTGGGGAACTCTCCTCCGTTGGTATAGGCTGCACGGGCGGTGTGGGTGGCGCAGTGGCAGTCCTCAGCAGTTGTAGTTGACGGGTGAGCTCGGACACCTGCGTCACAAGAGCTTGGACTGGCCGACCTGTGTGTGCGATACCTTCCTCTTGTTGATCCACTCTCGCAATGCTGCGTGCAGCGAACTCATCCCAACTTGTTGCGCTTGCTGCGATCAGATCGTTCTGTAACAATGACAGGCTCAGGATGCAAGTGCAAACGCTCTTTATTAAATGACAAGGTACGCGGTCAAAACCGGCAGTCCACACACACACACACACACACACACAGGTGGGTCAGACAGACACAAGCTGATGGTAGGTGACGCAGGGACCTCGGTGGACAGATGGTGATCGTGCTCAATCCAGGTGTGGTGAATCCTCGTGAAGGTGCCCGTAATCCCAATCCTATCTATCTATCTATCTATCTATCTATCTATCTATCTATCTATCTATCTATCTATCTATCTATCTATCTATCTATCTATCTATCTATCTATCTATCTATCTATCTATCTATCTATCTATCTATCTATCTATCTATCTATCTATCTATCTATCTATCTATCTATCTATCTATCTATCTATCTATCTATCTATCTATCTATCCATCCATCCATCTAAATTATTTTCTATCTATCTATCTATCTATCTATCTATCTATCTATCTATCTATCTATCTATCTATCTATCTATCTATCTATCTATCTATCTATCTATCTATCTATCTATCTATCTATCTATCTATCTATCTATCTATCTATCTATCTATCTATCTATCTATCTATCTATCATCTATCTATCTATCTATCTATCTATCTATCTATCTATCTATCTATCTATCTATCTATCTATCTATCTATCATCTATCTATCTATCTATCTATCTATCTATCTATCTATCTATCTATCTATCTATCTATCTATCTATCTATCTATCTATCTATCTATCTATCCATCCATCCATCTAAATTCTTTTCTATCTATCTATCTATCTATCTATCTACTATCTATCTATCTATCTATCTATCTATCTATCTATCTATCTATCTATCTATCTATCTATCCATCCATCCATCTAAATTCTTTTCTATCTATCTATCTATCTATCTATCTATCTATCTATCTATCTATCTATCTATCTATCTATCTATCTATCTATCTATCTATCTATCTATCTATCTATCTATCTATCTATCTATCTATCTATCTATCTATCTATCTATCTATCTATCTATCTATCTATCTATCTATCTATCTATCTATCTATCTATCTATCTATCTATCCATCCATCCGTCAGGTCACTGGAATGCACCCAAATATATATATATATATTGCATGTGTGTGTGTATAATATAAATATATATAATTTTTTAATACATTTTTATCAGTATGATTGAAAGCTCCACTACATGTCTAAACTGCATGACTTTAAATATGGTTTAAATATGCATTCAGGTGTAAAACTCCAGAATTGTGACAAATCCACAAGCTTATGTTATCAAGACAACTGAGCCCGACAATCTGCCATCAGAGCGGCCGACATAAAGCCTCAGGATAAAGAGGCCAGAGAGATAGAAGCAGAGCCATCAGGCTACCACAGACTTGAAGCTCTGCCTCCATTTCCTCTGATTTCCTATTCCTGGCCATCGCAGCTCTTGTAAATCATTCTCAATTCCTTAACAAGCCAGTTGGATTAGGTGGTTTAGATCATAAACATTTGCAGGGCCAGACCACCCAGGGAGAGAGACTCAGGCCTGACCGCTGCCTCGCTCGAGCCCCGCCAGAGAGAGAGAGAGAGAGAGGGAGAGAGAGAGAGAGAGAGAGAGAGAGAGAGAGAGAGAGAGAGAGAGAGAGAGAGAGAGAGAGAGAGAGAGAGAGAGAGAGAGAGGAGAGAGAGAGAGAGAGAGAGAGAGAGAGAGAGAGAGACTCAGGCCTGACCGCTGCCTCGCTCGAGCCCCGCCAGAGAGAGAGAGAGAGAGAGAGAGAGAGAGAGAGAGAGAGAGAGAGAGACTCAGGCCTGACCGCTGCCTCGCTCGAGCCCCGCCAGAGAGAGAGAGAGAGAGAGAGGGAGAGAGAGAGAGAGAGAGAGAGAGAGAGAGAGAGAGACTCAGGCCTGACCGCTGCCTCGCTCGAGCCCCGCCAGAGAGAGAGAGAGGGAGAGGGAGAGAGAGAGAGAGAGAGAGAGAGAGAGAGAGAGAGAGAGAGAGAGAGAGAGAGAGAGAGAGAGAGAGAGAGAGAGAGAGAGAGAAGAGAGAGAGAGAGAGAGAGGAGGCCCATCTGCCATGGAAACAAAAACACCCCACCAACTTATTCACGGTCAGCCACCGATAGACTGTGACATAGATAAACACACTGGGCTCCGCGGGCTCCAGACTCCTCTGGGCATCTCAGAAAGCCCTTTCTCATTCACTGCTCCTGTGGAAGAGAAGAAATCTGCCTTTCACAGACACAATAATGCATGTGGGTTCTTGTCATGACAAGCGAAGGAACAGAAAAAACATTTTGTGTTGTGTACTGGAGAGATTAAAGGGTTAGTTCACCCAAAAATTTAAATTCTGTCATTAATGACTCATGTGGTTGGACACCCGTCAGACCTCCGTTCATCTTCAGACACAAATGAAGATATTTTAGTGTAAATCTGATGCTCTGAAAGGCCTCCATTGGCTCAATGCACTTTACACTCTCAAGACCCTTAAAAGCCACGAAAGACGTCGTTACAAAGAAGAACCCAAAGCTTGGAGGCGTTATGAATCAGTGAGTCGATTCAGCGGTTCGGAGCGTTATGAATCAGTGAGTCGATTCAGCAGTTTGGAGCGTTATGAATCAGTGAATCGATTCAGCGGTTCGGAGCATTATGAATCAGTGAGTCGATTCAGCGGTTCGGAGCGTTATGAATCAGTGAGTCGATTCAGCGGTTCGGAGCGTTATGAATCAGTGAGTCGATTCAGCGGTTTGGATCGCCAAATTTCAGCAGTTTGGCGGTTTGACACGCGATCCGAATCATGATTCGACTCACTGATCCATAACACTTCGAAGCTTCATGAGGCCGTGTTTTGAAATCGTCATCACTATATAAGTCGTTATTTAGGGTTTTTATATTCTCACCGATTCATAAAGTTATTGTAGAACCACTGTAGTGAGATGGACTTTGTATCGACGTCTTTAGTGTCTTTTAAGGGTCTTGAGAGTGTAAAGTGCATTGAGCCAATGGAGGCCTTTCAGAGCATCAGATTTACACTAAAATATCTTCATTTGTGTCTGAAGATGAACGGAGGTCTGACGGGTGTCCAACCACATGAGGGTCAGTAATTAATGACAGAATTTTCATTTTTGGGTGAACTAACCCTTTAAAGAGTGTAGTGTGCAAGTGAGGCATTGCTTGACTCGAAGCATTGGGTTAAAAGAGCTGAGGAATTAGCCAGAGTCTGGTTTTCATTAATGCACAATTGGACTCTGCTGTAGCCGGTCTCCCAGTGAGTGCTAGTTGACATGGAGGTTGAACTGTGAGGATACACATTCACAGTCCCATTAGCAACTGATAATAGTGCATAAATCACGGCCACACAGCCGCTCGGTTAGCTCAAAAACACACTGTCTGTGGAGGTATCCAAAATCGGCATGAGCAAACACACCAATGGCATGGAGGTGTTCGTAATATCACAGATCCAGGATTTAACTCAGCATTCATCTTACAGGCCTTTGTGTGTGTGATTGTTGGTGCTTGTGTGTGTACGTCTCACACAGCAGCTTTTATGACCTTCCAGCTGCAAAAGGAATATGAAACCGTTTTAACAGGGATGATCTAATCTTTCACTCTTTCACACAACAGAATGACAGCTTTTCACCATTATTGGCAGCTTTTTAGAGCCGCCCGAAGGCATACACACAGCTTTATAAAAACTTCTGTTAAATATCCAGCTGTTTTGATCAGAGTACAGTGCACTCTGCTGGGTTAAAAACAACCCAAGTTGGGTTGAAAATGGACAAACTCAGTGGTTGGGTTATACTTTGTCCACTGCCATCGAGGCTGGTTAGGACAAAAACTCTAATTACAGTTTTTCTCAGTCGCTTTGGTACATTTCTCGAATCATCCTCGACATTTGCAAAACAGTAAGTGCATTTCTCAAAACAATTCGTACAAATAGCAAAACCCCATGGATGACCTGCAAAAGCCAGTCTCTTGCTCAAAATCCTCAGTTCATCTCTCAAAAGTAAATATCTGTCAATGAACATGTCAGTGCCATCAGAATGACAAGTCCTTGTGTCATTGTGTTTGAATAACACAGTCAAATGTGTTCAACCATTTTGCATGTAAAGACTTCTGCTATGAACTAATGGCTAAATGTTGAGGGGGCGAGACTATTCAACAGAGACCCATTATAATACATTATGATCAACATGACATAAGCAGCTGATAATGTAGGAAACAGCAGAGAATTGTTCATAATCATTTGCATGGATGTACACAGGCATTTGCAACTTGTTCAAAGAAATGAGAAACTGCTTTTTTGATGTGCACAAGTGACACGATGATGTGAGAATTGAACAGGTCGCTTTGAGAATTTCATGATCTGATCTGAGAAATGTACCAAAGCGACTGAGAAAAACTGTACGCCTGTTCACACGCTTGGTCCTTCGGACAAGTAAATCTTTCTTTCACTTGTCCGAGTAAAACATTTGCAGATTCTTTTTGTAAATATAATCTATTCTGAAGCAATATTCTCACCAGTGTTTAATCAGCTTTGACATATTTAAATATGCCTATTTGTCATATTTGTACCTTTTTATAAAGGGCATTTTTCCATAATCTTATTAAATATAGGATATGCTTAATGCAAATTAAATCATTTACACAGAAAAATTACAACTGCATTAAATAATGTTATGAGATTATTTTAAAAATGTTTGTATATACAAATAAGAAATGTTGGAAAGATGAAACTCAACCACCAGGTGGCAGCATGTGACCGTCTTAATGAGCGAGTCATTGAGTCGATTCGTTCAAACGGCTGATTCATTCAAGAATTAGGCGGTCGTTTACGAATAAGTCATTGAATCTTTGATTCAACCGATTCATTCAAACGCTGAATCATACAGTAACACACGCTGTTGCTGTGAGGTGTGTTATGGCTCTGCTGTGATCTTTGTTTGGAACTATTTTCGCTGCTGAAATAGAACAAAAACAGTCCATATTGCATCTAAAATGTAAGTGACTTAATGTTAAATAATTGTTTATGGAACTGGCGTATGAAATCAGTGTCATTTTCAGTCGTGATGGTATTCAGGAAAACAGCACTCTTGGTCGTGTAATGTTGCTTAACTGTATCATGTGTTATAAATATAAAAACTACACAATTAAGGAGACTAACACGATTTCAAAACACAGCATCATGAAGCTTCGAAGCGTTATGAATCAGTGAGTTGAATCATGAATCGGATCGCGTGCCAAACTGCTGAAATGTGGCGATCCAAACTGCTGAATCGACTCACTGATTCATAACGCTCCAAACCGCTGAATCGACTCACTGATTCATAACGCTCCAAACCGCTGAATCGACTCACTGATTCATAACGCTTCGAAGCTTCATGAGGCCGTGTTTTGAAATCGTCATCACTATATAAGTCGTTATTTAGGGGTTTTTTTGCGCACAAAAACTATTCTCGCCTCTTCATAAAGTTATTGTAGAACCGCTGTAGTGAGATGGACTTTGTAACGACGTCTTTAGTGTCTTTTAAGGGTCTTGAGAGTGTAAAGTTGAGCCAATGGAGGCCTTTCAGAGCATCAGATTTACACTAAAATATCTTCATTTGTGTCTGAAGATGAACGGAGGTCTGACGGGTGTCCAACGACATGAGGGGAAGTAATTAATGACAGAAATTTCCTTTTTGGGTGAACTAACCCTTTAACATTTACTAGAGGAGGGCAAAGCGGCTTCCACAATGAAAGTGTACGATTTCTGCATATCATGTTCCACTTTGAGGATCTTCTCTTGGATTTCTCAGTCTTGTCTGCAGTTTGCACACCGTCTGAATCCTCACTTTCCTGTGTGGGATTTGCCACTCGTGCTTGCATTCCTTTGCTCATCCCAGTTTGAGCCCTTGTAAAGCATTGACATTAAATGGATATCCTTGAAGATGTTTTTTTTTTTTTTGGCTATTGCTTCTGCGAAATGAGTCGGTGTGTTGCACGCGCTGTCTGTTAGCGAATTGTCCTTCTGGCGTGGTCCTACGACCCAACCTGTCTTTTCTTCCAAAAGTGGATGGTGGAGACTATAACACTGGCTTACAAGGTAGTAGAGAAACCATTGCCCTGGGGTCTAACTTGCCATTCCACTAGGGAAATCTCATGTTCATGGGCTGAGTTTCCTGGGCGGACATCTGCAATGCCGCTACTTGGGCTTCTCCATGCACGTTTTATAAGGTCAAAGTTTGGCAGTTCTTCAGGAGCGGCCTATATTTTTCATCAGGTGGGTGGCATTCCTCATGATTATGTTAATATGTGTCATCCAATAGTGTTTACACTGCCTATGGCGGTCAGTAGGAACTAAACAGAACGCTATTACGCATCTAACTGTGGTTGAAATGAGTGCTGAGGATGGGAATGAGAACCCCCCAGGGCTAGGCATACGTCAGGTGACTTTGATGGTATATTTTCTCGACTTATCTGGCGCTGTGATAATCCAATATCCGAGATTCAAAGAACCAGTTTCATGGATAAATGACAATATGTAGCCGATAGGTACCCAGAAAGCAATAGCCTCGGTTATCTATAGACCTGATATAGTCCTGCTATGAGTAACCCACTTCTAGCCAAAATAATCTTGAATTTGGTCGTTTTTGCCCAAATAACTTGAGAGATGAATGAAATCCCAAAGTCAACAGTGATTACAAGGTGTTTGGTACGGCTATTACATTTCACTAACAGCCCAAATTGTGCCTAGTTTTAGCCTAGAAGTCAGGGCTGTGTTTGGACGGCTATTAGCGGAGGAGGACTGAACTAATCAACAGACACAGGTGACAGGGAACACACAAACACACAAACACACAAACACACAAACACACAAACACACAAACACATGGGCAAACAGCAATAAAACACAATGAAACGTAATCTATAACTCAGACATTAAACGAACAGAGAAACAGATCAAAAACATTGGGTTACATTGACCTAGCGATGGGTAGGTATGTGATGACCCAGCAGCTGAGTTACAGAAAAACTACCCAGCACCGGGTAAAAAATAATAAAAAATAACCCAATTTAATGATCCAGCAGGCTGAACCCAAGCATTTGGGTTAAAAAAAAAAAAAACAGCATTTTTCAGAGTGACTCAGCATTTGGGTTAAAATATAAAAAAAAACCCAATAAAATGACCCAGCAGGCTAAACCCAAGCATTTGGGCTAAAAAAATAACCCAGCATTTTTCAGAGTGACCCAGCACATGGGTAAAAAATATTAAAAAATAACCCAATAAAATGACCCAGCAGGCTGAACCCAAGCATTTGAGTTAGAAAAATAACCCAGCATTTTTCAGAGTGACCCAGCACATGGGTAAAAATATTAAAAAATAACCCAATACAATGACCCACCAGGCTGAACCCAAGCATTTGGGTTAAAAATATTAAATATAACCCAATACAATGACCCAGCAGGCTGAACCCAAGCATTTGGGTTAAAAAATAACCCAGCATTTTTCAGAGTGACCCAGCACATGGGTAAAAATATTAAAAAAGAACCCAATAAAATGACCCACCAGGCTGAACCCAAGCATTTGGGTTAAAAATATTAAATATAACCCAATACAATGACCCACCAGGCTGAACCCAAGCATTTGGGTTAAAAAAATAACCCAGCATTTTTCAGAGTGACCCAGCACATGGGTAAAAATATTAAAAAATAACCCAATAAAATGACCCAGCAGGCTGAACCCAAGCATTTGAGTTAAAAAAATAACCCAGCATTTTTCAGAGTGACCCAGCACATGGGTAAAAATATTAAAAAAGAACCCAATACAATGACCCACCAGGCTGAACCCAAGCATTTGAGTTAAAAATATTAAATTTAACCCAATACAATGACCCACCAGGCTGAACCCAAGCATTTGGGTTAAAAAAATAACCCAGCATTTTTCAGAGTGACCCAGCACATGGGTAAAAATATTAAAAAATAACCCAATAAAATGACCCAGCAGGCTGAACCCAAGCATTTGAGTTAAAAAAATAACCCAGCATTTTTCAGAGTGACCCAGCACATGGGTAAAAATATAAAAAAATAACCCAATACAATGACCCACCAGGCTGAACCCAAGCATTTGGGTTAAAAAATAACCCAGCATTTTTCAGAGTGAACCAGCACATGGGTAAAAATATTAAAAAATAACCCAATACAATGACCCACCAGGCTGAACCCAAGCATTTGGGTTAAAAATATTAAATATAACCCAATAAAATGACCCAGCAGGCTGAACCCAAGCATTTGGGTTAAAAAAATACCCCTGCATTTTTTCAGAGTGACCCAGCACATGGGTAAAAATATTAAAAATACCCCAATAAAATGACTCAGCAGGCTGAACCCAAGCATTTGGGTTAAAAAAATAACCCAGCATAACCCAATACAATGACCCACCAGGCTGAACCCAAGCATTTGGGTTAAAAAATAACCCAGCATTTTTCAGAGTGACCCAGCACATGGGTAAAAATTTAAAAAAGAACCCAATAAAATGACCCAGCAGGCTGAACCCAAGCATTTGGGTTAAAAACTATTTTAAAAAAAACCCAATAAAATGACCCAGCAGGCTGAACCCAAGCATTTGGGTTAAAAAATAACCCAGCATTTTTCAGAGTGACCCAGCACATGGGTACAAATATAACAAATAACCCAATAAAAATGACCCACCAGGCTGAACCCAAGCATTTGTGTTAAAATAAAGGATTATTATTACTGGTAATTGCTCTCTGAGGACATTAATGCGAGCATCTCATGCTGAAAGGCTGTTCTTCTCCTCAAGGATTTGTAATTTGTGATTGCGGCACAACAGTCATCATTAACCCAGTGGCTTTAAACACAGGTGACACTTCATAAAACCCTTCAGATTCCCAGTAAAGCTCTTCTCCAGTCTGACACTGGTCCTGCGCTGTAGGGGCACTGGTCAGACACATCCCAGTGGCCTCCAGATCTCCAGGCCAGTCTGGAAGGACATTCCCTGACTGAGAGTGTCTGTGCTGGGCTTGGCTGTTCTACAGGCTGGCTGGCCTTGGCTTGCCTCATATCCCACTTGGTTAATGATTGCTATAACTCCTAATTGTGGCCTGGGTCCAGGCAGAGAGTCACGGGCCAGACCTCGGTAATGAAAGGGAGGAGAGGAGGGCATAGGGAGAGGTAGAGAGAAAAAAACCATAATAAAGTCACGGATTATGGGTACAAATCTTAAGATTAGTGGTGTGAGTAATAACACATGGATTCATGTTGTGAGATTTACTGCGTAAAGACTAAATATGTTGAATTCAGTTTTGAAATGGTTCACTTTCATCGTTCTGTTGTTTGTGGCTTGGGGTCGTATGAATTTTTGTATTGATCGATGCTTTAACTTCTAAGAACCCAAATGAGTTTTCATTAGCAGAGATGGTTTATTTTTCTGTGTTCTTCTGAAAACAAAAAAGTCGTGTACATCTCGGATGGCAAAGACAAGTAAATGGTGAGGGTGTTCTGTATTTTCTTTACACAATACAGAATAGCTAGAGACATTCCTTCTTAAGATTCAAGAACGGAAAAGAGGAGCTGTGTAATATCATTACGCCGCTGCACTCATGGGGCGGCTCACAGCTCTTGATTATTACGCAGGAATGAGAGAATAGTTCCTGCTATATCGGCCTAGAAAATCACAACTTCTCATTTTCCGTCGGTCTTAGCACACGATGTAACTACAGAAGAGTCAAGTTTTAAATAGGAAAAATATCGAAACTCTTTGGTCATTTTTGAGCGAGATGCTAACGGTCTAATCAGATTCAATGAGCTATGCTAAGCTATGCTAAAAGTGCTACCGCCAGACCCGGAGATCGGCTGAATGGATTCGAAAACAGTAAAACTCAACTCGGAAAATTAGCCTATTTTAAAAAATGCTTCCATCACTAAACGAGATTAAAGGGTTAGTTCACCCAAAAATGAAATTTCTTCCATTAATGACTCAGCCCAATGTTGTTCCACACCCGTAAGACCTCCGTTCATCCTCGGAACACAGTTTAAGATATTTTAGATTTAGTCCGAGCGATTTCAGTCCTGTGAATGTAAGTCTATGCACACTTTGCTGTCCACGTCCAGAAAGGTAATGAAAACATCATCAAAGTAGTCCATATGTTACATCATTTGGTTAGTTAGACTCTTTTGAAGCGTCGACAATACATTTTGGTCCAAAAATAACAAAAACTAAGACTTTATGAAGCATTGTCTTCTCTTCCGGTTGTGTTTCCGGATGGGCTACAACAGCAGAAGACCCCACCGGGTACCACTCATCTCCACTACAAATAGGAAAAAGAGGCGACAATTTGCACCAAAATTGGACAGTTGAAGACTGGAAAAATGTTGCCTGGTCTGATGAGTCTGGATTTCTGTTGAGACATTCAGATGGTAGAGTCAGAATTTGGCGTAAACAGAATGAGAACATGGATCCATCATGCCTTGTTACCACTGTGCAGGCTGGTGGTGGTGGTGTAATGGTGTGGGGGATGTTTTCTTGGCACACTTTAGGCCCCTTAGTGCCAATTGGGCATGGTTTAAATGCCACGGCCTACCTGAGCATTGTTTCTGACCATGTCCATCCCTTTATGAGCACCATGTCCCCATCCTCTGATGGCTACTTCCAGCAGGATAATGCTCCGTCACAAAGCTCCCATTGAAAATGAATGAGTCCCGGCCACTTTGACGTTCTCGCCGGCGGCGTGTGAACGCACAGTAATATCATTGCGCCGCTGCACTCATGGGACGGCTCACAACTGAGTATAGTTCCTGCCATATCGGTCTAGAAAATCACAACTTTTCATTTTCCGTCGGTCTTAGTACACAATGTAACTACACACGTCACAACATGTAAATAGGAAAATGTTGGCGTTATTTTGCCACTTATTGAGCAGTCAGCTAGCTGGAGCCATTTACCTCCAGTCTTTGTGTTAAGCTAGGCTAGCTGGAGCCATTTACCTCCAGTCTTTGTGCTGAGCTAGGCTAGCTGGAGCCATTTACCTCCAGTCTTTGTGTTAAGCTAGGCTAGCTGGAGCCATTTACCTCCAGTCTTTGTGCTAAGCTAGGCTAGCTGGAGCCATTTACCTCCAGTCTTTGTGCTAAGCTAGGCTAGCTGGAGCCATTAACCTCCAGTCTTTGTGATAAACTAGGCTAGCTGGAGCCATTTACCTGCAGTCTTTGTGCTAAGCTAGGCTAGCTGGAGCCATTAACCTCCAGTCTTTGTGCTAAGCTAGGCTAGCTGGAGCCATTAACCTCCAGTCTTTGTGCTAAGCTAGGCTAGCTGGAGCCATTTACCTCCAGTGTTTGTGCTAAGCTAGGCTAGCTGGAGCCATTTACCTCCAGTGTTTGTGCTAAGCTAGGCTAGCTGGAGCCATTTACCTCCAGTGTTTGTGCTAAGCTAGGCTAGCGGTGTGTCAGACAGAGTTATGGCATGGAGATGAGAATTGTGTGTATGGACTTCTCTAATTCGGGGGGATACAGGGAATAAGATAAAGTCAGTGTGTTCCTTTTCTTGGCCAGGTCACTTTTTTCATGGTTAAATAACGAATGACTGAATTAATTAAACTGTTATCGTGTACGTGATATTTAATACAAAAGTAAATTGTTTTCAACATTATTTACTCGATCTAAAAATAATGTTTTTCAGAGCACACATCAGTCCGCCTGGTTCCTGTGATCTGTGTGTGTGTGTGTGTGTGTGTGTGTGTGTGTGTGTGTGTGTGTGTGTGTGTGTGTGTGTGTGTGTGTATGTGTGTGTGTGTGTGTGTGTGAGGTCTGTGACCACACATGCTCCCCACGCCGCTCAAACGTCTCCATCCCTCTGCCTCCAGGCACCAAACACCGGGACTTTCTGGAGGAAAATGAGCGTTATATCTTGCAGAGGCTCATTACGGTTGGGGGAATTTTCTGTTAATTATGACCGAGGCACATCTAAGCAGTGTTTAATCGCTATTTAATGTCATCGTTGAGGCTTCCTGTGATATCTTCCTCTCCCAGTGGCTGATGAGACAGTCGACAGTCGCAAAAAAATGCTTTTATTTCTTAGTATTTTTGGCTTGTTTTCAGTCCAAATATCTTAAAAATCTTACATTTAAGAAGCATTTACTAGACAAGCAAAAGTTTTTGTCTTGTTTTGGGGGAAAATAACTCAAAATTAAGGGAGTTTTTGCTTAAAATAAGAAAAATAATCTGCCGATGGGGTAAGAAAAATAATCTTAATTTCTTAAAATGATTTTTCATCATCACTACGCCAGTCTTCAGTGTCACATGATCCTTCAGAAATCACTCTAATATGAGGATTTGAGCTCAAGAAACATTTATGATTATTATCAATGTTGGAAGCAGTTGTGTACATTTTTTTCAGGATTCTTTAATAATTAGAAAGTTCAAAAGAACATAATTTATCTGAAATATAAAGCTTTTGCAGCATTATAAATGTCTATACTGATCAATCTAATGCATCCTTGCTGAATAAATATATTACCAGAGGTGGACAGTAGTGAAGTATTTTTACACTACAAAAAATGCTTTTCTTAGTATTTTTGTCTTGTTTTCAGTCCAAATATCTAAAAAAATCTTACATTAAGAAGCATTTACTAGACTAGCAAAAGTTTTGTCTTGTTTTGGGGGAAAATAACTCAAAATTAAGAAAACTTATTTCAAACAGAAAACAAGATTATTTTGCTTACCCCATTGGCAGATTATTTTTCTTATTTTAAGCAAAAACTCCCTTAATTTTGAGTTATTTTCCCCCAAAACAAGACAAAACTTTTGCTTGTCTAGTAAATGCTTCTTAATGTAAGATTTTTTAGATATTTGGACTGAAAACAAGACAAAAATAATAAGTAAGAAAAGCATTTTTTGCAGTGTGCATGGTGGTTGACTCGTGTTTATGTGCGTTGCATCTAAAAAAAATATTATATCAAGAAGCATTTACTAGACAAGTAAAAGTTTTTGTCTTGTTTTGGGGGAAAATAACTCAAAATTAAGGGAGTTTTTGCTTAAAATAAGCCAAATAATCTGCCAATGGGGTAAGCAAAATAATCTTGTTTTCTGTTTGAATTAATATTATTTTTCTTACCCCATTGGCAGATTATTTGGCTTATTTTAAGCAAAAACTCCCTTAATTTTGAGTTATTTTCCCCCAAAACAAGACAAAAACTTTTGCTAGTCTAGTAAATGCTTCTTAATGTAAGATTTTTGAGATATTTGGACTGAAAACAAGACAAAAATACTAAAGCATTTTTTGCAGTGTGATGGTGGTTGACTCGTGTTAACTGTGCCCGTTTTATCCTTCTGGACCAGATCCATCTTTTAGACCCGGCTAAATCTGGAAGAAAGAAGACATCTATAAAGCTTTGAGCAGATTTATAAAGGTTTGATTTATCCTTGGATGACTTGCAGATTCCACGCCAAACACAGCGGACATAATACTAGTGTGGTTTGGAGATGAATTCTCGGTGTGGTTTGAGTTTTGTTGTATCAATAGAGGATCTTTCACCTGCCTGAATAATACTCTAATGCGTCTTTAATGAATTACTCGACATGCTTGGATCTGAGCGTAGAAGATGAATGAGGGAAGACACTGTGTAATGATGACAGGTATAATGACGACAATAATTGCAGATTTCTGAATGTCTAGTATCTCCGGGCAAACACACTGAGGGGCTTTTGATTCTCTCTTGTCAGAAAAGTCCTCGGCGTCTGGTTTGTGGTGTGATGGAGATTTCTTCTTCTGTCAGACTCAGACTGAGCAATACTCAGATATCTGGCAGGATGTCCTCCGCTCTCAGAGAAGTCCTCATTCGGAAACCTGTGGCTTTGGCTGAGCGCTGTGTGAGGTCCACCTTCACTGTGTGAGCAGTCTGCTGGCAGAACAAATATGGGTGGGACTTCTTACCACACACACACACACACACACACACACACACAGAGCCTTTCTCAAATCACACTTTAGGATTTCATTTACTAGGCTAATGAGGCCAGGGCTCAGACTGAGCCACCGCTGAATTACACTCTCTATTACCGTCGACTATGTTCAATCCTTCCTCTGGTTGTGGATTATGGATTTTAAAGGTTGGATAGGCTAATCATTTTAG
>NC_137102.1:4203071-4248071 GCF_949357685.1 Gobio gobio | reverse complement strand
CCAAGTTGGGTTGAAAATGGACTAACCCAGCGATTGGGCTGTTTTAACCCAGGGATTGGGTTGTTTTAACCCAGCGATTGGGTTGTTTTAACCCAGCAATTGGGTTGTTTTAAGCAAACATTTAACCCAAACCTGGGTTAAAACAACCCAATTGCTGGGTTAAAACAACCCAATCGCTGGGTTAAAACAACCCAATCGCTGGGCTAAAACAACCCAATCGCTGGGTTAAAACAACCCAATTGCTGGGTTAAAACAACCCAACCCCTGGGATAAAACAACCCAATTGCTGGGTTAGTCCATTTTCAACCCAACTTGGGTTATTTTTAACCCAGCATTTTTTAGAGTGTAACACGGATCTCAAACGAAAAAAAAAACTTTCCTTTGAGTATTTCACATATCTGAAAGAAAAAGTGCACAATTGTACAGTAACAACCCAATTGCTGGGTTAGTCTTATTCTTTCATATATGTGAAATACTCAAAGGAAAGTTTTTTTTTTTTTTCGTTTGAGATCCGTGTTACACTCTAAAAAATGCTGGGTTATAAATAACCCAAGTTGGGTTGAAAATGGACTAACCCAAGAATTGGGTTGTTTTATCCCAGCGATTGGGTTGTTTTAACCCAGCGATTGGGTTGTTTTAAGCAAACATTTAACCCAACCGCTGGGTTAAAACAACCCAAATTGCTGGGTTAGTCCAACCCAACTTGGGTTATTTTTAACCCAGCATTTTTTAGCGTGTACTTTATTTTAGGAAGAATATGGAATATATAGATGTCTGTGTCTATTCAATTGTGCACTTATTCTTTTAGATATTTTGAAATACTCAAAAGTAAGCTTTTTTTTATGTTTGAGATGCTTGTATTTTAGGAAGAATATATGAATTTTTGTGTCTATTCATGCACACAAACAGATGTGCTTGCACGTATGGAAAAGTAAGAAGGTCCCAATGAGACTGTAAAAGCAACACCATAAAATGTGTGGAAGCAATTGTGTGAATTAGGAGACTTTTATTATACAAGAAAGAGGACGATTTGCCAAGGTTGCAATGAGGCATCTTGTACAACTGCTTCTGTAGCAATTTTGATGTTTTCTTTTTGCACAGCGCCACTTTGTGGACACTTTGCGTGTTGCGCGAGAAGCCGAGTCCAGGGGCCGAGGAGGGGCCCGAGGGGCTCTGGGGATGGGGATTCCTGCCTGCGAGGGCCAGAGGCTTCCGCTCACTCTGGGAAAACCGTTCAACTGGAGCCATCCTGTGAATCCCGCACGGAAATAAATCATTCTTAACTAGCCCCCTCACACACACACCATACTGCGGCACAGAATCAGGCATGTGTTTCAGCCTCTCAGTGTGTGTGTGAATGTGCACATGTGTTCTGTGTAGGTGTGTGTACGCCTCTTTTCTGGAATAATGGTCCTCTACGCATGGGGGGCTTTATGCTGTCTCCAGATGAACAAACGATGGCCGACTGTATGACAACTTCTACCCCATATAGTCTTTTCCCATCTGTCTTGGGCTTAAAGGTGTTAGTGCTGTGCAGTTATAAATAACCAGTGTTGGGGAAAGTTACTTTGAAAAGTAATGCATTACAATATTGCGTTACTCCCTTAAAAAGTAACTAATTGAGTTACTTAGTTACTTTTTAAGAAAAGTAATGCGTTACGTTACTTTTGCGTTACTTTTTCTCACCTGAGCTGGGCTTGCTTTTTTGTTTTATTTTTTAATAGCAAAAAAATCCTTTTTTGTGCAAATGTAAAGACCTCTTCATACCAAAATTGACATAATAGGCCTCATGCTGAGGTAAAAATGTGCTGCCATTCTGGATAATAGAAGAATAGGACGCAGGAGAAAAACGTTTTACCAATAAAAACAAAAATCTAGTAATTTTTGCTCATGGCTTAACTGAATCATCAAAGGTCAGCAGCACGACATTGGTCAATAAAGGTAGATTAAATGCATAAAAATATTTGTTTTATTTAACATTTATATATTTGAGGTTTGCATAGTACTCTGATTTTGCATTTGACTGATTTTATTAATTTTGAGGAGTACTGAATCTTTATTGTGCAAGTGAGATAAATAAATGCTCACATTTAGTCTAGAACTACAATAACACACACACACACACACACACACACACACACACACACACACACACACACACACACACACACACACACACACACACACACACACACACACACACACACACAGACACACACACACACACACACACACACACACACACACAGACAAACACACACACACAGACACACACACACACACACACACACACACACACACACACACACACACAGACACACACACACACACACACACACACACACACACACACACACACACACACACACACAGACACACACACACACAGACACACACACACACACACACACACACACACACACACACACACACACACACACAGACAGACAGACACACACACACACACACACACACACACACAGACACACACACACACACACACACACACACACACACACACACACACACACACACACAGAGACACACACACACACACACACACACACACACACACACACACACACACACACACACACACACACACACACACACACACACACACAGACACACACACACACAGACACACACACACACACACACACACACACACACACACACACACACACACACACACACACACACACACACACACACACACAGACAGACAGACACACACACACACACACACACACACACACACAGACACACACACACACACACACACACACACAGAGACACACACACACACACACACACACACACACACAGACACACCTCTGCACTTAATCTCGATTTTTCTGAACATGGGGGCAGGAGAGCTGTCAGTCAAATAAATGTGAAAAAGTAACTCAAAAATTTTGTTGTAAATTTGAAAAGTAATGCGTTTCTTTACTAGTTACTTGAAAAAGTAATATTATTACGTAACTCAAGTTACTTGTAATGCGTTTCCCCAACACTGGTAATAACACACACATGACAGTTGTGAGGACACGTTTAGTGGCTTTTATAAGCATGTGGTCATTCGTGAAGTTGTATTTTAAAGTCTCTTAGTCAATGACAAGCACACATTAGGGTCATGCATGACTTTAGAGTGGACTCGGTTGATTTTGACAAGAGAATAGAATTTCTTAAATTTAGCTTAAAATGAAAACTAATGTCTTTCCGAACCTGTATGACTTCCGAGTGCCGATCAAGAAGATATTTTGAAGGAATTACTTTTCTTAAAACATAATCTTTCATGTTCCACGGAAGAAAGAGCATCAAATGTTTCGGATCGTCATGAGGTTGATCTTCATTTTTTGGTGAACTAAGTTTTGGGACACCTAATGCCATCCAATTCTTCATCCGTATGGTTTAATATGAAGTCGCCCACCCTTCACAGCTCTAACAGCTCCAGCTCTTCTGCTTTCCTCAAGGTTTAGGAGTGTGTTTATGGGGATTCTTCATTTGTGATGTTGGACGAGAAGGCCTGGCTCTCAGTCTCCGCTCTAATTCATCCCAAAGCTGTTCTATCGGGTTGAGGTCAGGACTCAAGTTCCTCCACACCAAACTCGCTCATCCATGTCTTTATGGAGCGACGCTTTGTGCACTGGTGCATGCTGGGACAGGAAGGGGCCGTCCCCAAACTGTTCCCACAAAGTTGGGAGCATAAAACTGTCCAAAATGTCTTGGTGAAGCATTAAGAGTTCCTTTCACTGGAACTAAGCGGCCAATTCCTGAAAAACAACCCTACACCGTAATCCCCCCTCCACCAAACTTTACACTTGGCACAATGCAGTCAGGCAAGTCCCGTTCTCCATCCAGACTCGTCCATTGGATTGCCGGACAGAGAAGCGCGATTGGTCACTCCAGAGAACACGTCTCACTGCTCTAGAGTCCAGTGGCGGCGCACTTTACCCCACTGCATCCCACGCTTGGTGATGTAAGGCTTGGATGAGCTGCTCGGCCATGGAAACCCATTCCCTGAAGCTCTACACACTGTTCTTGAGCTCATCTGAAGGCCACAGAAGTTTGGAGATCTGGAGCTCTTGATCTGCAGAAAGTTGGCGACTTCTGTGACCCTCAGCATGCGCTGACCCCGCTCTGAGTTGCTGTTGCTGTTGTTCCCAATCGCTTCCACTTTGTTATAACACCACTAACAGTTGAGCGTGGAATATTTAGTATAATATTTGGCCTTATTGCACAGGTGTCCACCGATCACGGCCCCACGCTTGAGTTCTCTGAGCTCCTGAGAGCGGCCCATTCTCTCACTAATGTGTGTAGAAGCGAACACACACAGACACACACACACACACACACTCCTGAGAGCGGCCCATTCTCTCACTAATGTGTGTAGAAGCGAACACACACAGACACACACACACACACACACACACACACACACAGACACACACACACACACACACACACACACAGACACACACACACTCCTGAGAGCGGCCCATTCTCTCTCTAATGTGTGTAGAAGCGAACACACACACACACACACACACACAGACACACACACACACACACACACACACACACACACACACACACACACACACACACACACACACACACACACACACACACACACACACACACACTCCTGAGAGCAGCCCATTCTCTCTCTAATGTGTGTAGAAGCGAACACACACAGACACACACACACACACACACTCCTGAGAGCGGCCCATTCTCTCACTAATGTGTGTAGAAGCGAACACACACACACACACACACACACACACACAGACACACACACACACACACACACACACACACACACACACACACACACAGACACACACACACACACACACACACACACACACACACTCCTGAGAGCGGCCCATTCTCTCTCTAATGTGTGTAGAAGCGAACACACACACACACACAGACACACACACACACACACACACACACACACACACACACACAGACACACACACACACACACACACACACACACTCCTGAGAGCGGCCCATTCTCTCTCTAATGTGTGTAGAAGCGAACACACACACACACACACACACACACACACACACACACACACACACACACACACACACACACACACACACACACACACACACACACACACACACACACACACACACACTCCTGAGAGCGGCCCATTCTCTCTCTAATGTGTGTAGAAGCGTCTGAGTTATACACCTGTGGCCATGAAGGGATTGAACACCTGAACTCAGGGATTCTGAGAGGCGTCCCAATGCTTTTGGCAATAAAGTGTCTAATTTTTGTGTTTATAACATGTAATGTTTTCAAACAGGTTTCATTCGTTGTCTCTGCTTGGATCTGTGAAAACTCTGTCTGGACTATCTCTGTCTCGCTCTGTTTGTCTCTCTCTCTCTCTCTCTCTCTCTCTCTCTCTCTCTCTCTCTCTCTCTCTTCTTTCTCTCTCTCTCTCTCTCTCTCTCTCTCACTCTCTCTCTCTCTCTCTCTCTCTCTTTCTCTCTCTCTCTCTCTCTCTCTCTCTTTCTCTCTCTCGCTCTCTCTCTCTCTCTTTCTTGAATGGACGCTTGGGAATGAGAGAAGGGTGCAGTGGGTTTGCTTGGCAGCTGGCATCCCATCACCTCGCTGACTTAATGCCAATGGGAGTGACACAAAGACCCCCCAATTCACCATCCCCTGTCCTAAACACACCAGGAGAAAATGATATCTGGTGTCTGAATCATTTTCGGTTTCACTGTATGTGTGTGTGTGTGTGTGTGTGTGTGTGTGTGTGTGTGTGTGTGTGTGTGTGTGTGTGTGTGTGTGTGTGTGTGTGTGTGTGTGTGTGTGTGTGTGTGTGTGTGTGTGTGTGTGTGTGTGTGTGTGTGTGTGTGTGTGTGTGTGTGTGTGGAATGCCAAGTTCTTATGCAGTATAAACACCAGAGTGAGTCTGTAAAATATATTATTTGCTTTAACTGACCACATGTACAGTTCACAAAGCATCCCCAAGAGAAAGATATGAGGTATCAAATGTGCATGTTATTGTCCACCTAGGGCTGCGTTTATATTTTTGTACAAGTTAAATATACATTTTGTGGGTTCCTAAATGGTTCCTGATAATTCAACGAATCATGACCAGTTTCCGTCTTCAAACTGAGGAGCAGATGGAGCTTCCACTGATTATGCGCAGACCGAGGGCTGTCATTAGTGGACATGGTCAGCCAATCAATGGCTCAAATGTGGTCAGTTCAGGAAGGTGGATTTGCTCGGATTGAGTGAAGCGGTTGGGACTTTCCAGACCTGACCCTACTGATGCCGCTGTCCCTGCCTGACCATATCTTATTAAAAGTAGTTTTATTCAGAATTAAAGGCAAGTTATGCTGTTGTACTTCTACAGCCTGGTTGTCCACATAAGGTCATATACATTGTGTGTACACACAATATACACAAGGCTACTATTCAAAATAAAACAATAAATTTTTATTTAGCAAGAATGCGTTCAATTCATCAAAAGTGGTCATTTTTTGAAATTGAGATTTATAGATCATCTTCAGCTGAATAAATAATCTTTCCATTGTATGGTTTGTTAGGATAGGACAATATTTGAAAATCTGGAATCTGAGGGTGCAAAATAATCTAAATATTGAGAAAATCTCCTTTAAAGTTGTCCAAATGAAATCCTTAGCAATGCATATTACCACACTGTAAACAAATATAGTTGGTTTAACTCAAAAAAGTAAGTAACCTGGTTGCCTTAGAAATTTTGAGTTCATTGAAATTAAAAATTTGAGTTAATGCAATGAAAGAAAATGGTTTGAGAAATAGAAACTCAAAATATTATTGTATCTGAACCACATAATTAAAAAAAATGTTTTGTGATAAATCATGAAAATAGCACAATTTGGCATGCTTCGCTGCATTATTACAAATAAAACACACAATTACGTAATATGCTTACTATTATAGGTGATAATGATTTTCAAATGTTCATTGTATTAACTAAAAATTTTAATTTCAATGAACTCAAAATTTTAAGGCAACCAGGTAACTTACTTTTTAAATATTTTTTTTTTTACAGTGTACTAATAATTTAACATTTTGGATATATTTACGGTTGGAAATTGACAAAATATCATCATGGAACATGATCTTAATATCATACTGATTTATGAAATAAAAGAAAAATTGATTTTTTTGGGGGAGTTTTGTGCTCCAGGGTCACATGTATATTAGGGTGCATCAAATTTGAATGGGACATTTTAATTTCAAAATATCAATTTGGCTGGCATTGCATTTTGTTCCAATTAACATAAAAATGACTTTTGCAAAGTTTTGAGGTATTCCATTGAGGTTTAGGGGTGCCACCTAACATATGAACTTTGAAAAATGTGCACTTTTTTGTCTAATTGCCAAAAGGTTGACCTGGAAATGTTGAGTACAGTGAACTTTTATACAGTTACCTGTTCTATAGGGTTATCAAAGTAAAAGTTGTTTGTTTGCCCTTTGGGCATTTCTCAGAATTCAACTTTCATGATTCTCCATTCATTTGTCCTATAGACAAAATGAATGGAGGTCAATGGGACATGTAAACACTAAGTGATCAAAAATGCATACAAACAGTTTACACTTAAGTTTAATAAATAATTAGACAGATTGTGGTCCTGTAAAGCCACAGGGCTCCTGTGTTCAAAGAATCCTGAAAACAAAAATGCATCGCAGTTTTCATGAAAATATATTAGGCAACTGTTTTGAACATTGATAATAAATCCTCATATTAGAGTGATTTCTGAAGGATCATGTGACACTGAAGACTGGAGGAATGATGCTGGAAATGCACAGGAATAAATGACATGTCAATATATTTATATATAAAAAGCTGTGAAGCTTGAAGATCCTCTGCCATTGAGCATAATGAGCCTGGTTTCCATCATTGCTCATTGAGCGCTGACTCCTGATTAATGATTGCCCTCTGGTGGGAGACTCAGACGCTTCACATATTCTGCCTTCACTAGAAATAATAATCTCTCCTCTCTGTTATGATCTATAGGAAACTCAAGGTCAAGGGAAATATAAATATCACATTAAAAATGCAACTATTTGAATGAACATTATCTAGTGATCTTTAAGTGTTAATAATATAATTTGTGTATTTACTTTTTATTTAAATACTTTTAAACTATTATATCATCTAACATTCATTGTTTTTAGCATCTCCTGTGGCTCTGAAGCACATAACCAGCCACTGTGAAGGGCTAACAAAATATTGTTTAAAGGTGCAGTGTGTGGATTTTAGCGGCATCTTGTGGTGAGGTTGTGAATTGCAATCACCCACCGCTCACCCCTCCCTTACGAAGCACATAGAGAAGCTACGGTGGCCTACACAGGACAAAGATCTGAGACAGCAGAGAGTGACTAGCGCTCTTTAGAGAAGTTTGTCCCTTTAGGGCCACCGTAGAAACATGACGGCACAAAATGGCGGCTTCGCTGTAAGGGACCCGCGGTGTGTGTAGATAGAAACGGCTCATTCTAAGGTAATAAACACATAACGGTCTTTATACTCCACTGAAAACATAGTTATGTATATCATACTGCATTTCTGCCAATAGATCATCATAAATACTACACACTGCACCTTTAACTTATTAAACGCTCAAATGGACACACAGGCCTACACACACTACCATTTTGTAAGTTTGGGGTGTGTTTTTACATGCACAAGGGCATTTATTTGATATCAAATACAATAAATGCAATAATATTGTGGAAAAAAATACAATTGTTTTATATTTTAACACATTTTAAAATGTCTTTATTCCTATGATGGCATTTTCAGAAGTCTCTTATGCTGCCCAAAGCCTGCATTTATTTGATCAAAAATACAGTAAAATAGTACTATTGTGAAATTTTATTGCAATTTACCATATAAGTGTTTTCTGTTTTAATTAGGGCTGTCAAAAGATTAATCGCGATTAATCGCATCCAAAATAAAAGTTTGTGTTTACATAATATATGTGTGTGTACTCTGTTCATTATTATTTATATATAAATACACACACATTCATGTATATATTTAAGAAATATTTGCATGTATATACATTTATATAATCTATAATATATATAAATGTAAATGTTTTATATATAAAAATAAAAAAAATTTCTTAAATATATACATGCTTGTGTGTGTATTTATATATAAATAATAATTAACAGAGTACACACACATATATTATGTAAACACAAACTTTTATTTTGGATGCGATTAATCGCGATTAATCTTTTGACAGCCCTAATTTTAATATAATTACTTTAAAATGTAATTTATTACTATATGGCAAAGCTGGATTTTCAGCAGTCGTTACTAGTCTTCAGCGTCACATGATCCTTCAGAAATCAATGCTGATGTGATGATAAGCATTTCTTATTATTGTTAATGTTATAAACATAAAAAAAAAAGTTGTGCTGCTTAAAGGGTTACTTCAGCGATAAGCATTAAGCTTTGTATCAGAAGAAACCCGGTAGTATATTCAAATGATGGTACTTTCCCCCCTCATATCCCCCTGAGACGAGAGAATTATGCATTTTATTTCTGGAAAAAATCCTCTGATGATGCAAATATCGTCATTTTGCGTCATCAAAGGCTTTTTTGTCCAGAGGCTGAAGACTACAGCCACAAGATGGAGCTGTTCCACATGTTCTCAACCCGTCCATAGTGGAGGATCTCACACACAGAATGTAAGACACACGGACAATCATAACGGAGCGGTGCAGAGCAAAGTCAGTGTTTCGACTTTTCAATGAACTCCTATGAAAGTTAAAGGGTTAGTTCACCCAAAAATGAAAATTCTGTCATTAATTCCTCACCCTCATGTGGTTGGACACCCGTCAGACCTCCGTTCATCTTCAGACACAAATGAAGATATTTTAGTGTAAAGCTGATGCTGAGAAAGGCTTCAGATAGGCCTCCATTGGCATTCAGTATATTAACACTCACAAGACCTAGCCTGACGTCGTCATACTCAATTCTAGTCAGAATATGAGTCTGATTCTGCTCCGTTGGGCTGTGATTATGGGGCGTGTTTCAACCGAACCAGGAAAGATCTCAATTGGATAGACCTACAACCAATCAGAGCAACGGAGCGACGCATAACATTAGTTGTCAAATGTCAACAGAACTCAACTGCACACAGTGTTGCCAAGTCCACGGGTTGAAGCGACCCCAATTATGTGATATACAGACCCAGGAATGCGAATTTTAGCTGCCAGCCCTGCCAAAATAACACATATTTGTATTAATGCCCCCCCCCCCGGAAAGCTATTGGGCTTGTTTTTGGCTAGTTTTGAGTAGCAATTGGGCGGGTTTTGTTGTAAAAACTTGGCAACCCTGTCTGCACGCTGGAATAAGTTACGTTAGAAGAAAAAGATGAGTGTAAACGATCTTTGCCGGTGTTGTAAAAAAATAATTTAAGGATACACAGAGTACTTACCAACACCATCATCATTTCTGAGAGAGATAGTAAAGGTGAACGCATATACGGACAAGTTCTCCGTTTAGGATAAGAACAAACTCAACCCAAGCGCCTTTGATGACGTGGATGATTACGTTAATGTTGATCATCTGTCCATCATCGTCTAAAGCCCAACCTGACAATTTCATTGGTCCGAACAGCTTCTGTTCAGGCATAATTACTTCTCTATGGAGAAAGTCTGCCCGAGCACAATTGTTGTGGGCGGGGCTAAGTTCGGCTGGGAATCCAGGCTACACAAGACCCATACAAGGCATTAAAAACGTTACAAAGTCCATCTCACCACAGTGGCTCTACAATCATTTTACGATGCGACGACAATAGTTTTTGTGCGCAAAAAAAAAATCCAACTTGTAAAAATCCAAATATTAATCCTTTATCCAGCTTGTTCTTGTCTTCCGTGTGTGCCTTCACGACGCATGCGCGAGAATATGACGCAGATCCGGCGTTCGGGAATCCATGAAATGCTCACTTTAGCCCCATTTTGAGAACTACGCCGAGACCTAAAGCACGATCAATGTAGAATTCAACAGCTGAGACACGCGCGTCTTCCTCTGCTCGTAAACAAATCGCTTCTGGGTCATGTGTCCGAACGCCGGATCTGCGTCATATTCTCGCGCATGCGTCGTGGAGACACACACGGAAGACAAGAACAAGCTGGATAAAGGTGTTATTTTGATTTTTTTTTGCGCAAACAAAAACTATTGTCGTCGCATCATAAAATTATTGTAGAGTCACTGTGGTGAGATGGACTTTGTAACAACGTTTTAGTGCCTTTTATGGGTCTTGGGAGTGTAAATGTACTGAATGCCAATGGAGGCCTATCTGAAGCCTTTCTCAGCATCAGCTTTACACTAAAATATCTTCATTTATGTCTGAAGATGAACGGAGGTCTGACGGGTGTCCAACCACATGAGGGTGAGTAATTAATGACAGAATTTTCATTTTTGGGTGAACTAACCCTTTAACCCACATGAAAAAATACTATAGTATATTATAGTAAAATTACTCTACTATAGTGTTTTTGAACCGTACTATAGTAAATATACTACAGTAAATTAACAAAGTGTAGTAAATACTATAATATACTATAATTTACTGTAGTATCTTTACTATAGTACGGTTCAAAAACACTAGAGTAATTTTACTATAATATACTATAGTATTTGTTAATGTGAGAAGCTTCCACATGCGATCTGATAACGCCTCAGCTCTTCTCTCGTGAGGAATGAAATCTGACTCCTGCTGCGTCTGTGACGTGGCTTTCGTTCGGCTCACTCACACGTTATTGAAAAGACACGTTCAGTTTTGAATTGTCGTGTCTATTCTCTAACTGAAGGAAATTATTTTATTACTATGAAGATCTAAACGACGCTGGGGCGGTGTTTTTTTGTGTTTTTTTTTTGATAAGCAGTCGCCGTGGCTTTGGGAGTGGCGTCATAGGGCAGCGAAGCAATGCATTCTGGGAGTTGTTGTTCTTTCATCCACATGAGGCAAAAATACATTTTATGTATTTTATCAGTCTAGAAGGCACCAAATTCAAAAATAATTTCACATTTCTACTACATAAATGACCCAGTTTAAATACACATTCATCTTCCCAGTGCCCTTTTAATACTCTTTTTTTTTACTCATTTTTTTAGGGTAGCTTTTTATTGAACGTTTGTATCAATTTTATATAGTTTTTAATATAACATTTTTCTTTTGTGTTTATTTCTACTTTTGTGTACTATGTTTTGTCTGTTTCTGCAAAGCGCTTTGAGATGTACATTTAAAGGCGCTATAGAAAATAAAGATTTATTATTATTATTATTATACACTGCTTGACATTTTATTGTATTTTTGCGGTGACTTACTGGCAGCACTATTGCCCCTTTACAGTAGCTAACCGTAAATAATATAAACGGTATTTTACCGGGCTTTTTTTGCGGTAAGTAACTGTAAAATTGTCAAGGAAACCATGATACATTTTAGGGCATTGTTTCAGGATTCTATGATCATTTATTTGAAGAAGACATTAGAAATGTCTGTATTGTCACTTTTGATAGGTGCAATGCATCCTTCCTAAATAAAAGTATTAATTTCTTTAAAAAAAAGAGACTTTTGAACTGATATCTTGAATGCGCCTGTATAACGCAGTCAGGGCCTTAGCATACAAGAACGATATATACATAGAACAACATAAATCCTTTGCCCAATTATAACTCCTCAAGAGTGGGCCCTCAGGTCCAGTGGCCCCTCCCCCTCGCCGGCCCCTCCCCCTCGCCGGCCCCTCCCCCTCCTCCTCCTCCCGCTCACCCTCATGCTCTTTTCTCCTGGTTGCCTGGGCAATGCCTAACAAAGCCATCATTTCACCAATTTCCACAGAAACAGGTGCTGGTACAATGGCCGCTTCCTTCTGCCCTGAAAGAGAAGGTTAGTGAGGTTCATGGGAACTCGGGCGGACAATCTCAGGGCTGTCCAAGTGTCGTCCTTAGGCTCCGACATAAAAGAAGGCTAATTTGTTGTCGCTGTTTTCCCAGGAGGGGGGGAAAGGAAAGGAGGGGGGACACATTTTTTGGGGAGAAACAGACCTTGTGATATCAATCTCAGAGTATAGCCGAGAGCTCTTTCTCTGATGTGCTTGACGTCCAGTGTTGTGCCTATGTGGAGCGACACATGTTTTATGGCTGTAAGGTAAAGAAGAGCGAGTTGATGGCGATTTGATGCTGGTCCCGTCCTCAATCCTCAGGACTCAAATCCTGGCGTAACGCCGGCTCTACAAAGCAAGTCTGGATATTTTGGGGAAGGGGACGATCCTTTTTGCATGTTTTGCGTGCCTTTTTGCAACTGTTTGATGAAAGTGAGAATGTTAAACCTCTTTTGCAATGTGAATATTCACATAAAAACCTATTTTATACACAGCGTATATCATATTTTGTGTATGGTATTTGCAGAGTTCAGGCTGATTAATGCTGTGTCCATTGAGAAGGTCTTGTTTACCTCTATTAGTGGTGTTGTTTCCCCCACATCAGGCTCCAAAGCACTGCCTCCTATGGTTCAACTCAGGGGCCACCAATGCACAAAGTAAAACACTCGACAAAAGAGTATAATAAAACATGCCAGAGAACAGAAACAGGGGAGAGAAAGAGAGAGAGAGAGAGAGAGAGAGAGAGAGAGAGAGAGAGAGAGAGAGAGAGAGAGAGAGAGAGAGAGAGAGAGACTTGTAAACCTGTCTGAGAGCATTCCAGTAAACAGTGGAAGAATGTAAGAGTCTCGTCTAGAATGTTTTTGTCTGTAAACTACACGCCTTAAAGACAAATACACAATCTTACATTAAAGGGGTCATAACACACACAGTTTGGTGTTAATCTTGAGTATCTCTAGAGTAGTGTTGATCCTTCATATCTCCCAAGAGTCTTTAGTTTATCATTTAAAAGACAGACACACTGCACCTCAAAAAAATAACTCTTTGAATGATCATCAAAGTATTTCCACATGATTCACTTGCTTTATTTCAGCATTATGCAATTTTGTTATTCCAATTGAATGTACTTACGTTGGGTCAACTTAATTTATTAAGGTTGATTCAACTTATTTATTATGGTTAGGCACAGCTTCATTTAATAGTGTCAGCCCAACTAATTTGCAATGTTTTGGACCAACTAATTTATTTAAGTTAGCCTAACAAAAGTGCTTAATGCTGAAAGAAAGCCATTTAATCACATGGAAATCCTTTCCATGATTTAACTACATTAATTCAAAAAATAGCTTTTGAGGGCACTTACAAAACCTTTTACAAGATTTTATTGGCTAGCCAGAAGATGGTTTTGTTACAACATGGCACGCCCAGAGTATTTTTTATTATTAAAACAACTTTAATAGTTATTAGGTCCTCAGCCCAAGCACATGCTCTACACTTCACCACAAACACTATCATAACACAAACTTTTTAAATACCAACATAACAAAACATTAAGCATTAAAAAGTCTCTCAATCTTCTCATCTTCACTGAAAAAAATTACTCGTTGAATTTACTAAATTTTTTTATTGTAAGTGGTCGCAATCAATTTATTTTATCTCAATTTAAACAAAAACACATGCAATTCCCATAAAACCAATTTTTAAAAAAAAATTAAAATAAAAAAACTAAATTTAAATTATTTAAACAAGCACACATTAATTATGCTGAATTTAATCAGGCCATAATACTTTTTTTCAGTGTTGTTAAAAATGCATCAAATTGCACTTTATTTAAACATTTACTCATTTGTTTCGAGTAATCGAGTAAAATGTTGGTGACATTCATTATCATGTAAACATAATGGCTGATATATTGCATCACAAAAAAATGATTCAGGTCATGTATATATAATGTGCGATATATCGATATATTGATTATTGCAACAGGCCTATACTGTACCGATTGTTTCTGAAAACAGCCGAGCTCGTGGAGGCGTGCTGTGGGCGGAGCTAAAGAGTCACACACACACACACACACACACACACACACACACACACACACACACACACACCGACACACACACACATTGGTGTTGTTCACAATATATGCTCTTACACGCCGATTGCAAACAAAACACACACATTTGATCAGTGTCTCTCACCGCCTGCGGTTTCCACTCATGACCGGGAACAAACACACACACACACACACACACTCACACAACGCCAGCGCCGCCAACGGCTCCCATAACCCGAACGAAGCTGTTGATGGACGCGCTCTTGCTCTGGCTGATGTGTGTGTGTGTGTGTGTGTGCCCATTCGGGAAAAGTGCCCATATAAGGAGTTCCGCCCTTTATGACGTCACACAGGGTCATACTCGAAAAAAACGTTCCGAAACTTGTTTGAATCCTGAAGGAGTGTATTTGGCACAGAAATACTCCATCACACGTCCAACTCATTTTTTTTAAATGTTGTCCATGTTTATCATGAGAATCAACTCTTTAACAGTGTAAATAAATCCGAAGGCGTGAAATAGCATTAAACCTGCCCCTTTAATGTCATAACGCAGCTTAAAAGATGTTTAGATTTAAAGGTCCAAATATAAATGTCCTTTAACACGGAATTAATTGACAATAATAACTAATGACATCTGATTTTGTTGTTTTGCAGTGACATCAATGTCATTTTTTTTGACTACATGTAAATTGATTTCGCTTTATCAAATAGATACAAATAAATATTAAATTAATCGACCCAAAAGTCCTCTTATATGTCAAATATGTCTGTGCTAACACTTTGCAAAAGCTCTGAAAACACTACACGTGAAGCAGTGTTATTTTATTATTGTTTACTGTATATACTATTATGGTACTTATTCATATTTTGAATTAACTTATTTTATTTCAGTTAGTTTCCCAAGGTAACATTAGTTTTTATGTTTAAGTTTTTCATCTTATATTTAGATTTTATGTCACTTTTTTTCAATTAACAAAAATATTGTTTAATAGTTTTACTTTTGTTTAATAAAAAACATTGACATGATGAACATTCCCAGACAATTTCCCAAACCTCAAACTCTGTTTACATCAAATATAGCAGGTAACACGAGATTACGAATTTATTTAAAGTAAATTATCCAGTTCAAGTATTTGTAAATATAAAAATACCCTTAATAAATAAAAAGTATCTTAATTAAAAGACATTTCTGTCACTTCTGGTACCGGAATCTGTGAGACACAGGACTTGTATTTTGAAATCTCTACTTCCGGTCCCTGTCAGGAAACTCCTCGGGAAAATAAAAAATAAAGTGGATGGTGTCCCGTAAACCGAGCGGTTGTCTTGATATTCCCTGGCTAAATCTCGACGACTTAAAATTCAATCTGGATCGATTAAATGGACAAATAAGGTGAGGGAATAACGCCTATTTTGCCATTTTGTCTATAATGAGTATCGCCACATTTGAAAACTGCTAAAACAGGACAGCACTTGGATAAAGCTAAGCTAGAGCTAAGGCTAAGATAGCAGTCTCGCCCACAGATACACTCAAAACTGTGACGGTATGTGTATTAAACTGAACTATTAGTGTCGTAGTTCTGCCTTAAGGAGACTGCGTCTGCGAGGTTTGCTTTAGGGACACTCTGGGCCCTGTCAAATTGGTTATCGTTATCATCATAACTAGAGCAATATTCCATACTTTCTAAATGTCATGTCAGTTTGTGTATATATTTGCCTGATTTAAGTCACTTTTCTGTTTTGCTGCATTGTCTTAATTCAGCACTTCACTCTTCAGAGCAACCAGTTAACCCACATCAGTAGAAGTTATTATGATTATGAATTATGATTAAGCTTAGTTCTCCCACAAATGAAAATTAGCCCATGATTTACTCTCCCTCAAGTCATCCTCGGTGTGTATGACATTCATCTTTTAGACGAACACAATCTGAGTTATATTAATAATGTCCAGGCTCTTATAATGCTTTATAATGGCAGTGAATGACTGTTTCTGTTTTGAGGTCCATACAACTGCATCTGTCCATCATAAAAGTTCATCTGTCCATCATTAAAGTGTATCTATCCATCTTAAAAGTTCATCTATCCATCATAAAAGTGCATCTATCCATCATTAAAGTGCATCTATCCATCATAAAAGTGCATCTGTCCATCATAAAAGTGCATCTGTCCATCATAAAAGCGCATCTATCCTTCATAAAACTGCATCTGTCCATCATAAAAGTGCATCTATCCTTCATAAAACTGCATCTATCCATCATTAAAGTGTATCTATCCATCTTAAAAGTGCATCTATCCATCATAAAAGTGCATCTATCCATCATAAAAGTGCATCTATCCATCATAAAAGAGCATCTATCCATCATTAAAGTGCATCTGTCCATCATAAAAGTTCATCTATCCATCATTAAAGTGCATCTATCCATCATAAAAGAGCATCTATCCATCATTAAAGTGCATCTATCCATCATAAAAGAGCATCTATCCATCATTAAAGTGCATCTATCCATCATAAAAGTGCATCTATCCATCATAAAAGAGCATCTATCCATCATTAAAGTGCATCTATCCATCATAAAAGTGCATCTATCCATCATAAAAGAGCATCTATCCATCATAAAAGAGCATCTATCCATCATTAAAGTGCATCTATCCATCTTAAAAGTTCATCTATCCATCATAAAAGTGCATCTATCCATCATAAAAGAGCATCTATCCATCATAAAAGTGCATCTATCCATCATAAAAGTGCATCTATCCATCATAAAAGAGCATCTATCCATCATAAAAGAGCATCTATCCATCATAAAAGTGCATCTATCCATCATAAAAGTGCATCTATCCATCATAAAAGAGCATCTATCCATCATTAAAGTGCATCTATCCATCTTAAAAGTTCATCTATCCATCATAAAAGTGCATCTATCCTTCATAAAACTGCATCTATCCATCATTAAAGTGTATCTATCCATCATAAAAGTGCATCTATCCTTCATAAAACTGCATCTATCCATCATTAAAGTCCATCTATCCATCTTAAAAGTTAATCTATCCATCATAAAAGTGCATCTATCCTTCATAAAAGAGCATCTCCATCATAAAACTGCATCTATCCATCATTAAAGTCCATCTATCCATCTTAAAAGTTCATCTATCCATCATAAAACTGCATCTATCCATCATAAAAGTGCATCTATCCATCATAAAACTGCATCTATCCATCATAAAAGTGCATCTATCCATCATAAAAGTGCATCTATCCTTCATAAAAGTGCATCTATCCATCATTAAAGTGCATCTGTCCATCATAAAAGTGCATCTATCCATCATAAAAGTGCATCTATCCTTCATAAAACTGCATCTATCCATCATTAAAGTGCATCTATCCATCTTAAAAGTTCATCTATCCATCATAAAAGTGCATCTATCCATCATTAAAGTGTATCTATCCATCATAAAAGTGCATCTATCCTTCATAAAACTGCATCTATCCATCATTAAAGTCCATCTATCCATCTTAAAAGTTCATCTATCCATCATAAAACTGCATCTATCCATCATAAAAGTGCATCTATCCATCATAAAACTGCATCTATCCATCATAAAAGTGCATCTATCCTTCATAAAAGTGCATCTATCCTTCATTAAAGTGCATCTGTCCATCATTAAAGTGCATCTGTCCATCATAAAACTGCATCTGTCCATCATAAAAGTGCATCTATCCATCATAAAAGTGCATCTATCCATCATAAAAGAGCATCTATCCATCATAAAAGAGCATCTATCCATTATAAAAGTGCATCTATCCATCATATAAAAGTGCATCTAAAAACAGTTTTAATATAACTCTGATTGTGTTCGTCTGAAAGAAGAATGTCATACACACCTCGGATGACTTGAGGGAGAGTAAATCATGGGCTAATTTTCATTTTTGGCTGAACTATCCCTTTAAACTCACTATGTAATCATATTCTTTTTTATGGTATATTATTTGGTTTAAAATGAATGTGCCCTCCTAATCTTTTATCAAAACTTCTTCCCCTCCCTCTTGCAATGACGTTTCTTCTCGATTATGTGTGTATTGTCGTGAGGACAGGACAAATGCTCACCGCGATACAAACCACAACAATCCAATCAATTCCTGGCCTACATTTGTTCTTGTTTGAGAAGCAGTTTCATTTGGATCACAATAGTTAGCAGTAGGGTTGGGTATCGTTTGGGTTTTTTTCGATTCCGGTGCCAAACCGATACTTTTAAAACCGTTCCGGTGCCTAAACGGTGCCTGAACCGATACTTTTTTTTTTAAAGGCCACAAAACGAGGTGGATGACATTAGATGGCTTTTTATTTATTTTTTATTTAAATTGAACCATTTATTAAAAGTTTAATGTATACTTAAATGTATGAATATAAATAATTACAAAACACAATTACTTATTTACAAATTATAATTGACTTATTTACAAATTCACAGTGAAACCTAAGCCTCCTAACCCAACTACAACAGGCCTAATATAACTCTTAATAACAGCTACAGTAATAACAGCAGTCGTCTGTGTTCTTGCTCTGCTAATAACCAGCTTCGAGCTTCAGCTTTATTTTGAAATATGATCATATTCTCTGGCTAAATATTTTAGAACGCATCGTCTTAATGTTTCCAGGGCGACACGTCATGTTTCTCACATGACAACAGCGGCCGCAATAGCACTGACAGCTCAGCTGTATCGGGTTTATTTCGTTTTTCTTATTATTCAAAATATTCACAAACTTCTTAACTGTGTCACGAACTATCTGATGTTCAAATGTGCGAGTGAATGTGTGTTAGTTGATCTATAAAGCGCAATGGGCGGCGCCATGTTAGTTTGCGCCTCAGAATCGGATCTGTCGGATTTACAACACTTGAGTTCATTCTCGTCTCACGAAATACATGAAAGTAAGTGACCAGTGAACTGGAAGAAGAATAGAGTAAACTATAGTTACTATATAATGTGCATATATCTGATGTGCATAAAACATGTAACGTTAGTCAAATTATAACCGTCTGAAAGGATTGTCATTGTCAGGATTGTCACCGAAATGAGGAACCGAAATCTGCGTTGTGATTCGCAGAGGTGGACAAAGCACACAACTCCATTACTTGAGTGAAAGTAAAAGTACTACTAGTCAAATATTACTCTGTTACAAGTGAAAGTTGTTAAAAACAATTTTTACTTAAGTAAAAGTACAGAAGTACTTGCTTTTAAAAGTACTTAAGTATCAAAAGTAAATTTCCTTTTTTATGTCAATGCATTATTTTATTATTGTTAAATTGTTGTATAATTGCACACTATGCCATGGTGGTTTAAGCCAGTCAGTGATGCTCCATACGACCACCTTCAACTAATTTAAATACTTAAAAGTTACAAAGCTTTTTATAAAGCTGCTGTCACTTTAAGGCAGAATGCACAAATCCTACACACTGATACACATCCGATATTCCCCCAACTGTTTACGTTCACTTAAGACATAATCAACTTTGTTTACGTGAATACTTTCCAAAATGAAAATTGACATTTTGTGTGTATTGGTCTGTTTAAGTGCGAAAAAAAAAAAACACAAAAGAAAGCTCTATTCAGTACTCGTGCTCATCTGAGAGGCACAAAAACCAGACTGAACTGAGCTCGTTCATCAGGCTTTTCAGATTCATCCATATGTCTATGCTTCTCTTTCTCCCAGATATTTACATTTTGCACAAAAAAACACTTTTAAAGAAGAAGAAAAAATCATCCACTGACTTGCAAAGCTGCTACAGAAACGACTTTTGACTTCGAGGATCTTGATAGAAATGTAGTGGAGTAAAAAGTACGATATTTGTCTTTCAAATGTAGTGAAGTTAAAGTAAAAGTTGCCCTAAAAAATAATACTTCAGTAAATGTAAATGTTAAGTAAATGTACTTCGTTACTGTCCACCTCTGGTGATTCGGTCCGGTACATATATAAGTACCGGTGCCATATTGGAACCGGATTTCGGTACCCAACCCTAGTTAGCAGATACTTCAGTTTAAACTGACTGATTTTTTTTTTGTGTTGTTTCTAAGGGGTACCAGTGCCCGTCTTGATACCACAGGAATGGATATCACAAGTCGTTGCACCCTGGGTGACCCCAACAAGCTCCCCGAGGGCGTGCCGCAGCCGGCCCGGATGCCCTACGTCTCAGACAAGCATCCTCGGCAAACCCTGGAGGTCATCAACCTGCTCCGCAAGCATCGGGAGCTGTGCGATGTGGTTCTGGTGGTGGGAGCCAAGAAGATTTATGCGCACCGCGTGATCCTGTCCGCCTGCAGCCCGTATTTCAGAGCCATGTTCACGGGGGAGCTGGCCGAGAGCCGGCAGACGGAAGTCGTCATCCGGGATATTGATGAGCGGGCCATGGAGCTGCTCATCGACTTCGCCTACACCTCGCAGGTACGCATTTCAGCTGCTGTGTTCAATATAGGGATGCGCGGTATAGCGGTACTGGGAAAATACCAGTATATATTTTATTTCAAACGATATCATGGATATCATATTCGGGATATGCTGCTGTTCCGAAGTTACCTGCTACCCAAACTGACGCGAAACCAGTAAATGTGGTGCCATAGAGGAACAAAAAATGAACAGTTGATTCTCACCCAACACGCCCAACTAATTAATAAAGAGAGGATTAGACGTGAAATTTGGAATTACTTTGCTTATTAAAACTGCTGAAGAACCATCAAACCTTACCAAGCATCGCTCACTCGCCATTCCTGTTGTATAAGACATTAAGAGATCGACAGGTGAGGGCATAATTCAAAGCATCTAATTAAGTTAGACATTTATTTTCTTTTAACACTCATCAACGAACATAAGATCGTATCGTTTAAATATCATGAAATCTCCAGCGTCCGTTTATAGGGATGAAATGATTACCGGTTTCACGATAAACCATGATAAAATTTAGTGACGGTCAGTAATATCTTTTAAAATTTAATTATCATTAAAAAACGCGTGTGATTTATCACGATTTTGAAAACTTGCGGTAAATCTTGTCCAGTCAGATGCAGCGCAGCGCTGTTTTTTGAATGAGAAGAAATGGGAGATTTTTCAGACTTCTAAAAGGACAAAATCTGAGGTGTGGTTATATTATGGCTTTTACAAAAGTCCTGAGGGAAACTTAATCAAAGATGGTCACCTTCTGCAGAATATGCCAGAAGAAAGTCGCTGTAATAGGGGGAACACTTCAAAACTACGAACGCAAGGCAAGTGGACTTTGACCTCAATACCAAAACTACGTCTGGGAAATAATAACGTGAAGCGAACGAACAAATTCAGTCAAGACTAGGGTGACATTTAAGGGATAATAATCAGGGCTTGCCATTAACAACCGCCATTTGCGGATGTAAGTTAACGTTATTTCGGCTGCACACTCGTCACTCTGGCGGTTGAATTTTTTTATAGTCTTCTCAAAAGCCATCTGTTATAATCGCGTTGCGCATTATAACCACTCACACGTGTTTCTATTGAGTTTATGAATGCAATGTCTCATAATCAGAGGCGTTCAGATTAGCCGGAGTTTCGTTCCGAGCGCGCGCCGCTCTTACTCGCTGAAATCTACACTAAAAGCAGAGATAAACGTGTGCTGTACGCAGGAGATTCACTCATCATACAGTGGTTGAGTGTTTTTGTTCTATTTCAGCAGCAAAAATGGTTTTAAGAAACACAGCAGAACCACAGCGCATCTGATATGACTGGCATAACGCTGGCGAATTTAGGGACCGTCTCTAAAGTTACACACAACATTGGTAACGTTATACACGTTTCAAACTTCAATAGCATTTGAAGAGAATGACCGTCATAAAACTGACTGTAAAGTGTTCATCTAGGTGTCAGGTATGATGCACACATTTTGATATTTAATAAAATAAACTGTCAAATCATATGGAAATATGGATATGCATTATTTCACCAGGATACTGTGTGAGCTCTTACACAAAATATGCTGATTTAAATGCATCATTGCTGAACACTGATGAGAATATTGCTTGAGAATATATTTACAGAGATAATATTAGAGATTATATTTACACAAAATGATTATTATTTGTAAACACACAGGATGTGTGTAGTGTACACAGGGTTAGTGTAGGGGGATAGATTATACAGTTTGTACATTAGAAAAAACATTATGCCTATGGAGAGTAACCATACACCACATATCCAAGTGAGTGAGTGTGTGTGTGTTTTGTGTGTGTGTGCGTGCATGAGTTTGTGTGTGCGTGCGTGTGAGAGATTGTAAGTGTGAGAGAGTGCAAGAGTGAGTTTTGTTTCTACCCCTGCCGTTCCCACACGAGGTTGCAATTCTTAAAGGGTTAGTTCACCCAAAAATGAAAATTCTGTCATTAATGACTGAGCCTCATGTGGTTGGACACCCGTGAGACCTCCGTTCATCTTCAGACACAAATGAAGATATTTTAGTGTAAATCTGATGCTCTGAAAGGCCTCCATTGGCTCAATGCACTTTACACTCTCAAGACCCTTAAAAGGCACTAAAGACGTCGATACAAAGTCCATCTCACTACAGTGGTTCTACAATAACTTTATGAAGTGACGAGAATAGTTTTTGTGCGCAAAAAAACCCCTAAATAACGACTTATATAGTGATGGCGATTTCAAAACACGGCCTCATGAAGCTTCGAAGCGTTATGAATCACTGAGTCGAACGACATGATTCATTACAAGCAATTAATTAATGACAGAATTTTCATTTTTGGGTGAACTAACCCTTTAAATGTGATCTAACAAAGGTAAAGAGAAAATATTAACCATATATGCTGTTTATATTGCTTGTAATTGGGATGAAGTAAACATCTGTTGAGTATTTTAACATAACATTTTTGATTGTGTTGAATTAAAAACCCCAAAAATGCAGCGGGTCCACCAAACACAAAAATATGAACACCACACAAGGGTTAATTTAATAATAAACATTTGCGGTAATTTCCCGCTTCATAAAACCCCAAACTTGCGCGAGCGAGTAAAATTATGCGCAATACCTGCGCCAAAATTCAGACCCTGTATGGTATGGATTTAATATCGGTACTTCGGTATTAGATTGTGGTACCGAAGCCAAAATTGTGGTATCGAGCCATCCCTAGTTCAATATTAGATCACTGTTCATTTTTGATATTAAAGCTGCACTATGTAACTTTTCCGTCCACTAGAGGTCGCCTGTTCAAAACAAAAGCGTAGTTTGATGACGCACGTTTGAGCGCAGAATCTCGGGACATGTGGTCTTCACCTCAGCCGGTGGGAAACAGTCAGGATAGGACTCGGGCAGAAATCATGTTCATGGATGCGATTATTAACATTACTGTAGTCTGAAGTAGAGCAGGAGCGAGTGTTGTGGAGCTGAGCAAGGCCGCAGGAGCGATTGAAGAGCGGGACTGTTATTATGGCATAGTCGCCGGCGGGACTTTTATTATGACACGGTTGCCGGCGGCACTTCCTCTTCTCCAGTGCTGAGTGTGAGGTAACGCAGCTCTGTTTATCGTATTAGATATATCTGAGTGTGTTGAAAAGGAAGTTATGACGTTCGCTCGGCGGCTGCTATGACACTTGTTCACTCTGCAGTGAGAGTAAAGCGTTTCACTGAATAAAACCGGAGACCGAGGGTGACGCAGATATGACGCAATCGACAGGCGACTCCCTCACACGTCCCGGTTCCTCGGTTAAAATAGCAATTTCTCACGATTAACAAATAGTTGGAAACATTTGGGATATTCTAAGTACTCAACTGAACAAAATATATAACACTGGCCTAGTGGTTTCTGGATATTTTACTGCAAAAATCCTACATAGTTCACCTTTAATGCTGGGATTGAAGTTCAATATTAAACTTTAAACCAGCTGATGTTGTCCTGCAGGTGACCGTGGAGGAGGGAAATGTGCAGACCTTGCTGCCCGCGGCCTGCTTACTGCAGCTGGCAGAGATCCAGGAGGCCTGCTGTGAGTTCCTGAAGCGCCAACTGGACCCGTCCAACTGCCTGGGCATCAGGGCCTTCGCGGACACACACTCCTGCAGAGAGCTCCTGCGCATCGCGGATAAGTTCACCCAGCACAACTTCCAGGAGGTAATGGCCGCCCTCCACACGCCCTCTATTGTGTTGACTCTGAATGAAACATGACTTTGAACTTTGTTTTGTTTTGTTTTTGCCGTCTTTGGTTGTGCAGCTAGTTTACAATGTAGGTCAAACTTGACTGTAAAGTTCAAGAAGTTATTTTAGTTAATACTAGTGCGTCAAATCCAAAAAAAAAGTTCATGTTTACATAATATATGTGTGTGTACTGTGTACAAATTATTATGTATATATAAATACTAGGGCTGTCAAAAGATTAATCGCGATTAATCGCATCCAAAATAAAAGTTCATGTTTACATAATATATGTGTGTGTACTCTGTTAATTATTATTTATATAAATACACACACAAGCATGTATATATTTAAGAAAAAAATATTATTTTTATATATAAAACATTTATATTTATATATATTATAGATTATATAAATGTATATACATGCAAATATTTCTTAAATATATACATGAATGTGTGTGTATTTATATATACATAATAATTAACAGAGTACACACACATATATTATGTAAACACAAACTTTTATTTTGGATGCGATTAATCGCGATTAATCTTTTGACAGCCATTATAAATACACACACATACATCATGTATACATTTTAGGGATTTTATTTATTTATTTATATTTATTAGTGCTGATAAGTTCACCCAGCATAACGTTCAGGAGGTAATGGCCGCCCTCCACACGCCCTCTATTGTGTTGACTCTGAATGAAACATGACTTTGAACTTTTTGTTTTTGTTGTTTGTTTTTGCTGTCTTTGGTTGTGCAGCACAGGTCCAAATGTCCCTAAATTACTTTACAATGTAGGTAAAACTTATATAAAAAAAGTAGGGCTGTCAAAAGATTAATCGTGATTAATCGCATCCAAAATAAAAGTTTGTGTTTACATAATTATATGTTATATGTATTATATATTATATGTATTCTTAATATTTAAGAAATATTTGCATGTATATACATTTATATAATCTATAATATATATAAATAAAAATGTTTTATATATAAAAATAATATTTTTTTCTTAAATATATACATGAATGTGTGTGTATTTATATATAAATAATAATGAACAGAGTACACACACATATATATTACGTAAACACAAACTTTTATTTTGGATGCGATTAATCGCGATTAATCTTTTGACAGCCCTAATTTAAAGAGAAAGAAAGCCAGATTCAAGAAGTAGTTCTGGTTGTAATTATCATAAGCATGATTGTCACATCACATCCAGGGTTTTTCCTACATTGAAATTTTTTTGGTGGCCGCCAAAACAATTTTTTGTCCCGCCAAAGCTTTATTTGATGAGTTATTGTGATTTATGAATGATGTAGAATAGATGCTGCGCTTGTAACTGAGTGACAGAGAGAACGATCAGAGCTCCTCCCTCGCTCGCACTCTCTCTGTCTTCAAAATAAGCATTCTTAGCTTTCTAATATTTCACATATTACGTTAATCAAAATCAAAAGGTGGGAAGACCGAATCCATGTTGCACGTGGCGCTATCAGACAATGTTTTCCTTTAATTACCGCTGGGTGTGAAATGCGCTCAAAAAACATTGACTGATTCTCTGACCAGCTGACATAAAGCATACTTTCAATAAACGGGAAACAAATCCTATCCGGTTATGAAGTGTTTTCTGTGTGTTTACAAATCTTTCGCGATGTTCTAACAGACAGGATTCACACACACCGCGTCTGCTAATGTCCGATTCGCAACCTAATGACTCCTTTGAACCGAATCATTTCAACGACTGGTTAGAACCGATCTGTCCAACACATAACTCACGAATCAGTTTATTAATTTACTCAGAACACCTGAAATGAGAACACAAGTGTGCTTACACAATTTAGCAAGAGTGGGTGTAAGAGTTAGTTTTAATTATCCACCGTCTTTCAGCTTATTTATGTTCATAATGTGTAGTAAAATAAATAGTCTATAAATCACTTAGTTTAGACTGGAGTGAGGTGAACCCAGAACAAAGTTGTTGTTAGCTAGCTGATAATTTTATGAAATTGTATATGGCGGAAAATTAGGCTATTTGTTCATTTTTTTAATACTACTTTTTAATATTTATATGATTATATACCAAAACAATTATCAGTAAATAGTGTAAAAATGAGGAACAAAAACAAACCTCAAGGTATCCCACATGAAAAAATACTATAGTATATTATAGTAAAATTACTATAGTGTTTTTGAACCGTACTATAGTAAAGATACTACAGTAAATTATAGTATATTATAGTATTTACTACACTTTGTTAATTTACTGTAGTATATTTTCTATAGTACGGTTCAAAAACACTATAGTAGAGTAATTTTACTATAATATACTATAGTATTTTTTCATGTGGGATCAAAATAAGATAAGCAAACTTTCTTTGAATTTATTTAAAATGTATTGCATATAGTATTTGTATATCAGTATTGCGCTTGCAGATCACGTGGGTAGGGGACTTTTTTACTGTGCGTGTGTGTGTGTGTGTGTGTGTGTGTGTGACCATGTCTGTCCGCCACCACCGAAGACCATTTTTGACCCAGGAAAAACCCTGACATCAAATATTTGTTTGGTTTGAAATTACAAAACTTTGTGCCTTAAGTGTGACTTCCCTGTTAATAATTTTAGCCATGGACAACCTTTCCATCAACTAGTTTCCCTGATGGCCGTGTAACCCTGTTATTTTTGACTCATGGGAAGAACCCCCATTGCTGGTATCAAATGAACACACTCCTTATTTCTTTATTTAGCTTAAAAGGGTCAAATGCTCTTGCAGTGTCATGGGCTCAATTCCCATATATAAACTATTTAAGTGTGAATGTTTTTACAGATAATCTGCTTGTTGAAAGGAATTGATACCCGTCCCATGGTTGATGTTTTTGGTGATTTCTGCCTTTTAGGTGATGGAGAGTGAGGAGTTCATGCTGCTGCCAGCCAATCAGCTAATAGACATCATCTCCAGTGATGAGCTCAATGTCCGCAGTGAGGAGCAGGTGTTTAATGCTGTAATGGCCTGGGTTAAATACAGCATTCAGGAGCGCAGGCCTCAGCTGCCACAGGTCAGATATCACTATAGACACACTTTTGTGGCCATAGTCATAGTTTTGTATATGTAGTGTATATCAATGTTTGGCCCTCTAGCGGTTAAAAAACAAAACTGCACGCATTTTGTGGAAGAATATTGTTTGGGTTCTGTGTGCAGATGAAGAAGAGAAGAGAGATTATCCTACTGCTCAAAAAACATTTACTACTAGGCTGAAGAGATATAACCAGCTTAGGATCTCGAGCTGACTAGCTGAAGATGTTACTCTAGCGATGCCCATTAATAGATGTGCTACTTCCTTGAAAATAAATTTGAGCACAGCGCTACTACAACCCATAATGAGATGGCCCTTCACAGTATATAAGGCTTTACAATGAACTCTGTTACTGTGCGTTCACAACAGACGTGGATTTGCGTCATGGAAGGAGCTTCTGCTTCTGCTTCTGCTTCTGCAGTCTTGTTGTGAAATGGCTGACATGGATTGTTTTAAAATATGGCGAATAAGCTCAATTGCCGGCTTTAGCTAGCTTGTAGTCTCAATATATATATATATATATATATATATATATATATATATATATATATATATATATATATATATATATATATATATATATATATATATATATAGTTCAAATTGAGTAAAGAGCGCTTTTTACAACTTACCAGATTGTCCGACCTTTCTTCCAAGCAAGATCCATTTTATTCAAAGAGCAAAGCCGATGTTGATTCTTGTTTTATTACGAGCTCTGTCGCGTTCCCTGTTTTGCCAGCAGACTCTCCTCTGTTTGCCGTTTGTTTTATTTTTGTAAAAATCTGGTGATTTCTCGCTCATTGTGAAAAGTAAAAAATATGACATAAGTCATAACTGTAAGATAAAATGTTGAAAATATGTTTTAAAAGTCCTCATTATTAGATACAAAGTTACAAATATAATTTTAAAAGTGCTCATTATTAGATAAAAAGTCAAAAATATGATTTTAAAAGTCATTATTAGATAAAAAGTCAAAATATGACATGCTAAGTCATAACTGTAAGATAAAATGTTGAAAATATGTTTTAAAAGTCCTCATTGTTAGATAAAAAGTCAAAAAAATTATTTTAAAATTCCTCATTATTAGATAAAATGTTACAAATATTATTTTAAAAGTCCTCATTATTAGATCAAAAGTCTCAAATATTTTTTTACGTGCTCATTATTAGATTAAAAGTCAAAAATATTATTTAAAAAGTCCTCATTATTAGATCAAAAGTCAAAAATATGATTTTAAAAGTGCTCATTTTTAGATAAAATGTTGAAAATATGATTTTAAAAGTGCTCATTATTAGATAAAAAGTCAAAAATATGACATAAGTCATAACTGTAAGATAAAATGTTGAAAATATGATTTTAAAAGTCCTCATTATTAGATAAAAAGTCAAAAATATGACATAAGTCATAACTGTAAGATAAAATGTTGAAAATATGATTTTAAAAGTCCTCATTATTAGATAAAAAGTTACAAATATAATTTTAAAAGTGCTCATTATTAGATAAAAAGTCAAAAATATGACATGCTAAGTCATAACTATAAGATAAAATGTTGAAAATATGATTTTAAAAGTGCTCATTATTAGATAAAAAGTGAAATATTTTAAAATTCCTCATTATTAGATAAAATGTTACAAATATTATTTTAAAAGTCCTCATTATTAGATCAAAAGTCAAAAATATGATTTTAAAAGTGCTCATTATTAGATAAAAAGTAAAACATGATTTTAAGTCATAATAGTGAGATAAAAAGTCAAATATGCTAATGCTAAGTCATTATAAGATAAAATGTTGAAAATATGATTTTAAAAGTGCTCATTATTAGATTAAAAGTCAAAAATATGACATGCTAAATCATAGCTGTAAGATAAAATGTTGAAAATATGATTTTAAAGGAATCTCATGGTGTCATGGTGGACACCTAACCTATGCCACACCGTACACGCGCAGCTGAAGCAACTTTCTCTATTTACAAATATGACGAAACGCAATTTCCTGTGAGGCCTAAAACATAAGCATGTATACCATAGTGAATCAGGATAAGACAAAAACACGTTTTGGAGGAAGGATTGATGATGTGTTGACTTTGTTCTTTTTTAACAAAAAAAGTTACATAGTGTACCTTTAAAAAACTAATTCTTTTCATTTACATATACATGTTATTATTTAGATTTGCATTAAAGAGATGAATAATTCATGAGATGTATCTGTTTTTGTGACGGCTCTAACAGGTTCTGCAACATGTGCGTCTTCCCCTCTTGAGCCCGAAGTTTCTGGTTGGGACGGTGGGTTCAGATCCTCTGATCAAGAGTGATGAGGAGTGTAGGTATGTGGGAACAACTGTGCTATACAGGACTTTAGTAATTGTATTTATCATATCAGTTACTCTGGATCCTGAATAGACCACTACAGATTAAATGTATGACTCTTCTGCCAAAGTCAAATATCTAATAAAAAGCATATTTTAATTAACTTTTTACTACTGTTAGATGTCTTCACTTGTCAGTTAATTGTTATATTTCACACCCCTATATTATATATACTAGCGATGCAACACTACAGTTAGTCCACGGTTCAATACACACCTCGGTTTTTACCCACGGTTCGGTTCTGATGGCTTGTCACATCAGTTTTTTGTTATTCTATTCTTAGGCGACAGGAACAGCAAGAGGTTAAGGAGAAAAAATTTCTTTATTGCAATACACTTTCTTTATTTTACTTAAAAGAATTGAAAAACCTTACTTAAACTTAAAACTTTACTTTAAAAAAACCCTTGTACGCATTCCTAGTGTATTGTATAATGTAAAATAAATATATATAAAGATTTACACTGGCAGCTCAGAGTTGTACAGCAGCATTTAAGTATGAAATTGAATGAATGAAAGTAAAAATAAAACACTTCATAGACTTCACTATAAAATATACACTGATTCTTATTAAAGCTACTGTATTAAAGTTCTTCAGTCAAGAGCAGTGAGTGATTTTCTCTTTGTCTTTTGTTGTTGTATTAACATTAAAGGGATAGTTCACTCAAAAATTAAAATTCTATCATCGAGATATGAATACAGGTTTGGAACAACATTAGAGTGAGTAAATAATGACATGATTTTAGAGTGAACTGTCCCTTTAAGGACAGCGTGTTCAGGCTGCGCTGCTGTCAATTAAAGACCTGCACACATCTAATACACACACACACCGATTTTACTTTCACTTTAGACATAACCGACTGTGTTTATGTTAACCTTGTGTGTATTTGACAGTATTAGCGCAGTAAGACGACTTCTTAGTCCAGTAATCACGTGTTTGACAGACGTTTAGTGCGCGCGCTCTGAAAAGCGCATGTTAAAACCGCGCACGCGAATGAGCCGGCAAGGCTTTAAAACGCATGCCAATAATGAACTTTGGTGATTGTGAATAACTCTCGTGTTCTGTGAGTATAACTCCACCACTAACATGTGATGTGAATGTAGCGTTGTTCAGTATTGGGATGAAGGCAAATTATAGAATTTGTAGAAAAATAATTAATTAAATGCAAAACTGAAAAAACGCAATTCACAAGCGCGTATTGAACCGTGAATGCAGTACCGAACTGTTCAATATTACATTGAGAATTGTGGCATCCCTAATATGTGTGTGTGTGTGTGTGTGTGTGTGTGTGTGTGTGTGTGTGTGTGTGTGTGTGTGTGTGTGTGTGTGTGTGTGTGTGTGTGTGTGTGTGTGTGTGTGTGTGTGTGTGTGTGTGTGTGTGTGTGTGTGTGTGTGTGTGTGTGTGTGTATATATATATATAATAGGAGTGTGACGAGGCATGAGATTGGGTTCACAAGGACAAGACAAGATTTTTGTATTTTTAAGAAATCCTCAACGACAAAATTCATGAATGTAAAAATAGTCTGCTAGCTTTATATATAAATATAGCTTTAGATGCTGACATGGCATTAACCCTCCTATTATCTTTGGGGTCAATTTGACCCCATTCAATGTTTAACGTCTGTAAAAACACGGTTGACATAATTTGTTTTGCTTTAGATTGAATGACTTTTCCTAATTTAATGGGGACAACTCTGTAAACATAAAATTAACATGATATTTTTCCAATGTCCTGTACACATTTTGTAGCATCTGTGTTATTTGGGGTCAATTTGAGGCTCTTTTAGCTGTACAAAACATAAGAAATATAAACATTTTACACCCATTTGTTTAGGTTGTATTGAGGTCACTATAACATGCTATAATTTTATATATTCAATGTAACATTCAAACAACTTCCCTCTGATTTAGGGCTCTAATCTAATCTAAACTAACCAGACCATACCTGTAGTATTGCGAGAACCACTAGTATTTCACGTTATTATGGTCTTGCCCCACCATGTGAATGACAGGGTAGCCATAGTGCTGCTAATGTCATCAAAATGGTTCCAGGGCCCACCAGATATGCTGTCAGACCTGAGACATAAACCTTTGTAAAAAACAAAAATCATATTCTGGAGGGTCAAAATGACCCCAGAGGGTAACAAATGTTAAGGGAGAACCGGGGCGAAAGTAACAACGCGATTTTCTCCGAGCCCTGAAAACATTTGCATTTCAAGCTCTGACAGCAGGTTCAGCTCACAACCCTTGACGGATCTGCCGAATATCACGTGATTCCGCCATCGTTTTCCCGCGGTTAGGTCCGAAATGCAGTTTTCAAGTACGGGAAGTAAATTAATGAAGCGGTACTTTTTTTCTAATTACAAGTTGTGTTTCTTGTTTTATGTGTCGCAGTAATGATCAATCTACAGGTTATTTAGTGCTGCTACACACCCTGAAGGTTTGGCTTTTCAGAGTTTTTCAGTATAAAAGTAAATCGTGTTTAAATGTCAGGACTTCCTGTCGGGACGAAAGTAACACTTGTCACTTTTGTCCCGCTATTATATATATATATAATGCATATTATGCAAATTTAATTTAATTTTTATAGTGTTCATACTGTTGAAGAAAAAACGTATCAAATAGATTGACATTGCAAATAAAAAATATTCTAAACAATTCAAGTTTGTACTGTCATATTACATTTGAAACATTTGATGAACTTTAACATATAAAATGAAAATGTAATTTAATAATTTTTTTGCAAAGATAGAGGACAAAATATGTTTGCAGTTACATATTAACAAGGTCATAGTCAGGTATGTTTAATAAAAAAACAAAAAATCTAGCTTGTGTTGTTGTGTTACTGTCGTCCCACCTGATGGGGTCAAAAGCAACAATGTGCAGCTTATGTTCAAAGTGAAGATATACTGTAGTCGTTCTACATTTGTACAAAACACCACCTGCTATTGATAGACCACACTTGTGAGTTATTGGCCACAGCAAAAATATATCTCGATCTAAAACATTATCTTTTAAAATTACGATTTTCTGAAAAATGGTACTTTCGTCCCTGCTCTCCCCTACTAGATTTGAGGGTAACAGGAGGGTTAAATAAAACAATCTGAATCTGAAATGTTTTTTAAAGCAAAATGACAGTGGGCACCGTAAAGCTGAGCTATAATCAGTCTGAACTTTGCCCTTATAGGGACTTGGTGGATGAAGCGAAGAACTACCTTCTGCTACCCCAAGAGCGGCCGCTAATGCAGGGGCCCAGAACCCGGCCCAGAAAGCCCATCCGATGCGGAGAAGTCCTGTTTGCTGGTGAGTGATCTGTGTGCGGTTTCCACATGCGACTGGAGCATTTTAATAGTCCTCTTTATTAGATCAAAAGTCAAAAATATTATTTTAAAAGTTCTCATTATTTGATTAAAAGTCAAAAATATTATTTTAAAAGTCCTCATTATTAGATAAAAAGTCAAAAATATTATTTTAAAAGTCCTCATTATTAGATCAAAAGTCAAAAATATTATTTTAAAAGTTCTCATTATTTGATTAAAAGTCAAAAATATTATTTTAAGTGCTCGTTATTAGATAAAAAGTAAAATATATGATTTTAAGTCATAATAGTGAGATAAAAAGTCAAAAATATGATTTTAATAGTCCTCATTATTAGATAAAAATTCTAAAATATGATTTTAAAAGTGCTCATTATTAGATAAAAAGTCAAAAATATGATTTTAAAAGTCCTCATTATTAGATCAAAAGTCAAAAATATTATTTTAGAAGTTCTCATTATTTGATTAAAAGTCAAAAATATTATTTTAAAAGTGCTCATTATTAGATAAAAAGTAAAAATATTATTTTAGAAGTTCTCATTATTTGATTAAAAGTCAAAAATATTATTTTAAAAGTCCTCATTATTAGATTAAAAGTCAAAAATATTATTTTAAGTGCTCGTTATTAGATAAAAAGTAAAATATATGATTTTAAGTCATAATAGTGAGATAAAAAGTCGAAAATATGATTTTAATAGTCCTCATTATTAGATAAAAATTCTAAAATATTATTTTAAAAGTGCTCATTATTAGATAAAAAGTCAAAAATATGATTTTAAAAGTCCTCATTATTAGATAAAATGTTAAAAATATGATTTTAAAAGTCCTCATTATTAGATAAAATGTTAAAAATATGATTTTAAAAGTCCTCATTATTAGATAAAATGTTGAAAATATGATTTTAAAAGTCCTCATTATTAGATAAAATGTTAAAAATATGATTTTAAAAGTCCTCATTATTAGATAAAATGTTGAAAATATGATTTTAAAAGTCCTCATTATTAGATAAAAAGTCAAACACATGACATGCTAAGTCATAATTATAAGATAACATTTTAAAAATATGATTTTAAAAGTGCTCATTATTATTATTCCGATGTGGAGAAGTCCTGTTTGCTGGTGAGTGATCTGTGTGCGGTTTCGATGTGTGTGTGTGTGTGTGTGTGTGTGTGTGTGTGTCTGTGTGTGTGTGTGTCTGTCCCCCAGTGGGAGGCTGGTGCAGTGGCGACGCCATCTCCAGCGTGGAGCGCTACGACCCCCAGACCAACGAGTGGAGGATGGTGGCATCCATGAGCAAGCGGCGCTGTGGGGTCGGGGTCAGTGTTCTGGACGATCTGCTCTATGCTGTCGGCGGACATGACGGCTCATCTTACCTCAACAGTGTGGAGAGGTGCTGCTCGACATTAATAAATCCTCACAGGATGAGCTTATGATGATGATGAATGTGGAACTCACGCCCTCTGCTGGCTCTGTCAGGTACGACCCGAAGACCAACCAGTGGAGCAGTGATGTGGCTCCCACCAGCACCTGCAGGACCAGTGTGGGCGTGGCTGTGTTAGGGGGATACCTGTATGCTGTGGGGGGGCAGGACGGCGTCTCCTGTCTCAACATTGTAGAAAGGTTAGTGTTCAATAATTAGATGATTATTGTCTAATAGGGGTGTGGCGATATATCATTAATCAACACGGCATCCTCAATAAACCCGTCTCCGGCGTGATGACTACAAACCTTCGCAATCTAATATGACCTCTGACCTGTAATGTTGCCAGAATCATAATCATACGCTCCTGACCCCTGACTGAGCCTGGTTTCTCCCAAGCTGTATTTTTCTCCATTAGGTCACCTGATGGGGTTTTGGTTCCTTACCTCTGTCGCCTTTGGCTTACTCAGTTGGGGACACTAAATATTCAACTAAATATTACTGATCTGCTCATTATTAGATAAAAAGTCGAAAATACGACATGCTAAGTCATAATTATAAGATAAAATGTTGAAAATATGATTTTAAAAGTCCTCATTATTAGATAAAAAGTCAAAAATATTATTTTAAAAGTTCTCATTATTTAATTAAAAGTCAAAAATATTATTTTAAAAGTGCTCATTATTAGATAAAAAGTAAAATATATGATTTTAAGTCATAATAGTGAGATAAAAAGTCGAAAATATGATTTTAATAGTCCTCATTATTAGATAAAAAGTCAAAAATATGATTTTAAAAGTCCTCATTATAAGATAAAAAGTTAAAAATATGATTTTAAAAGTCCTCATTATTAGATCAAAAGTAAAAAATATTATTTTAAAAGTTCTCATTATTTGATTAAAAGTCAAAAATATTATTTTAAAAGTGCTCATTATTTGATTAAAAGTCAAAAATATGATTTTAAAAGTCCTCATTATTAGATAAAATGTTAAAAATATGATTTTAAAAGTCCTCATTATTAGATAAAATGTTAAAAATATGATTTTAAAATTCCTCATTATAAGATAAAAAGTTAAAAATATGATTTTAAAAGTGCTCATTATTAGATAAAAAGTAAAAAATATTATTTTCAAAGTTCTCATTATTTGATTAAAATTAAAAAATATTATTTTAAAAGTGCTCATTATTAGATAAAAAGTAAAAAATATGATTTTAAGTCATAATAGTGAGATAAAAAGTCAAAAATATGCTCATGCTAAGTCATAATTATAAGATAAAATGTTGAAAATATGATTTTAAAAGTCCTCATTATTAGATAAAAAGTCAAACATATGACATGCTAAGTCATAATTCTAAGATAAAATTTTAAAAATATGATTTTAAAAGTCCTCATTATTAGATAAAATGTTAAAAATATGATTACTGTATTAGATTTTAAAAAGTCTAAATTATGACCAACACACACACAGTGAGACATTTAAGAGATGAAATCATGCTTGTTATTTTTTTAATAATAATAATATGAACATGATTGTTTTCATTTTGTGCAATGCTACATGTGTTTGTACATCTGCAGTGTCAGTGTGTGTGTAATGAGCTGTTCTTGTGCAGGTATGATCCGAAGGAGAATAAGTGGACGCGTGTGGCCTCGATGAGCACCAGGAGGCTGGGCGTGGCTGTGGCTGTACTGGGAGGATTCCTGTACGCTGTGGGAGGATCAGACGGCACATCCCCACTCAACACAGGTGAACACTGGCAGACCACACCAATATAGCAGATAGGGCTGTACTTTAGCCAGTGTTGGGCAAGCTACTTTAAAAAAGTAATTCGTTATAGTTACTAGTTACTTCTTACAAATAGTAACTGAGTTAGTAACTGAGTTACATCATTAGAAAAGTAAATAATTACCAGGGAAAGTAATTACTGCGTTACTATTTTTTTTTTTCAAATGTTCAAATATGTCAAATAACTTGGATGCCCCCAATATTAGATATGTTAAATGAACGAATTGGACACTAAATATAATAAATTATTATTATAAAACATTGTACATTAATGTACACTATTGTAATGTTGCTGTGGGACAATGTGAGAGACACCTATCAAATTCAATATATTATTGTAAATATTATCAGTAGGCCTACTATAGTGTAAATATAGTGTAAATATTATCAGTACTAGACTTTCCTTTGGTAGTGGAGCTCATGTTATCACCTGGGCTTTTAGCCACTAATGTTGTGGCATATGATGATGTGAGGCGCTTCAGAGTCTTTCTTCCTGGGCATAAGTTGCACGTTACTTAAATATTCTTACCTTTCACCTCAACGAGGGAAAAGTAGCGCTTATACTTCCAGTTTGTGAAAGCTACCTTTGAAGTCGTTGGACCATCGCTGAATGTGCATATGCGTGTGCGTCATAGGTGTGTGTGTGTGTGTGTGTGTGTGTGTGTGTGTGTGTGTGTGTGTGAACCATAGACCGTGAAAAAAATAGGTGTGAACTCAACCTATCAACTTCAACCTAGTCTCCCACCCACCAATCATCATCAGTTATGTGCACCACCGCACCCACCCCCAACACGCATGGCTGGTGCGCGCACACACACACACACACACACACACACACACACACACACACACACACACACACACACTGACAGAGAGCCTGTTCGGATGAAAAGCGCTTCAGTGAGCTCAATTATAGTAATGCGACTAACGCCGCATTTTTTCCCTCAGTAACGCTAACGCGTTGTAACGGGAGAAACAGTAATTCGTTTGATTACTTGTTACTGAAAAAAATAATTCCGTTAGTAACGCCGTTTATCTGTAAGGCCGTTATTCCCATCACTGCTGGCAGTCTTCTGTACTTCTAAAGCCCTATTCGCACGGGATTAGTAAATGTGGGGAGCTCTGGTGATTTGTAATAATTGCAGAGAATGTCTGTGATCTTAATCCTGTGCGAATCGGCCATGTCTGTAAAATGTAAAGTAAAAATTCCCCCTCAAATGACCTACCGTATTTCTATATTTGATAATATTAGTCCTGGGCGAATCGGCATCTGTGATTTGGCCGGGATTAGGCGGATCGTATATCATTTTTTGCAATGTTTTTGTTTCCTGTGCGCATTTTTATCTTTATCTTTCATGGCGCTCGGCTGCATATGTGCACCGTTATGACTTCCGTGCGGCCGCGCGGATTATACTTTCACTTTAGAATGAGCACCAATTTGGGAGTAAATTGCTTGAATGGTGTGTTTAACATTATTCTTAAAGGATTAGTTCACTTTTAGATACACTTTTGCTGATCATTTACTCACCCCCATGTCATCCAAGATGTCCATGTCTTTCTTTCTAAAGTCACATTTGTTTAATGTTTTTTGATGAAAACATTCCAGGATTGTTCTCCATATAATGGACTTCAATGGGACCCAAACGGTTCAAGGTCCAAATGACAGTTTCAGTGCAGCTTTAAACGACACCAGATGATGAATAAGGGTCTGATCTAACCAAACCATCAGCTTCTATTTGTGCTATTATTTTACCTCTTATCAGACGAACGTGATCATCTCTGAGTTCTGCCATAACTTCCGCCGAGTGAGGTCAAAATATAGATGTATACGTAGATGCCTCATTAGCGCTTGCACGGATCAGTAGAATGAGGCATCTATGATCGATACATCTATGACCACGCTCGTATTTTGACCTCACTTAGCGGAAGTTATGGCGGAGCTCAGAGATGATCACGTTCGTCTGATAAGAGGTAAAATAATAGCATAAATACTGCTGGGTTTCTCACAGAAGCTGATGGTTTGGCTAGATCAGACCCTTATTCATCATCTGGTGTCGCTAAAAGCTGCACTGAAACTGTCATTTGGACCTTGAACCGTTTGGAGCCCATTGAAGTCCATTAAATGGAGAACAATCCTGGAATGTTTTCATCAAAAAACTTAATTTCTTTTCGACTTTAGAAAGAAAGACATGGACATCTTGGATGACATGGGGGTGAGTAAATGATCAGCAAAAGTTTATCTAAAGTGAACTAATCCTTTAATGAAAAACACAAAAACAGAAAAGGACAATGACAAACTCGCTTAAATGGCGCTTTTACATTTAGCTTTGAAACTGAATCTTCCGCCGTATATTGTTATTATTGCTCAGTTCAGTTTTTAATTTTAGTGTCTGTTCTCTAACTGAACGAAATTATTTTTATATACATTTTTTACTATAAAACAATGAAAATGATATCGATACGACTGTTTATAATTTCACACAGCTATATCTATAACGAAAAAACATTTATAAGTCTTGACATCATATCCGGGAGATAAGTCAGTAAATTCGAGTAAAATCACAGGCTTTGCTTATCCCGTGCGAATGCGCCACATTATATTAATATTAATTCATATTAATCCTGTGCGAATAGGGCTTAAGAATAAAGAGGAGAGGAGTGTTGGACAGTATCAGATGTTATCCAGTAAAAGACAATTATTACGTTTGAACTAGTGAGTTGAGTTAAATGTGTGTTATTGTTCAGAGTTTCTGTCTAGACAATACCAGTACCAAATTGATTAAAAGTTGCAATTTTTTTTGTTGTGGAAATTTCTCATTACCACAGATAAATTAATAAGCTATATCTTTTTAAGTTAAATATGAATATAAGAACTTTCTTCTATCCCACGTGCTCTTAAACTGCTTTACAAATAACGTTTAGGTGTTTGATTGTATGAAGTCTATTTCTGCTGTTCTTTTTTCTGTGTATTTGTGTTCACAGAAGGTAATGATAATGTTAAGTCAGAATTATTTGATTTTATGCTTTTTAGCTTGTTTTAAACCAGGTATATAATGGTTGTTTCTGAGTGTGTGTTATGTTTGACACACACTCAGATACCAAATACCCTGCCTTGTCAAACCTTAAATAAACCCAAACCTATAAGTAGTTATTAAATTAAAACAAAGGCATATATTGCAAGAATTCCTCAATTAAGCAAACATTGTTTCAAGATTTTTCGAAATAATTAACGTTATTAAAAAAATAAGTAGCAAATTAATAAATTATGAGACGTTAGTTTTCCCTTTTTAGCCAATATTGCTCTATTAATATTAGGGCTGTCAAAAGATTAATCGCATCCAAAATAAAAGTTTGTGTTTACATGTGTGTGTGTGTACTCGGTTAATTATTATTTATATATAAATACACACAAGCATGTATATATTTAAGAAACAAATTTTTTATATATAAAACACTTATATTTATATATATTTTAGATTATATAAATGTATATACATGCAAATATTTCTTAAATATATACAAGAATGTGTGTGTATTTATATATAATTAATAATTAACAGAGTACACACACATATATTATGTAAACACAAACTTTTATTTTGGATGCGATTAATCTTTTGACAGCCCTAATTAATATTAACAACCGACTTTATAACCGACTGTGATTTACATTTAAAGGGATAGTTCACCCAAAAATGAGATTTCTGTCATTTACTGACCCTCAAGTTGTTCCGAACCTGTATGAGTTTCTTTCTTCTGAACACAAAAGGAGATATTTTATAATTATAATGATTGTTTTATAATGTTTATTAAAGGGTTAGTTCACCCAAAAATGAAAATTCTGTCATTAATTACTGACCCTCATGTGGTTGGACACCCGTCAGACCTCCGTTCATCTTCAGACACAAATGAAGATATTTTAGTGTAAATCTGATGCTCTGAAAGGCCTCCATTGACTCAATGCACTTTACACTCTCAAGACCCTTAAAAGACACTAAAGACGTCGATACAAAGTCCATCTCACTACAGTGGTTCTACAATAACTTTATGAATCGGCGAGAATAGTTTTTGTGCGCAAAAAACCCCTAAATAATGACTTGCATAGTGATGACGATTTCAAAACAAGGCATCATGAAGCTTCGAAGCGTTATGAATCAGTGAGTCGATTCATGATTCGTATCGCGTGTCAAACTGCTGAAGTTTGGCGATTCAAACTGCTGATTCGACTCACTGATTCATAACGCTCCAAACTGCTGAATCGACTCACTGATTCATAACGCTCCAAACTGCTGAATCGACTCACTGATTCATAACGCTCCAAACTGCTGAATCGACTCACTGATTCATAACGCTCCAAACTGCTGAATCGACTCACTGATTCATAACGCTCCAAACTGCTGAATCGACTCACTGATTCATAATGCTCCAAACTGCTGAATCGACTCACTGATTCATAACGCTCCAAACTGCTGAATCGACTCACTGATTCATAACGCTCCAAACTGCTGAATCGACTCACTGATTCATAACGCTCCAAACTGCTGAATCGACTCACTGATTCATAACGCTCCAAACTGCTGAATCGACTCACTGATTCATAACGCTCCAAACTGCTGAATCGACTCACTGATTCATAATGCTCCAAACTGCTGAATCGACTCACTGATTCATAACGCTCCAAACTGCTGAATCGACTCACTGATTCATAACGCTCCAAACTGCTGAATCGACTCACTGATTCATAACGCTCCAAACTGCTGAATCGACTCACTGATTCATAACGCTCCAAACTGCTGAATCGACTCACTGATTCATAACGCTTCGAAGCTTCATGAGGCCTTGTTTTGAAATCGTCATCACTATATAAGTCGTTATTTAGGGTTTTTTTGCGCACAAAAACTATTGTCGCCGATTCATAAAGTTATTGTAGAACCACTGTAGTGAGATGGACTTTGTAACTTTAGTCTTTAGTGTCTTTTAAGGGTCTTGAGAGTGTAAAGTGCATTGAGCCAATGGAGGCCTTTCAGAGCATCAGATTTACACTAAAATATCTTCATTTGTGTCTGAAGATGAACGGAGGTCTGACGGGTGTCCAACCACATGAGGCTCAGTAATTAATGACAGAATTTCATTTTTGGGTGAACTAACCCTTTAGAGTTGTTTTGTTGGCAGTGGAGCGGTATAACCCGCAGGAGAACCGCTGGCACACTGTGGCGCCCATGGGCACCCGCCGGAAGCACCTGGGCTGTGCCGTTTATCAGGACATGATCTACTCTGTGGGCGGCAGAGACGATACCACAGAACTGAGCAGCGCTGAGCGATACAACCCCAGAACCAATCAGTGGTCCCCTGTGGTCGCCATGACGTCCAGGAGGAGCGGGGTAAGTGATGTTCTGGTTTCAGCCTCTTATAAAAGCCCAACACACTAAAGCTCTCTTGTGCCCTAGGTGGGGTTAGCAGTGGTCAATGGCCAGTTGATGGCGGTCGGAGGATTTGACGGAACCACATACCTGAAGACTATAGAAGTGTATGACCCTGATGCCAACACCTGGAGGTACATCTGCACACCGCCCTTACTAATAGAGAACAGATATTTAAAACTGTAATAATATCTCACACGATTGGCTTTAAATGTATTTTTTGGTCTAGTAAATGCAGCCTTGGTGAGCATAAGAGACTTAAAGGGATAGTTCACCCAAAAATGAAAATTAGCCCATGATTTACTCTCCATCAAGTCATCCGAGGTGTGTGTGTGACATTCTTCTTTCAGACGAACACAATCAGAGTTATGTTAAAAATGCTCTTCCAAACTTTATAATGGCAGCCCAAAATTTGAAGCCCATAAGCGCATCCGTCCATCATAAAAGAGCATTTATCCATCATAAAAGAGCATTTATCCATCATAAAAGAGCATTTATCCATCATAAAAGAGCATTTATCCATCATAAAAGTGCGTCTATACATCATAAAAGTGAATCTATCCATCATAAAAGAGCATTTATCCATCATAAAAGAGCATCTATCCATCATAAAAGTGCATCTATCCATCATAAAAGTGCATCTATCCATCATAAAAGTGCATCTATACATCATAAAAGTGCGTCTATACATCATAAAAGTGAATCTATCCATCATAAAAGAGCATCTATCCATCATAAAAGAGCATTTATCCATCATAAAAGTGCATCTATCCATCATAAAAGAGCATCTATCCATCATAAAAGAGCATTTATCCATCATAAAAGAGCATTTATCCATCATAAAAGAGCATCTATCCATCATAAAAGAGCATTTATCCATCATAAAAGAGCATTTATCCATCATAAAAGTGCATCTGTCCATCATAAAAGTGCATCCGTCCATCATAAAAGTGCATCTGTCCATCATAAAAGAGCATCTGTCCATCATAAAAGTGCATCTGTCCATCATAAAAGAGCATCTGTCCATCATAAAAGAGCATTTATCCATCATAAAAGAGCATCTGTCCATCATAAAAGAGCATCTGTCCATCATAAAAGAGCATCTGTCCATCATAAAAGAGCATCTGTCCATCATAAAAGTGCATCTATCCATCATAAAAGTGCATCTGTCCATCATAAAAGTGCATCTGTCCATCATAAAAGAGCATCTATCCATCATAAAAGTGCATCTGTCCATCATAAAAGTGCATCTGTCCATCATAAAAGAGCATCTATCCATCATAAAAGAGCATCTGTCCATCATAAAAGAGCATCTGTCCATCATAAAAGTGCATCTGTCCATCATAAAAGAGCATCTATCATCATAAAAGAGCATCTATCCTTCATAAAAGTGCATCTGTCCATCATAAAAGTGCATCTGTCCATCATAAAAGAGCATCTATACATCATAAAAGTGCATCTGTCCATCATAAAAGAGCATCTATCCATCATAAAAGTGCATCTGTCCATCATAAAAGTGCATCTATCCATCATAAAAGTGCATCTGTCCATCATAAAAGTGCATCTGTCCATCATAAAAGAGCATCTATACATCATAAAAGTGCATCTGTCCATCATAAAAGAGCATCTATCCATCATAAAAGTGCATCTGTCCATCATAAAAGTGCATCTATCCATCATAAAAGTGCATCTGTCCATCATAAAAGTGCATCTGTCCATCATAAAAGAGCATCTATCCATCATAAAAGTGCATCTGTCCATCATAAAAGTGCATCTGTCCATCATAAAAGAGCATCTATCCATCATAAAAGAGCATCTGTCCATCATAAAAGAGCATCTATCATCATAAAAGAGCATCTATCCTTCATAAAAGTGCATCTGTCCATCATAAAAGTGCATCTGTCCATCATAAAAGAGCATCTATACATCATAAAAGTGCATCTGTCCATCATAAAAGAGCATCTATCCATCATAAAAGTGCATCTGTCCATCATAAAAGTGCATCTATCCATCATAAAAGTGCATCTGTCCATCATAAAAGTGCATCTGTCCATCATAAAAGAGCATCTATACATCATAAAAGTGCATCTGTCCATCATAAAAGTGCATCTGTCCATCATAAAAGAGCATCTATCCATCATAAAAGAGCATCTGTCCATCATAAAAGTGCATCTGTCCATCATAAAAGAGCATCTGTCCATCATAAAAGAGCATCTGTCCATCATAAAAGAGCATCTATCCATCATAAAAGAGCATCTGTCCATCATAAAAGTGCATCTGTCCATCATAAAAGAGCATCTATACATCATAAAAGTGCATCTGTCCATCATAAAAGTGCATCTGTCCATCATAAAAGAGCATCTATCCATCATAAAAGAGCATCTGTCCATCATAAAAGAGCATCTGTCCATCATAAAAGAGCATCTGTCCATCATAAAAGAGCATCTGTCCATCATAAAAGTGCATCTGTCCATCATAAAAGAGCA
>NC_137102.1:4170571-4198071 GCF_949357685.1 Gobio gobio | reverse complement strand
TTACCTCAGAATTGGACTTATATCTCACAATTCTGATAAAGTAGTAAGAATCGTAAGATATAAACTCGCAATTGCGAGAAAATCTGAATTGCAAGTTTATATCACCAAAATCTGATTTTATAACACGCTATTGAGAGTTTATATTGCACAATTCTAACTTTAACAATTATATCTTGCAATTTTGGCTTTATAACACATATTAGGGCTGGGTAAAAACTATTGATTTCTCGATTTCAATCGATTCTCAAATCCCAAGCATCGATTAGTCATCCTGTTTTCAGTTGATTGACATTTGGACATTGTAGTGCGCCTCACATTCAATAAATCACAATAATCTTTTGTGCTTTGTTACTATTGATATGTCTCAGATTTCAAATTATGTCCATTTTAGTGCGAAATTCAAAAACATAAATACCGTTGTGGCGCGAGATCGCTCAAGAGGCGGAGCTCACGTGAACTCTTCCGCTTTAATATCAGTTATAACGCGAAATAAACACGAATGAGCATCTGAAAGTGTGTTAGAAGATACAGTACTACTTACTGAAATCATTATGTCACATGGAATCGATCAATCAGTGTTTCAACCGCGGAAAAACAGCTTGTAAACAATGTCAAACGTCAGCTTTACCTCAGAAAAACCGATCCATAAACTCGCTAGTCAGCTAGAAAAAATCACTCCAGAGAGGAGCATTTTGATAAACATATGCACTGTATTACATATTCATTATAATTTTAATGTTCTTCATGCAATTTTTAATGATGTTTGAATAAATCTGGCAAGTTTTTATGACAGCAACCATTTAAATGTTTATATTTCATATAAATTATTAGTTTTACCTTCAATATTATAGTGTCAAGGCTAATGTAGCCTATTGAATCGAATCAAAATGTGAAATTTGTGTCAATACCCAGCCCTAATACACATCACAATTATGTAAACTCTATGTAAGCATTTAAATAAGTTTGCAGTGTGTATACACTTCGAAGCATGAAAAATAAAACTTGTTTCAAATTGCGAATTGGTTATTTACAGACAGCAAACAAAAAGTGTTCCCTTTCTAATCCCGTCAGCTGTCAATCACTTCAGCTCAAGGATGGGAAAACTCCTGAAATACTCAATGAAGCGCACAATCAATCACTTATTGAGCTTATATCACATCAAAATGATTAGCAAGTTACTGAATTGGGCAGGTGCTAACCAGTTAACATTCACTGCACACATTTGATCAGTTATGAGCTAAAACTGCAACACACAACTAAATATCATCATTAAAACACTTTCTCAAGTGTCAAAGCTCATCCTGAACCTAGCGGTGATTGTTTTGGACCAGTTATGAACTCTTTATACTCGGCTAAAGGAAATTATTTTCCAGGACGAGTGGGAACCCTGAATAAGGGTCAATGACATGTAGTTTTTGTGTACGAATTCATTATTTTCCTAAAAGTAATGTTTATAAATACATGATGTCATATCAAATTGATCTACAATATTTCCTTTATAAGAAACCCTTTTCATTTTTTTTTTTAAATTCAATTGACTTTTTGAGTTGTGGTGTTTGAAAGACCAAAAAATGCAGAAAACAAAACAGTTCATTATATCAGTCAAATTCTTAATGGCATGATTTTACGTTAAATTCCTTGTAAATGAGGGAATATAGTGTATCGGTCCTATTTCAAAACTATTCTATTACTTAAAAAACTTCTGTCCGAAACATTTACTTCTCCAAATGTCAGGGAGAGCGACCGACATAAAAATGCAATTTTTTATGCAATGTTAGTTTAAGAAAACCATGTGACATCTCACAGAAGACCCCAGAGATGCAGTAACAATGATAGTCGCCCTCCCATAAATATCAGATAATTTGACATTTTGGTGTAATGATGAGGTTGATTCAACTGATCATGTCAGGTGGTATAACCCCTGGAGAACTTTGAAAATGTGTCATTATAAAAATGTATGCATGTATAACCTTGAGCATATGGTCAAACATTTGTATAGGTGTCCGAGTTAATGCCTGTTAGATTTGAATTGAGTTTGTATGTGGTGCGACCAGCAAATTTACATTTAAAATTACCCACAAATTGGGTGTTAACACATTGAAAAGTGTCCGTATATATGAATTGGACTAAAAGGGCAATACATAAAGAAATGGAAAGTGAATTTACCATGTGATATGCATTTTAGACACTACAGTGATTCATATGTATATATGATCGCACCACCTGACATTTTCTGGGTGGTAAAATCATAAATCTTGTTTAATAATGAATTAATGCCACCTTAAAAGCTGTAAAATTAATCAACAGCATACATTTTTTGGACATAAAAATGCATTTTGCTTAAAATTATTATTTTTTTACCTTATTTGTCATTGACCCTTAAGTCAACTTTTAGGTTGAGAACCACTGGTTCAACACCTCAAATCTAGATTAGTAAACACGTTAATTTAACCAAAAATGTGTTAAAAAATGAATCAATTCAACTTAGATTTGTGCTTTATTGTAAGACAAAAACATTTGTTATACACATCCTTTTCTGATGTAAGTGTTTAAAAAAACAAAGTAATCTCCAACAACACAATCACTTACAAAATTAAAACAAACTATCGTTTAAAACTATCCTTCCAAAACAAAATCTGCTTGCATGTTCTGCCTACACACTTTGTAAAACATTATACATTGTTGGCACTTTAAGCAAAACTTAAATGATTATATCAGAGAGCCTGAAGGCAACTGTGCCGAAGTGATTTACATACGCATAAGGGTACACAATATTCATATCAACATATATTACAATATACTAATTACATGTATAAGCACCTGTACATATAGTAGTGATAAATCTACTCAAATCAAATGTATTTGTGATAAAATTATCACGTTAATATTTGCCTTATATGAAATAATGTTACTTGTCTTGATAAACTCGAGTCAGTCTTAGGAAAGAAAACCGGGAAACAAACGCAGAATAAAAACGGTCACTTTTAAAAGCTGGAAAACAGACGGCACAAAAACAATAAATAAATATGAGACAATAAGCCTTAAAAGATATAAAAGTTTAGTTGTCAGAAATAAAAAGAAAAGGGAAAGATGTTAAGTGGGCATTTTCAGAAGGGCACATTCTGTGAGCAGGGTGAGTAAAGTGCTGATGTAGTCACTGCTCCCGATCTGGAAAAGAGAAGGATTGTTATAAAGCTGGACTGTAGAGATGCAACACAACATTAGACAGAACCAGTGTCGGGGAAACGCATTACAACTGACTCGAGGTACGCAATCATATTACTTTCTCAAGTAACTAGTAAAGTAGCGAGTTATTTTTTCACATTAATTTGACTGACAGCTCTCCTGTCCTCATGTGGAGAGGCGTGTGTGTGTGTGTGTGTGTTATCATAATTCTAGACTAAATGTGAGCATTTATTTATCTCACTTGCACAATAAAGATTCTGTACTCCTCAAAATGAATAAAATCAGTCAAATGCAAAATCAGAATACTATGCAAACCTCCTATAATTAAATGTTAAATAAAAATTTTTTATGCATAATCTACCTTTATATTTCATTTACCAATGTCTTGCTGCTGACCTTTGATGATGAAAATTACTAGATCTTTTGTTATTGGTAAAACTTTTTCCTATTCTCCATTATCCAGAGCTGCGCCCTCTACTGTTCATGAGGGAATCTGCATTTTTACCTCAGCCTGGGGCTTATTATTTACATTTTGGTATGAAGAGGTCTTTACCGTTGCACAAAAATATAACTTTTTTGTTATAAACAAAAACAAGCCCAGCCCAGGTGAGAAAAAGTAACGCAAAAGTAACGTAACATTACTTTTCTTAAAAAGTAACTCAATTAGTTACTTTTTAAAGGTAGGGTAGGTAAGTATGATCTAAAAAACTTGTCCAAATTTGTTTAAACTTTCTTTATATGTCAATACATAATTAAAATGTAAGTACTCTGAAAAAGAGAGTATAAAAATCGAGTGACTCTAGACTTTTTAATCTACAATAAACACCGCTCATTATTTTCGTTCGGGCCGAAACAAGTGATTGGCTTGGGCTCCTGTCACTCTCTCGTTACCATGGCTACCGCCGCTTTTGCTCCAGGATCCGCCCACATGCGCCCCAGTGTTGCCAAGGGCTACTTCATCACTGTTGCCGCGGCTGTTTTTCATGTCCGCGGGTTGAAGCGACCCCAATTATGTGATATTTTGCCCTGGGATTTGCGAATTTTAGCAGGCAGCCCCACCAAAAAGACACATATTTTACCCCCAAACGCGATTTTTACCGAAGAAACACGATTGGGCTTGTTTTGGGCTAGTTTTGAGTAGCAATTGGGTGGATTTTGTGGACCCTGACGCACCGTTTGATTTGAGGAGTTCACGAGGCTGTATTTCTGCTGGACAGGTAATCTTTCATTTTAATTATAATTTTTTTGGTTTATGTTTTCATGAAGCATGTATCGCTAGCACACGTAGCTGCCTAATATAGCTAACATAACATTACTTAGCATAAAGTTACAATGTTATACACTTAGCGAGCCATTAGTAGAGATGATAAATACTCAATATGCTTAGCTCAAGTTGATCGCTGTCGTGTTGAATTTCGCAAAATGTAACTTTAGATAACAAAATGCATGTGTAAAAGCTAGTACACCGCATCCAGGAACTTTTTTTAGAACCAAGTTAGCTTTAGCTACTACCCTCTGTCTAAACTCTTCTACCATGTTCACCGGGAACTTTACCTGCACTTTACCTGCATTTCGGCCCTTGGTTTGTTTTTATATTCTCTACCAATGTTTACTGATGTTTTCATCTTGTATCTGTGTGTGTCGTAGACACTGTGTTGTGTGTGTATTTTCAACTTTACCAGTATCGTTATTCTAGCTTGATAGTGAGTACTAAAAGACATCTTATTTGTTTATATTCATAATGATAAAGTTAGATTTTTTATTACATGTGATTCTGACATGATGTCACTACATGCACTTCTTCTCCGCTCGCCTCAGGTTAATAATGCGTCTTTCAGCTGAGCTGATCGCGGTGGGCGTGTTCATGTGTTTTGGGGGCGTGGCTTTGGAAAGAGCCCAGAAGGGAGAAGGTGGAGTGAATGGAAATAATGAGCTGTCTTTAAAACAAGTCGTGAGAGGTCTACAGACACTCAATTTTTATACTTTCTTTTTCAGAGTACTTACATTTTAATTATGTATTGATATATAAAGAAAGTTTAAACAAATTTGGAAAAAAAGTTAACCAAATCCTACCTACCCTACCTTTAAGGGAGTAACGCAATATTGTAATGCATTACTTTTCTTAAAAAGTAACTAAGTAACTCAATGAGTTACTTTTTAAGGGAGTAACGCAATATTGTAATGCATTACTTTTCAAAGTAACTTCCCCCAACACTGATCATGACACACAGCACTAACCTTGATCTTCCCATCAACCTGTGCGGATCCCAGAGCGGTCGAAACCTTCACCAGCGCACCAGCCGACAGGTAGATCTTAAAGTGCCTGAAAAAATGAGTCTCCAGCCCGTTCATGAAAGCCTGGACCTCTTGAACATCGACCCGGTCATCTGCGCGGTCCTCGGAGTGAATGCTGGTCCACAGCTGCCAGGCATCCGTTGGGTTCACCGTATAGGAGATGTCCAGGGGCGGCTGGGTCGGGAGACTCCAGGCCAGCTTCAGACTCCGGATGTTGCAGGCGGGATGGCAGCCGGTCCATAAAGCAGCCAGCCAATTGAGAGTGGAGGAGCTTAAAGCCAAAGCACCAAAGTTGCAATCAAAAGCCCTCTCGAACCAGGATTTAACCAGAGCCGTGAGAGACTCCGGTCCACTCGTGCAGAACAACGGCAAGCTGACAAAATCAGCAGGAAGTGACCTCAGGTACTCCGGATCGCCGTTGACACACGTCAGCCAACCTCGCCACACTACTCTCTGTGCATCTGCAGCCGCCGCAAACACCGGCCTGGACTGGATCTGACGGAATATGAGAGAAAAATGCGGGATATTATTCACGCGTTTGTGCTTGGTAAGAATGTAATGTTTTTGAAAGAGATCTCATATTCATCGAAGATGCATTTATTTGATCAAAAATACAGTAAACCACAGTAATCAATTCCTACTCTTTTCCAGGATTTTTTTTAGGATATTTAAAATTTTACTATGGTGGGAATAAAGCAAGGAACAAACACTGATGGCCTAGCTTGAGTCATCCAACGGACAAGTAGCACATCCATTCTGCGCAAGAGGAAATACCTTTCCCACTCTTTCATGAACACCAGATTCAAAGACTTTTTAAAGCACCTTTTATTTTAGATCAAGCACAATAAATACGATAAAGGTGTGTGTGTTACTGCCAATATATCAAATACCTACTGTACCTGTGTCTATCATTAATGCAGTAACGCTAAGGCATAAACGGACAACTAAAACACAATTTCCAATGAGGAAAAATGTCCAATTTTACAAAATCCAATGAGGAAAGAGGCTGGTGTAAAAGAGCGAGCGAGTTTTAACGAGAGATGCAGCTCTTATTCCTGCTTTTAACATTTATTTCACACTAGTTTTAGTTTTCTTTTTTTATAAATCATTACTTAATTAAAACATCAAAATATAGAGATAATATTGTATACATGAATTTAAATGAAAAGATATGGACAAGTTGATTGTTAGGCATTAAAAATATGCAAAATTATTTATTAAAATCACCTGTACATGTACCTTTTTAAAATCAATTTGAAGGCTTTTAAGACCTGCACATGTATTAATTTAACATGTATAATGGCTGGCGTAATAACGGCACAATTCAAATATTTTCGTGCTTTTCTTCTTTTTATTTTTTGAGCGGTGATGAAATATTGCTCTTGTAAATACTTGCCAGCATTTCCGTAATGTAAGTCTAGATTTTTAAAATGCATCCAAATTACAGCAAAGGGCTACCGTACGGTGGCCTGCAGGGGTCAAAAGGATATAAACAGTGCATTTTGAAGTGATCTCATCTTAAACTCAGAGATGTGGATTCGAAAGGCAATTAAAATGACCACATGATCTTGGTGTTTGTCTAAAAACTGTAGGTAATTCAGCCGGGGATTTTTACGCGGGTGGTGGGAGAAAAACACTGACCTTCTGGATTCGGGCAGCAATAAAAATCACAGACTAGCCCCTGACAATGATGAAAATACCTTACGACCCCACGAGAAACAATTCCCACCCGAATAGGGCGTATGACAGCGCATGAAGCCAATGTTTGTAATAGCACCACGCTACTCTAACAAAATGCAGTGCTTAATTCAAGAACTTTCAAGAAGCGTGGGAACCCTGCTTTGCATAACTGGTGGCAGTGACAGTATTAGGTCTAAAGTATGATTATGGCGAGTCTGTTTTCGTTATTCAAAGTGGGAAACCGGAAGTTTCTAGCTGGTTTGCTAGCTGAACAGCCAATCAGATGCACAACACGGCTTTAAAGACAAGGATCATGCCAAATATTTTAAAAGGCGTAGTTTATTGCCATGACTTAACTATAAAATCCGTTTTAATGAGCTCATAATCATACATTATGACTATGGAAGCTGGTTTACACCACAGAATAAAAAGAAAAGGTGATTGCGACTTTCTTGCAATTGCGAGTTTACATAATTGTGATATGTGTTATAAAGTCATAAATGATATGTGTTATAAAGAAAAAAAAGTCCTCAGAATTGACTTTATATCGTGCAGTTGTGAGTTCATATCTCACAATTCTGAGAAGTCATAACTGCAAGTGTGTTTTGATTTATATCACGCAAATCTGACTTTATAACTCGCAATTGCAAGTTTATGTAAACATTATGCGAGTGGGCAGCTGCTTACCAGTTAACACTCACTGCACACATTTGATGAGTTATTAACATGAGCTAAAACTGCAACACAAGACTAAACATCATCATTGAAACACTCCTGTAACGTGTCAAAACTCATCCTGAACATCACACTTTCTGACACTAGCGGTGATTGTTTGGGCCAGTTATGAACTCTTTGTTCTCAGCTAAAGGAATACCAAATCATTTTTTTAAAAAAATATATATTTTCCAGGACATTTTTCTCAAATTTCCCATGTGTTTTCCAGGACTGAAATTTGTAATCAATATTCCAGGCTTTCCAGGACGAGTGGGAACCCTGGCAATATTGTAAAATATTATTACGCTTTAAAATAACTTTTCTAAAATGTAATTTATTCATTTTAATATTGGGTGGGTTCTAATGCTATATTATGCATTCAAACTTATTTACACTGTTAAAAGAGTTGATTCATGGACATTTAAAAAATTTTGTTGGACGTTTGACGGAGTATTTCTGTGCAAAATACACTCCGTCAGGATTCAAACTAGTTTCAGAAAGTATTTTCCTAGTAAGGTCCTATATGACATCATAAAGGGCGCAATTTGCTTGTATGGGCACTTGTCCTGGATGAGCGAGCGAACACACACACACACACACACACACACACACACACACACACACACACACACACACACACACACACACACACACACACACACACACACACACACACACACACACACACACACACACACACACACACACACACACACACACACACACACACACACACACACACGAGCGTGTCCATCAACAGCTTCGTCCGGGTTACTGGAGCCGTTGGCGGCGCTGGCGTTGTGTTTTTACACACGAGATCAACAATGTCACTAAAGAAGTGTGTGTGTGTGTGAGAGTGAGAGGGAAAGATCACCTTGTTCAGCTTCACAAATAACCCAGTGTTAAGGGAACAGTGGATGCAGTTTGTGTTTCCGGAGATCTGCAAGTATGTGTGTGTGTTTGTGTTTGCTCCCGGTCATGAGTGGAAACCGCAGGTGGTGAGTGAAACTGATCAAATGTGTGTGTTTTGTTGGCAATCGGATGCATATAATGTGAACAACACCAACGTGTGTGTGTGTGTGTGCTAATGTCTCTTTAGCTCCGCCCACTGCACGCCTCCACGAGCTCGGCTGTTTTCAGAAAGAATCGGTTAAGTCGAGTCAACTTTATTTATATAGCGCTTTTAACAATGCAGATTGTTTCGAAGAAGCTTTACAGTGTTAAACAGGAAAATAATGCAACAATTTTATTCAGCTGTATAGCCATTCCAGAGAAAACGGTGATGTCATCAGCTCATCTCAATTATCATACAGTGACACTGTGGGCTTTAGATCAGTCATTTAGTTTATATGGTTAATTTAGTTTAATAATGAGATTTATTTCGATATTTAGTTGAAAAATGTTAGTGTACAGTGTATCTGTCTTTTATAAATCTGATAAACTAAAGACTCTTGGGAGATATGAAGGATCAACACTACTCTAGAGATACTCAAGACTAACACCAGACTGGCAGAAACTGTGTGTTATGACTCTTTAATGTTGAAAACCCTTTTGCTGCTTAAAATTTTCTGTGGAAACCATAATGCCTTTTCCCCCTCAGGATTATTCAATGAATAGAAAGCTCAAAAGAATGCCATGTATATGAACTGTAACTCTTTTGTAACCGTATGAGTCTTCATTTCTTAGCCGGTTTAGACGTACCTGAATGAAGACCGTCTCCGCATCCTGATCGGCCTCAGCCAGCCCAAGGACTGCAGTAAACGTGACCTTGAATCCGGCCTCCAACCCCACCTCAACTGCGACTCCCTGCTGCTTCTCTGCTATGATGAAGGCGGAGAGATGCTTGGAGTAAGCCTTCAGCTGTGTGTGTCTGAAGCCATGCAGAGGAGTGGCGTAGGACAGCTTCCACTCGTTCTTCACCAGGAGCGCGATATGCTCAGGGTCAACCTTATTCTGCAGAGAGAGAGTAAAGAGATGCGTCACTCCAGCTACTGTACACACACCTGAAGGATTATTAGGAACACCTGTTCAATTTCTCATTAATGCAATCATCTAATCAACCAATCACATGGCAGTTGCTTCAATGCATTTAGGGGTGTGGTCCTGGTCAAGACAATCTCCTGAACTCCACACTGAATGTCGGAATGGGAAAGAAAGGGGATTTAAGCAATTTTGAGCGTGGCATGGTTGTTGGTGCCAGACGAGTATTTCACAATCTGCTCAGTTACTGGGATTTTCACGCACAACCATTTCTAGGGTTTACAAAGAATGGTGTGAAAAGGGAAAAACATCCAGTATGCGGCAGTCCTGTGGGAGAAAATGCCTTGTTGATGCTCGAGGTCAGAGGAGAATGGGCGACTGATTCAAGCTGATAGAAGAGCAACTTTGACTGAAATAACCACTCGTTACAACCGAGGTCTGCAGCAAAGCATTTGTGAAGCCACAACACACACAACCTTGAGGCGGATGGGCTACAACAGCAGAAGACCCCACCGGGTACCACTCATCTCCACTACAAATAGGACAAAGAGGCGACAATTTGCACCAGCTCACCAAAATGTTTGGAAAAATGTTGCCTGGTCTGATGAGTCTGGATTTCTGTTGAGACATTCAGATGGTAGAGTCAGAATTTGGCGTAAACAGAATGAGAACATGGATCCATCATGCCTTGTTTCCACTGTGCAGGCTGGTGGTGGTGGTGTAATGGTGTGGGGGATGTTTTCTTGGCACACTTTAGGCCCCTTAGTGCCAATTGGGCATGGTTTAAATGCCACGGCCTACCTGAGCATTGTTTCTGCCCATGTCCATCCCTTTATGAGCACCATGTCCCCATCCTCTGATGGCTACTTCCAGCAGGATAATGCACCGTCACAAAGCTCCAATCATTTCAAACTGGTTTCTTGAACATGACAATGAGTTCACTGGACTAAAATGGCCGCCACAGTCTCCAGATCTCAACCCAATAGAGCATCTTTGGGATGTGGTGGAACGGGAGCTTCGTGCCCTGGATGTGCATCCCACAAATCTCCATCAACTGCAGATGCTCTCCTATCAATATGGCCAACATTTCTAAAGAATGCTTTCAGCACCTTGTTGAGTCAATGCCACGTAGAATTAAGGCAGTTCTGAAGGCGAAAGGGGTCAAACACAGTATTAGTGTGTGTTCCTAATAATCCTTTAGGTGAGTGTGTGTCAGAAACAGCATTGAGTCGTCTCCAATGCCTCTTACAGTGATGATTTGTGATTTGGCAGCTCCTCTACTGGTTGGGATCTTCAAGACTGTTAACTGTCCTGGTGTTTGCCAGAAATATGAAGGTGCTTCCACATAACTCCGGCCATAACTCTTGCTTCTACGGGTCGCAGGTCTGCTGGCAGGAGTGACGGCTCTGTGTGGGTAAAAGCATCCGCAGAGACGGGTTAACAACACTGACTCTACTGATACTAATGAGACATCAAGTTCAAAGTCTTATTTAATTAAATGTTATGGCCAGTTGCATAAACTAAGACATTATGTTAAGATCTAGTATGAGCCACTAGCAGTTCGGCAAGTGGCATTCAGTCTTACATTTCGTATCAAATTAGGCAAGTCTATGTTTTTATGTAACTGATTTAAAAAAAGTTATGAACAGTCTTAAAGACAAAAAAAATGTACGTCTAACTTGTAAGACTAGTCTTAGCGGTTTATGCAACCGGCCCTGGTCTTAGATTAAGACAGGAGTAGATTCATTTAGTTGGACATTTAAGTAGCTTTTATAAACATGCCTTAGACACATCTTGAGACAAAACAATGACACTGACATATTAAGATACGCTTTCAGTTAAAACAGATCAAATATGCTTTTTAGTCTGAGACTAAGAATGAACATTAACTCATGATTTACTCTCCCTCAAGTCATCCTGAGGGAGTGTGTTTGACATTCTTCTTTCAGACGAATACAATCAGAGTTATGCACTTTTATGATGGACAGATGCACTTTTATGATGGACAGATGCACTTTTATGATGGACAGATGCACTTTTATGATGGACTGATGCACTTTTATGATGGATAGATGCACTTTTATGATGGATAAATGCACTTTTATGATGGACTGATGCACTTTTATGATGGATAGATGCACTTTTATGATGGACAGATGCACTTTTATGATGGACTGATGCACTTTTATGATGGACTGATGCACTTTTATGATGGACAGATGCACTTTTATGATGGACAGATGCACTTTTATGATGGATGGATGCACTTTTTTGATTGACAGATGCACTTTTATGATGGACGGATGCACTTTTATGATGGATGGATGCACTTTTTTGATTGACAGATGCTCTTTTATGATGGACGGATGCACTTTTATGATAGATAGATGCACTTTTATAATGGACGGATGCACTTTTCTGATGTTATGATGGATAGATGCACTTTTATGATGGACGGATGCTCTTTTATGATGGATGGATGCACTTTTTTGATTGACAGATGCTCTTTTATGATGGACGGATACACTTTTATGATAGATAGATGCACTTTTATAATGGACGGATGCACTTTTCTGATGTTATGATGGATAGATGCACTTTTATGATGGACGGATGCACTTTTCTGATGTTATGATGGACGGATGTACTTTTATGATGGATAGATACACTTTTATGATGGACAGATACACTTTTATGATGGACGGATGCACTTTTATGATGGACGGATGCACTTTTATGATGGATGGATGCACTTTTTTGATTGATGGATGCACTTTTTTGATTGACAGATGCACTTTTATGATGGACGGATACACTTTTATGATGGACGGATGCAATTTTAAGGACTTCAAAACAGAAACATACATTATAAAGCATTATAAGAGCCAATACATGTTTTAATATAACTCTGATTGTGTTCGTCTGAAAGAAGAATGTCACACACACCTAGGATGACTTGAGAGTGAGCAAATTATGGGATGATTTTCATTTTTGGGTGAACTAACGTTATCCCTTTAAGAACTAGCGGGTAATGTTATATGTCGTAACTATACAGTTAAACTATACTTAAAATGTAATTTTGTGGTGTAAAGCATTTCATCAAACACGGCTTGATCAGAAAACAAAAGACAACAGTTCAGAAAACCGCTAGTTTTAGCAGTTCGCTTACAACACTGCGATATACATTCTCACCGAGTTAAGCAAAAACGTTAATACATGTTGTGTTTCAAATAAATAACTCTGCATGACAAAATCTCTTTTTAAGACATGATAAAAACGTAAATCCTCCGTACCTGCCTCTCCCCTCCATGATGAACAAAAACACACCGAGCCAAAAATATCAGGAAGATGATTTTGAACGTCCCGCTTTCCCATCATGCAACGGGGCGGAGCAGGAACACTAATCAATTGCTGATAGCAAGGGAAAAGTGCAATATATATCTCTACGTTTAATTAACTCTAGACCATATTTACCAAGATCAATAATTGGCGATGTGCGATGTAAAATAATGGTATATAAATGTAATATAAACCGGCATGTTACCATCGATTAGATCTAGTTTGATTACTCGGGTCAATGTATTCCATGGCGCTGCTCACGGATCTACTTCACAACTGTCAAATGTCATTGAAAATTTAACTGGATTTAGATGTACACTCACTATTGTACACAATATAAGCCTATTAATATGTTTTAGCATTCTGTAGATTGACGTATAAACACGATTAACGGAAGGAAAGGTGACCGTCAGTGTTATAATGTAACTGGACTCGCGTAAACAAAGAAGAAATGTACACAGTTAAGTGAAATAACACTTTTTTTTTCATATGGTAACGAGATTAAAGATTAAGTGTAGTCAGAGATATCTCGTGTACCGGAAAATGGCAAACAAATACCGATTATTTAGTCTTAAAGCAGCCCATCAGGTGTTGAGGTGTGTGTACATCAGGAGATCAGCACCTGTCAATCAAATCTACTCCACTAAACCAGCAGCTCTTCCTCCAAACTCTTTAGCATGGGCTCATAGGTTCTCCAGAACCTGCTCTACTTACACTCCAGGTAATGTGACCTTCAACAAGACTGTATTTGTTATTGTCAGTTTTTTTTAAATCTTCTTCTTCTTGCAGGTGAAAGCAGTTTTTCCCAGAGGAGCCACACATGTGGAGAGCTGTGCTCCAGTCATATAGATGGAGAAGTTACTCTATGTGGATGGATTCAGTACTTGAGGTTTGTATGGATGCTTGTTTCCACCACTGAATAAAAAAAAATCTCCTTTTCCCTCACAATTGCGAGTTTATAGCTTGATTCAGACTTTTTTCTCTCACCCCAGCAAGTCATTTCAGCATCTCGGTTAAAGGGTATGACCCTTTTCACACAATGTAATATAAATCTTTGTTGTCTGCAGAATGTGTCTGTGAAATTTCTGCTCAAAATACCCCGCAGATCATTTAATATAGCTTGTCAAATTTACCCCTATTTGGGTGTGAGCAAAAACTAGGGATGTACACGAATATTCGATCTGTTATTAAAGGGTTAGTTCACCCAAAAATGAAAATAATGTAATTTATTCCTCACCCTCATGTTGTTCCACACCCGTTGGACAAATGAAGATATTTGTGTTGAAATCTGAAGGCTCAGTGAAGCATAGCCAGCAATAACATTTCCTCTCTCAAGACCCATCAATGTACTATTTAAATCAGTCCAGATGAGTACAGTGGTTCAATATTAATATTATAAAGCGACAATAATATTTTTCGTGCGCCAAAAAAACTAAATAACGACTTGTATAGTGATGGCCGATTTCTAAACACGGCTTCATGAAGCTTCGGAGCGTTATCGAATCAGCGAGTCGACTCATGATTCGGATCGTGTGTGTAAAATCGCCAAACTGCTGAAATCACGTGACTTTGGCGCTGAACCACTGATTCGATTACACTAGTTCATAACAGTTCGAAGCTGATTCGATACGCTCCCAAGCTTCATGAAGCAGTGCTTTGAAATCGGTTATTTACCGTCTTTCTAATTTTCTCAAATTTACGTCATTTAAATAAACAAATATTCGAATATTCGTTTTTTTTATGAGCCCAAATATTCGAATACAATATTTTCGGAAAAATGCCCATCCCAAGCTAGGCATGTGCCAGTATCACATTTTCATGTTGCGATTAATTGCTGAAGCTTTTATCACGGTATACGGTATTATCACGATATTGAAATAAGTTGCTAAAAATATGTTGTCATACCATAACAGGTTTAATAAACTTTCTTATAACAAAAAGAACCGAACATTTAAATACAATAAAGCAATACACAATTAAATATTAAAACAAAAATAATTTTTATTGCAAAAGAATTATAAAGAACAATAGGTGACACTTTACAATACACTTTTAAAAAAAAGGTTCTATATGGCACCAAAAATGGTTCTTGGCTCGTAATCATAGGGGAACCTTTTTAAGTGCTATATAGCACCAATTTTGGTGCTTCAGTGGTTGTTCAGAGGTGCTATAAAGCACCTTAGTCAAAGAACCGGTGAAGAACCGCTGAAGAACCACTGAAGAACCACTGAAGAACCACTGAAGAACCGCTGAAGAACCGGTGAAGAACCTCTGAAGAACCTCTGAAGAACCGCTGAAGAACCACTGAAGAACCGCTGAAGAACCGCTAAAGAACCTCTGAAGAACCGCTGAAGAACCACTGAAGAACCGCTGAAGAACCACTGAAGAACCACTGAAGAACCGCTAAAGAACCTCTGAAGAACCACTGAAGAACCGGTGAAGAACCTCTGAAGAACCGCTGAAGAACCGCTGAAGAACCGCTGAAGAACCGCTGAAGAACCACTGAAGAACCTCTGAAGAACCGCTGAAGAACCGCTGAAGAACCACTGAAGAACCGCTGAAGAACCGCTGAAGAACCGCTGAAGAACCGCTGAAGAACCGCTGAAGAACCGCTGAAGAACCACTGAAGAACCGGTGAAGAACCTCTGAAGAACCGCTGAAGAACCGCTGAAGAACCACTGAAGAACCGGTGAAGAACCGGTGAAGAACCGCTGAAGAACCACTGAAGAACCGCTGAAGAACCGCTGAAGAACCGCTGAAGAACCTCTGAAGAACCGCTGAAGAACCGCTGAAGAACCACTGAAGAACCTCTGAAGAACCGCTGAAGAACCGCTGAAGAACCGCTGAAGAAAGAACCACTGAAGAACCGCTGAAGAACCGCTGAAGAACCGCTGAAGAACCGCTGAAGAACCGCTGAAGAACCGCTAAAGAACCTCTGAAGAACCACTGAAGAACCGGTGAAGAACCTCTGAAGAACCGCTGAAGAACCGCTGAAGAACCGCTGAAGAACCTCTGAAGAACCGCTGAAGAACCACTGAAGAACCGCTGAAGAACCGCTGAAGAACCACTGAAGAACCGGTGAAGAACCGCTGAAGAACCTCTGAAGAACCGCTGAAGAACCGCTGAAGAACCGCTGAAGAACCACTGAAGAACCGCTGAAGAACCGCTGAAGAACCACTGAAGAACCGGTGAAGAACCGCTGAAGAACCCCTGAAGAACCGCTGAAGAACCGCTGAAGAACCGCTGAAGAACCACTGAAGAACCGGTGAAGAACCGCTGAAGAACCGCTGAAGAACCTCTGAAGAACCGCTGAAGAACCGCTGAAGAACCGCTGAAGAACCGCTGAAGAACCGGTGAAGAACCGCTGAAGAACCTCTGAAGAACCGCTGAAGAACCGGTGAAGAACCGCTGAAGAACCGCTGAAGAACCGCTGAAGAACCACTGAAGAACCGGTGAAGAACCGCTGAAGAACCGCTGAAGAACCTCTGAAGAACCACTGAAGAACCTCTGAAGAACCTCTGAAGAACCGGTGAAGAACCGCTGAAGAACCGCTGAAGAACCGGTGAAGAACCGGTGAAGAACCTCTGAAGAACCGGTGAAGAACCGCTGAAGAACCTCTGAAGAACCGCTGAAGAACCACTGAAGAACCGGTGAAGAACCTCTGAAGAACCGCTGAAGAACCACTGAAGAACCGGTGAAGAACCGCTGAAGAACCGGTGAAGAACCGCTGAAGAACCACTGAAGAACCGCTGAAGAACCGCTGAAGAACCGCTGAAGAACCTCTGAAGAACCGCTGAAGAACCGCTGAAGAACCACTGAAGAACCTCTGAAGAACCGCTGAAGAACCGCTGAAGAACCGCTGAAGAAAGAACCGCTGAAGAACCACTGAAGAACCGCTGAAGAACCGCTGAAGAACCGCTGAAGAACCGCTGAAGAACCGCTAAAGAACCTCTGAAGAACCACTGAAGAACCGGTGAAGAACCTCTGAAGAACCGCTGAAGAACCGCTGAAGAACCGCTGAAGAACCACTGAAGAACCGCTGAAGAACCTCTGAAGAACCGCTGAAGAACCGCTGAAGAACCGCTGAAGAACCACTGAAGAACCGCTGAAGAACCGCTGAAGAACCACTGAAGAACCCCTGAAGAACCGCTGAAGAACCGCTGAAGAACCGCTGAAGAACCACTGAAGAACCGGTGAAGAACCGCTGAAGAACCGCTGAAGAACCTCTGAAGAACCGGTGAAGAACCGCTGAAGAACCGCTGAAGAACCGCTGAAGAACCGGTGAAGAACCGCTGAAGAACCTCTGAAGAACCGCTGAAGAACCGGTGAAGAACCGGTGAAGAACCGCTGAAGAACCCCTGAAGAACCGCTGAAGAACCGCTGAAGAACCGCTGAAGAACCACTGAAGAACCGGTGAAGAACCGCTGAAGAACCGCTGAAGAACCTCTGAAGAACCGGTGAAGAACCGCTGAAGAACCGCTGAAGAACCGCTGAAGAACCGGTGAAGAACCGCTGAAGAACCTCTGAAGAACCGCTGAAGAACCGGTGAAGAACCGCTGAAGAACCGCTGAAGAACCGCTGAAGAACCACTGAAGAACCGGTGAAGAACCGCTGAAGAACCGCTGAAGAACCTCTGAAGAACCACTGAAGAACCTCTGAAGAACCTCTGAAGAACCGGTGAAGAACCGCTGAAGAACCGCTGAAGAACCGGTGAAGAACCGCTGAAGAACCGCTGAAGAACCGGTGAAGAACCACTGAAGAACCTCTGAAGAACCGCTGAAGAACCGGTGAAGAACCACTGAAGAACCGCTGAAGAACCGCTGAAGAACCGGTGAAGAACCACTGAAGAACCTCTGAAGAACCGCTGAAGAACCGGTGAAGAACCACTGAAGAACCTCTGAAGAACCGGTGAAGAACCGGTGAAGAACCGGTGAAGAACCGCTGAAGAACCTCTGAAGAACCGCTGAAGAACCGCTGAAGAACCTTAAAAAGGTTCCCCTATGATTACGAGCCAAGAACCATTTTTGTGCCATATAGAACCTTTTTTTTTTTAGAGAGTAAGGTCTCACTAGTTACTGCATTAACATCAACAAAGAGCGAATAGCTACATTTTTACAGAAGTTATTCTTCTTTGATAACGTTAGTGTTACTTCTAAGCAACTGTTAGTGTTAGCTCAGGTCCATTAAATACAGTTACAACTTTTGATTTTAATAATGTGTTATTATTTTGCTGAAACTAAGATTAATAAATGCTTTAGAAGTATTTGTAATTGTCAGTTTGTTAATGAATGAACTAATGTTAAATAATGGATCCTTATTGTAAAGTGTGTGACTGAACAACAATCAGAACATATTCAAACAATATCTAGCCTTGAAATACACCTGTTTTCACTTTAAAACGCCTAGAATAATATTATATTAAATGGTTATAACTTGCTGAGGAATTGTTACATGTTGACAAAATTTAATCTGGAAGTCTAAAACAACCAAGTCTAACTTTCTAAAGGAAAAAATACAAACTTCATCAAGTTCTGTTTGAGTTCACAGTAAAAACACCACATTTCTCAATTCTATTAATTGAATTAATTCTCACACTAAATAAATGTAAAATTGGGACTTCAAATGAGCTAGATGGAAACTTCATGTTCTTCTGTTTAAAGTGATATATAACTGCTAGAATGGGTGAGAAAAACAAAGAAAAGTAGAGGCCCAAAAATGTTCTAGGTCTTTAAGGGTTAAAAAACGCGTCTCTAGACCTGCATATCGCGTTTTTAACCACAAAAACACGACCTGTATGAATGGCCCTAAACTGATTAAAAGATAAACAGCACATTTTTATTTCAGCGCTGTTATTTAAGAAGTCAGTTTGCCTCGTACATTCAGTTTACAGCATCAACAGCAAGCCAAAGAGGGCAAGGTTTCAAATCAATTATGCATTTGCATCTTTTTATGATCTTCTCATTATGATCTAGCTTTGTCCATGCAATAAATGCACGTTCTTAAATGAGCAAGTTTTTTTAAGCTAATTTCAACTTGCCATGAATTAAAAATCAGAGCTGCATATTAATATTTACAAGATACACAAATATTTCTACCCGTTTCGTTAATAAAGGGAAAAAAAGTGTTATTTTTGTGATTGTTTGAGCTACAGCCCTTCATCAAAACTCCCACCTCAGATTGTTTAATCAATGCACAAATCGTCAAAACAAATGAATATTTCAGTTCATAAATTCTGTTTGGCTCCCAGAATTGTGTGAAAAATACTCTTTTTCTAATGTAAACAATTAAGCAAGTTATCACAATTGTGTGGAAACACTACAAATTGTGAGATATAAGCTTGCAAATGTGAGAAAAGTCTGAATCCTGTGTGTAAACAAGCATCTATAGGTTTGAGACACAATGCTTTATTCTTTCTGAATATCACACATGATCACTATAACACATCTTCTGCTCGTGACTCTTTAGGCAAGATCTGTTTGTGATCTTGAGAGACTTCAGTGGATTGGTGCAAATTCTCATCCCACAGGATGAGGTAGCAAAACACTTCTCTTTCTTATTGTGTGTTTGACTAATTCACATCTGATCAAATACCTGCTGTTGCTGCCCATGTGTTGGTTTATGTATTGGTGTTTTCAATTGAATCCTTCAGTCCAAATCTGAGCTGAAGAAGGCTTTGCTTGGGCTCAGTGTGGAGTCGGTCATCATGGTCAAAGGACGGGTCAGGCGAAGACCAGAGGGACAGGAGAATAAGGTTATGAGGCCTGTTCAATTGCACATAAAGAGACAAGTCTGTGGCAAGTCTATAAACGTGTCATTTTTATTCAACATTAGAAAATGTCCACTGGAGAAATCGAGGTGTGTGCTGAGAGCGTGACGGTGTTGAATGCTTGCCGAAAGCTGCCGTTTGAGATTAAAGAATTTGTCAAAGTAAGTAAATATGATTTTTTTTAAAAGGAAAAAGTGTTGCATGCATTACTTTTGAAGTAGTTCTAGTTTTGTCTGCAATTGTTCTAGGACAGAAGGACAGAAGGACTCTATGTGCATTACTGTTATTTTAATGTTTTCTTATGCTCACCAAAGCTGCATTTATATGATAAAAAATACAGAAAAAACTGTAATATTGTGCATTTTCAATTTTAATATAAAATATTTCTGAGCTGAATGTCCAGCATCATTCCTCCAGTCTTCAGTGTCACGTGATCCTTCAGAAATCACTCAAATATGATCATTTGCTGCTCAAGAAACATCTATTTCTATTATCAATGTTGAAAAGAGTTTTATTTTTGTAGAAACCGTTCTCGGATTCATAGAAAGTTCAAATAAAACGTGTTTTTTATAACAATTTGGCCTGTAAATAGATTAATCGCGATTAATCACATCCAAAATAAAAGTTTGTGTTTACATAATATATGTGTGTGTACTCTGTTAATTATTATTTATATATAAATACACACACAAGCATGTATATATTTAAGAAAAAAATATAATTTTTATATATAAAACATTTATATATATATTATAGATTATATAAATGTATATACATGCAAATATTTCTTAAATATATACATGAATGTGTGTGTATTTATATATACATAATAATTAACAGAGTACACACACATATATTATGTAAACACAAACTTTTATTTTGGATGCGATTAATCGCGATTAATCTTTTGACAGCCCTAATAACAATATAAAATAATTTAGTTTTAATTTAGCATCCTTGCTGAATTAAAGTATTAATTTCTTTTAAAAATCATACTGACCCCAAATGGTAGGGTATGTTTTGTAGAAAAAAAACTATTTTTAGGATTTATTTTGTCATTTTTTTATGACCGTTAAACACATGTATATTGTAATACAGTGATTGTGTCTTGTCTGGAGACAGTGTTTTTATTTTTATCACTGTTATTATTAAAGTCAATGTTAATTAAAGGCAAGACAAGTAAATATAATGAAAAAAAAAACTTATTTGGCCTAAAAATAAGCTTTAAAATCTTATTTCTATTGATTCTGGGGTTAGCTAATGCTTGAGCCGACACCTATATTATGTATATTTTGTAATTTATCATGAAAAATTGTCTATGAGGACAGAAAATGTAATTAAATATGGCCCTGGAGTGTTTGATATTCACTCTCTGTCATTTGCTGTGGAATAGCCAATGAATGTCATTCCTGATGGATGTTATTTTCATTATTTATGAGGTTCACTGACTAACAGTGTTTGTGATCCAGACAAAAATTGTTGTCCAAGTAGGATAAAAAATCCCTTGATCCCTTCATCTTAATTCTCTTTTTGTTTGCCTTGAAGAAATCCGAAGCCCTCCGGATGCAGTATCGTTATCTTGATCTTCGGTCTCCCAGAATGCAGTACAATTTAAGACTGAGATCACAGATGGTGATGAAGATGAGGGAGTACCTTTGCAATCTGCATGGTGAGGATTAACAGTGGAGTATTTAAACATGTGCATACATGTACCCCAGTACTAACTGAGCATTACCTGTCTTTCCCCAAGGGTTTGTGGATGTGGAAACACCAACGCTGTTTAAGAGAACACCTGGGGTAGGTGTTTGTACTGTATGAATCAGTATCATTCGTTTAACCAGAACCAAAGACTTTAGATCCACAAAGACGGTGCATAATGAATGAACTAATGTTAAATAATGGATCCTTATTGTAAAGTGTGTGACTGAACAACAAAGAATCAGAACATATTCAAACAATATCTAGCCTTGAAATACACTTGTTTTCACTTTAAAACGCCTAGAATAATATTATATTAAATGGTTATAACTTGCTGAGGGATTGTTTCATGTTGACAAAATTTAATCTGGAAGTCTAAAACAACCAAGTCTAACTTTCTAAAGGAAAAAATACAAACTTCATCAAGTTCTGTTTGAGTTCACAGTAAAAAAAAAACATATTTTTGCTGCCGTTTTTCTTACAATTCTATTAATTGAATTAATTCTCACACTAAATAAATGTAAAATTGGGACTTCAAATGAGCTAGATGGAAACTTCATGTTCTTCTGTTTAAAGTGATAAATAACTGCTAGAATGGGTGAGAAAAACAAAGAAAAGTAGAGGCCAAAAAATGTTCTAGGTCTTTAAGGGTTAAAAAACGCGTCTCTAGACCTGCATATCGCGTTTTTAACCACAAAAACACGACCTGTATGAATGGCCCTAAACTGATTAAAAGACAAACAGCACATTTTTACTTCAGCGCTGTTATTTAAGAAGTCAGTTTGCCTCGTACATTCAGTTTACAGCATCAACAGCAAGCCAAAGAGGGCAAGGTTTCAACTCAACTATGCATTTGCATTTTTTTAAGATCTTCTCATTATGATCTAGCTTTGTCCATGCAATAAATGCACGTTCTTAAATGAGCTACGTTTTTTAAGCTAATTTCAACTTGCCATGAATGAAAAATCAGAGCTGCATATTAATATTTACAAGATATACAAATATTTTTACCCGTTTCGTTAATAAAGGGAAAAAAAGTGTTATTTTTGTGATTGTTTGAGGCATTCTACAGCCCTTCATCAAAACTCCCACCTCAGATTGTTTAATCAATGCACAAATCGTCAAAACAAATGAATATTTCAGTTCATAAATTCTGTTTGGCTCTTTTTTTTAAATGTAAACAATTAAGCAAGTTATGTTTATAACTCACAATTGTGTGGAAACACTACAAATTGTGAGATATAAGCTTGCTGTAAATATTCTGTAATAATTATTATTATTACAGAACCAAAGACTTTAGATCCACAAAAACGGTGCATTTATATCACTTATGAATGGGGGAATGTGCAATATGGCAGAATAAGTCCCGCCTTCTAAATAAAAGAGCCAATCAGCAGTAGGTAAAGTCATCGAGTCACTGCGACTACTGTTAGAAGACACGTCAGGGTTCTGCACACAAACATTGGCTATTTGAGCAACATTTATGTGCTTTAATGTTAATTTGTTTCTGATTTTTTTAGGGCCCTGATTTAACGATCTGAGCACATGGTCTGAAGCTCACGGCGCAGGTGCTCTCATGCTGCGTTCACACTGAATGCGAATAGAGCGTCTGGAGCGAGTGATTTCCATGTTAAGTCAATGGAAAGGCGCGTTGACCCGCGTCTGGAGGTCCTGCGGCGCGATGGACGCGATTCTGCCTCACCAATGATGCGAATTGGACGCAAATTGAGCGTCTTGCGCGTTATGCGCGAACGGTGCTTTTTGTGCATTCACGCGTTTGAAGCGAATTCGCGTCTGACGCCCAAGTTGATAAATCTGAGACAGAGCGTATTTAGGCCACGCCCACACGTTAATCCAACGCTCTCCATTGACTTTGCATTGCGTGAGGCTGCATCCTTGTAATTTCGGACTTATAACAAAAAACAGAACAATGTCTAAAAGCTGATATGTGACAAAGTGTACAGCAAACAAGCTAAAAAACACAGAAATACGTTTTTGACCCTGTCGACCCAAAAAAACGAGTTTAAGGAGACAAAAGTGGATAAAGGCAGCAAAACGTGACGCTTCAGCATGAGGAATGGGTACATTTTGGGATCCTGACACTCAGTGTGTCTCAGTATACCTGTGTGTGCAGTAAATATGTTGTCACTGTTGAGTCAAATATGCAAATGTCTGTTTCTGATGACGTTCCCCTCTAGTGTGTGTAGTTCTCAGTGTAATATAACGTGTCGAGCTCTGTCTCAATGGCCTGAATCCACTTTTTTGTCCTTAAACGCTCGTTTTTTGGGTCAACAGCTTATAAAAACTTCTGGGTTTTTGGTTGTGGGTTTTGTTTAGCTTGTTTGCTGTACACTTTGTCACATATCCGCTTTTAGACATTGTTCTGTTTTTTGTTATAAGTCCGAAATGACAAGGAGCCGCTTCACACAATGCAAAGTCAATGGAGAGCGTTGAATTGTTTCCCCCCCGGTGGGCGTGGTCTTCAGATTATGACGCGTGTCGCTCTGTCTCTATTCGCGCCGCGTTAACCAATCAGGAGCTGCTCGCTGCTGTGGTGAAGTGACGTGATAAGAAACCCTGCATAAATTAAAAATACTACTATTGTGTCACAAAATGTAGTTTTAAGACTTTTTCAGACTTTTTCAAGACTTTTTATCTGTGGTTTATTTATAAAGAGAGCGCCTATTTTAAAAAAAGAATCTTGTGTTTTTGGAGTTGTGAGATCCAGGCGATCAGCGGCGCTATTTCACTTCAAACGCTCGATTTCTACGCGTGTCCAATTCGTCGCGGACGCGCAAATGGATTAAAAATGTTCAAGCGTCAAACTAGACGTGATTTTGAAGCTCTATTCGCGTTTGGTGTGAACGCAGCATCAGGGCGTGTCCGAATCCACTTTTGCTAGTTTAACGATGGAGAAAACGGTCTGTGCACCGGCTCATGATCCAAAAGGGCCGTCCCTCGCCTCTTAAAGAGTGTGTTTTGGGTGTAACGTGCAATAAACCAATCAGAGCCTCATCTCCCTTTCCCTTTAAAAGCCAGTTGAGCTCGCATGGCGGATTTGATATTTACATGCGAGCGGAACGACTGAACGCTTCCCTTTTATTTATTTTATTCATGAAAATATTAGGGCTGTCAAAAGATTAATCGCGATTAATCGCATTCAAAATAAAAGTTTGTGTTTACATAATATATGTGTGTGTACTCTGTTAATTATTATTTATATATAAATACACACACAAGCATGTATATATTTAAGAAAAAAATATAATTTTTATATATAAAACATTTATATTTATATATATATTATCGATTATATAAATGTATATACATGCAAATATTTCTTAAATATATACATGAATGTGTGTGTATTTATATATAAATAATAATTAACAGAGTACACACACATATATTATGTAAACACAAACTTTTATTTTGGATGCGATTAATCGCGATTAATCTTTTGACAGCCCTAATATTTAGTAATTTATCAATTTTAACCCCCCCCCATTCCTCTCTCACTTCTCGTCCCTCACACAACAACAATATCATTAATATCTCCAGTAACCATTATTGCTTCAATGTTCCTTTTTTCTTTTCTTTTTTTCTCTCTCCTCCTCCCCTCTGCCTCCCTCCTCCTCCTTTTTCTCCCTTCCTCCCTCTCCCCTTTCCCTTCCTTTTATTGCCTGTGTTCCTGAACACACCTGGGGCCTGTACCACGATGGTAGTTGAACAAACTCAGGGTTACAGGATTAGTTTCGAATTGACAAAACCAAACCAATCAGGCTTTGTTGGTCCCATGATGCTGATCATCAGCTTTCTCTGTCAACTCAGGCTTTGATCCGGAGTTTAGTTGTGACATCAGTAGTGAACAGCCAATCACACGCTGTGGACCAGGAGTTTAGCTGTGACATCAGTAGTGAACAGCCAATCACACGTTGTGAACCAGTGAACACTTCTCACGAGAGAAGCAATGCGATTCACTTTTCTCTTCTGCCGAATATTACATGATGGAAAAACATTAAGAAGAGCCGTCTATGAAAGAGGACAAATAAAAGAAAAAATCTTGCTATATCAGCGCAAGTCAAAGTTAGTTTATATAGTTAGATTTGAACAATAAAGCTCATTTTTATAGCTTTATCTACTGATTCTAAAGCGTATTTAGATTACCTTTATAGGTTATATTTATATTAATGTAACTTAAGTGCTTAATAATAATTGATCAACTAAATCTACATGTGTAATTGATTATGGGTATAATAATTACATAAATAATGTCTAAATCATACAAAATTATTATTATAAATTGGCTTTGCTAAAAGCCAGACAATTTTGTCTTTAAAAGCTTTGCCAGTTAAACATTTAATTTGCGTGCTTTTGCACTGTTTTAACATGCGCTTTTCCGAGCGTGCGCACTAAACGCTTGTCAAACACGTGATTACTGGACTAAGTAGTCGTCTTACTGTGCTAATACTGTCAAATACACACAAGGTTAACATAAACACAGTCGGTTATGTCTAAAGTGAAAGTAAAATCGGTGTGTGTGTGTATTAGATGCGTGCAGGTCTTTAATTGACAGCGGCGCAGCCTATAGTGAACACGCCGTCCTTAAAGGGACAGTTCACCTCTAAAATTATGTTATTATTTACTAATCTAATATTGTTCCAAACCTTTATTAATTTCTCGATGACAGAATTTTCATTTTTGAATGAACTATCCCTTTAATGTTAATACAACAACAAAAGACAAAGAGAAAATCACTCACTGCTCTTGACTGAAGAACTTTAATACAGTAGCTTTAATAAGAATCAATGTATATTTTATAGTGAAGTCTATGTAGTGTTTTATTTTTACATTTATTCATTAAATTTCATACTTAAATGCTGCTGTACAGCTCTGAGCTGCCAGTGTAAATTATTGTATATTAAACTATACACTAGGAATGTGTACAAGGGTTTTTTAAAGTAAAGTTTTAAGTTTAAGTAAGGTTTTCAAAAAATAGTCTTTTTTCTCCTTAAAGGGTTAGTTCACCCAAAAATGAAAATTCTGTCATTAATGACTGAGCCTCATGTGGTTGGACACCCGTCAGACCTCCGTTCATCTTCAGACACAAATGAAGATATTTTAGTGTAAATCTGATGCTCTGAAAGGCCTCCATTGGCTCAATGCACTTTACACTCTCAAGACCCTTAAAAGGCACTAAAGACGTCGTTACAAAGTCCATCTCACTACAGCGGCTCTACAATAACTTTATGGAGTGACGAGAATAGTTTTTGTGCGCAAAAAAACCCTAAATAACGACTTATATAGTGATGACGATTTCAAAACACGCCATCATGAAGCTTCGAAGCGTTATGAATCAGTGAGTCGATTCATGATTCGGATCGCGTGTCAAACTGCTGAAATTTGGCGATTCAAACTGCTGAATCGACTCACTGATTCATAACGCTTCAAACCGCTGAATCGACTCACTGATTCATAACGCTTCGAAGCTTCATGAGGCCGTGTTTTGAAATCGTCATCACTATATAAGTCGTTATTTAGGTTTTTTTGCGCACAAAAACTATTCTCTGCGATTCATAAAGTTATTGTAGAACCACTGTAGTGAGATGGACTTTGTAACGACGTCTTTAGTGCCTTTTAAGGGTCTTGAGACTGTAAAGTGCATTGAGCCACCAAACCACTTTCATGGTCTCTAAAACCCAGGGTTGGCACAAACTAAGCTTAAACATATCTGGCTAGCCAGCTAAACCAGCTTCACGGTAAAATGTGATTTTAATGTTCAGTTTTGGAGATTTCAGGATTCCCCCATTCAAGACTTGTTCTTGGATGCCCAAAATGGCTG
>NC_137102.1:4163071-4165571 GCF_949357685.1 Gobio gobio | reverse complement strand
CTCTCAGTGTTTATTGGAGTGTGATGGTGTTTTTCAGGATCTCTCAGTGTTTATTGGAGTGTGATGGTGTTTTTCAGGATCTCTCAGTGTGTGATGGTGTTTTTCAGGATCTCTCAGTGTTTATTGGAGTGTGATGGTGTTTTTCAGGATCTCTCAGTGTTTATTGGAGTGTGATGGTGTTTTTCAGGATCTCTCAGTGTTTATTGGAGTGTGATGGTGTTTTTCAGGATCTCTCAGTGTGTGATGGTGTTTTTCAGGATCTCTCAGTGTGTGATGGTGTTTTTCAGGATCTCTCAGTGTTTATTGGAGTGTGATGGTGTTTTTCAGGATCTCTCAGTGTTTATTGGAGTTTGATGGTGTTTTTCAGGATCTCTCAGTGTGTGATGGTGTTTTTCAGGATCTCTCAGTGTTTATTGGAGTGTGATGGTGTTTTTCAGGATCTCTCAGTGTTTATTGGAGTGTGATGGTGTTTTTCAGGATCTCTCAGTGTTTATTGGAGCGTGATGGTGTTTTTCAGGATCTCAGTGTTTATTGGAGTGTGATGGTGTTTTTCAGGATCTCTCAGTGTTTATTGGAGTGTGATTGTGTTTTTCAGGATCTCTCAGTGTTTATTGGAGTGTGATGGTGTTTTTCAGGATCTCTCAGTGTTTATTGGAGTGTGATGGTGTTTTTCAGGATCTCTCAGTGTTTATTGGAGTGTGATGGTGTTTTTCAGGATCTCTCAGTGTTTATTGGAGCGTGATGGTGTTTTTCAGGATCTCTCAGTGTTTATTGGAGTGTGATGGTGTTTTTCAGGATCTCTCAGTGTTTATTGGAGCGTGATGGTGTTTTTCAGGATCTCTCAGTGTTTATTGGAGCGTGATGGTGTTTTTCAGGATCTCTCAGTGTTTATTGGAGCGTGATGGTGTTTTTCAGGATCTCTCAGTGTTTATTGGAGTGTGATGGTGTTTTTCAGGATCTCTCAGTGTGTGATGGTGTTTTTCAGGATCTCTCAGTGTTTATTGGAGTGTGATGGTGTTTTTCAGGATCTCTCACTGTTTATTGGAGCGTGATGGTGTTTTTTCAGGATCTCTCAGTGTTTATTGGAGTGTGATGGTGTTTTTCAGGATCTCTCAGTGTTTATTGGAGTGTGATGGTGTTTTTCAGGATCTCTCAGTGTTTATTGGAGTGTGATGGTGTTTTTCAGGATCTCTCAGTGTGTGATGGTGTTTTTCAGGATCTCTCAGTGTTTATTGGAGCGTGATTGTGTTTTTCAGGATCTCTCAGTGTTTATTGGAGTGTGATGGTGTTTTTCAGGATCTCTCAGTGTTTATTGGAGTGTGATGGTGTTTTTCAGGATCTCTCAGTGTTTATTGGAGTGTGATGGTGTTTTTCAGGATCTCTCAGTCTTTATTGGAGTGTGATGTTGTTTTTCAGGATCTCTCAGTGTTTATTGGAGTGTGATGGTGTTTTTCAGGATCTCTCAGTGTTTATTTGAGTGTGATGGTGTTTTTCAGGATCTCTCAGTGTGTGATGGTGTTTTTCAGGATCTCTCAGTGTTTATTGGAGTGTGATGGTGTTTTTCAGGATCTCTCAGTGTTTATTGGAGTTTGATGGTGTTTTTCAGGATCTCTCAGTGTGTGATGGTGTTTTTCAGGATCTCTCAGTGTTTATTGGAGTGTGATGGTGTTTTTCAGGATCTCTCAGTGTTTATTGGAGTGTGATGGTGTTTTTCAGGATCTCTCAGTCTTTATTGGAGTGTGATGTTGTTTTTCAGGATCTCTCAGTGTTTATTGGAGTGTGATGGTGTTTTTCAGGATCTCTCAGTGTTTATTGGAGTGTGATGGTGTTTTTCAGGATCTCTCAGTGTGTGATGGTGTTTTTCAGGATCTCTCAGTGTTTATTGGAGTGTGATGGTGTTTTTCAGGATCTCTCAGTGTTTATTGGAGTTTGATGGTGTTTTTCAGGATCTCTCAGTGTGTGATGGTGTTTTTCAGGATCTCTCAGTGTTTATTGGAGTGTGATGGTGTTTTTCAGGATCTCCCAGTGTTTATTGGAGTGTGATGGTGTTTTTCAGGATCTCTCAGTGTTTATTGGAGCGTGATGGTGTTTTTCAGGATCTCTCAGTGTTTATTGGAGTGTGATGGTGTTTTTCAGGATCTCTCAGTGTTTATTGGAGTGTGATGGTGTTTTTCAGGATCTCTCAGTGTTTATTGGAGTGTGATGGTGTTTTTCAGGATCTCTCAGTGTTTATTGGAGCGTGATGGTGTTTTTCACGATCTCTCAGTGTCTATTGGAGTGTGATGGTGTTTTTCAGGATCTCTCAGTGTTTATTGGAGCGTGATGGTGTTTTTCAGGATCTCTCAGTGTTTATTGGAGCGTGATGGTGTTTTTCAGGATCTCTCAGTGTTTATTGGAGCGTGATGGTGTTTTTCAGGATCTCTCAGTGTTTATTGGAGCGTGATGGTGTTTTTCAGGATCTCTCAGTGTTTATCGGAGTGTGATGGTGTTTTTCAGGATC
>NC_137102.1:4003071-4158071 GCF_949357685.1 Gobio gobio | reverse complement strand
TTTTAAAGCCACAATATGTAAATTTTTGCCGCTAGAGGTCACTTATTCAAAACCTTGATTCTGCTGAGCTTTTCGATTTCGACCGTTTCCGTTTCGTATGTGGGGGAACGCAGCTCTGTTTTATCATATACACACATATGAGTGTTGAAAGTAGGGCTGTAATCAACCAAAGAAAATCTTGGTCGACTGAAGTCCTGAAATTTTCGACTAAAAATGACATTAGGAAAATAAACGTTAAATGAATTAGCTGTGCACTGTGCGCAATACTTGGTGGCCTTGTTGTCTGCCTTAAAGCTACACTGTGTGATATTTTCCCCCATCTAGTGGTGAACTGGTATATGACCATCCAGTGAATATTAGTTTCTGTTCCTCTCAATTCCGATTTTGTTTTAACTCCTACGGTGGCCGATTTAGTCCAAGATTAACATGGCTTCCAGTTCGACCTCGTCCACATTGGACACGGTGCCATCGAGTGTTAAAACGCCAAAGGCGAAGCTTGAATTTACGGGTATGTCCCTCTTTGGCTAATGTACTTTCAAGATGGAGGGGCAACATGGCGACCCGCATTCGAACCCTCACCCGTATGTGTTTACAATGGCATATTATAAACTTACGAGAATACTTTATTACTTGAAAGAAGTAAATATACATTAATGAGCACATACATTTGAAAGAACTTTGTGTTTTTAGCTAAGAATAGACTAAAAAAGTTACACAGTGTAGCTTTAATGAATTATAAATAAACATAATCTAGTTGGCTATTTGACACACAAGCTCTGACAGCGTCGCATCACGTGCACCTGCACAATATCACAGCCTATGATTTCCCAAAATATAGTTGTCAACTAGTGATATCATCACAAGAACTTTTTAGAGACAATTATTTTTGTCATATGTATTATAATAACTGACAGACACTATCATTTCAGCCGCTCTGTGAACACGATAGATTATTAACTTAAAGCTTTTACTCTTAAACACAAAAGGCACGTCCACTTTAATAAAAAAAACGAATATTTATTAAACAAGCCAGATCAAGAGCAGATACTAAATAAAGTGCATAACTGAAAAATAAAGCATAGGCTCAAAACTAATACAAAGAGTGCATTCGGCTCCAAATAAAAAACATTGAAATATGGCAATTCTGATATGTTCATATAGCCAACTCAAAGCAGACGGGGCAGCCTAACGCAGACGAGCTAGCTCACCGCCTTTAGCTGATCGGACATGTTTGTCGTCGAGCTGTGATAAACTGTTGCTGGCAAAATTCGACTTTTTTCCCATTTTCTATTTTTTTTAAATGCTGCCACACTGCGGATGTCTTTGTTGACATGGTAGAAGAGACTGACTAGGAAAATGCTCACAATTAAATAAATAATATACAGCAAAGCAGCCTAACGTTACTTCAGTCTGTGTCTTCTCCAGCGGGTTGGGCTAATCCAAAAGAAGAGAAAACACGGGGGTGTCCTGAAGACAGACTGAAGACACCCCCATCAGCAATCAGTGCTTTCCACCTGATGAAATGAACATGTCAAAACTGATGAAGTCAACCCGGCAAAACATTGACCAATCAGAATTTTGGTCGAGCCAGAACGTATCGACTAATAATCGACTAATTGACTGGGAGATTACAGCTCTAATTGAAAGTTATGTGATAATGCCATGTGCGTTCGCTCTGCGGCTGTGAGACACTGCAGTGAGTTACACTATACTGCCAGAAGCATTGGGCCGCCTCTCCAAATCACTGCATTCAATCCCTTCATGGCCACTGGTGTATAACTCCAGCTCTAGGCCTGCAGACGCTTCTACACACATTACAGAGAGAATGGGCCGCTCTCAGGAGTGTGTGTGTGTGTGTGTTCGCTTCTACACACATTAGAGAGAGAATGGGCCGCTCTCAGGAGTGTGTGTGTGTGTGTGTTCGCTTCTACACACATTAGAGAGAGAATGGGCCGCTCTCAGGAGTGTGTGTGTGTGTGTGTTCGCTTCTACACACATTAGAGAGAGAATGGGCCGCTCTCAGGAGTGTGTGTGTGTGTGTGTTCGCTTCTACACACATTAGAGAGAGAATGGGCCGCTCTCAGGAGTGTGTGTGTGTGTGTGTTCGCTTCTACACACATTAGAGAGAGAATGGGCCGCTCTCAGGAGTGTGTGTGTGTGTGTGTTCGCTTCTACACACATTAGAGAGAGAATGGGCCGCTCTCAGGAGTGTGTGTGTGTGTGTGTGTGTTCGCTTCTACACACATTAGAGAGAGAATGGGCCGCTCTCAGGAGTGTGTGTGTGTGTGTGTGTGTGTGTGTGTGTGTTCGCTTCTACACACATTAGTGAGAGAATGGGCCGCTCTCAGGAGTGTGTGTGTGTGTGTGTGTGTTCGCTTCTACACACATTAGTGAGAGAATGGGCCGCTCTCAGGAGTGTGTGTGTGTGTGTGTGTGTGTGTGTGTGTGTGTTCGCTTCTACACACATTAGTGAGAGAATGGGCCGCTCTCAGGAGTGTGTGTGTGTGTGTGTGTGTGTTCGCTTCTACACACATTAGTGAGAGAATGGGCCGCTCTCAGGAGTGTGTGTGTGTGTGTGTGTGTGTGTGTTCGCTTCTACACACATTAGTGAGAGAATGGGCCGCTCTCAGGAGTGTGTGTGTGTGTGTGTGTGTGTGTGTTCGCTTCTACACACATTAGTGAGAGAATGGGCCGCTCTCAGGAGTGTGTGTGTGTGTGTGTGTGTGTGTGTGTGTGTTCGCTTCTACACACATTAGTGAGAGAATGGGCCGCTCTCAGGAGTGTGTGTGTGTGTGTGTGTGTGTGTTCGCTTCTACACACATTAGTGAGAGAATGGGCCGCTCTCAGGAGTGTGTGTGTGTGTGTGTGTGTGTGTATGTGTGTTCGCTTCTACACACATTAGTGAGAGAATGGGCCGCTCTCAGGAGTGTGTGTGTGTGTGTGTGTGTATGTTCGCTTCTACACACATTAGTGAGAGAATGGGCCGCTCTCAGGAGTGTGTGTGTGTGTGTGTGTGTGTGTGTGTGTGTTCGCTTCTACACACATTAGTGAGAGAATGGGCCGCTCTCAGGAGTGTGTGTGTGTGTGTGTGTGTTCGCTTCTACACACATTAGTGAGAGAATGGGCCGCTCTCAGGAGTGTGTGTGTGTGTGTGTGTGTGTGTGTTCGCTTCTACACACATTAGTGAGAGAATGGGCCGCTCTCAGGAGTGTGTGTGTGTGTGTGTGTGTGTGTGTGTTCGCTTCTACACACATTAGTGAGAGAATGGGCCGCTCTCAGGAGTGTGTGTGTGTGTGTGTGTGTGTGTGTGTGTGTGTGTGTGTTCGCTTCTACACACATTAGTGAGAGAATGGGCCGCTCTCAGGAGTGTGTGTGTGTGTGTGTGTGTGTGTTCGCTTCTACACACATTAGTGAGAGAATGGGCCGCTCTCAGGAGTGTGTGTGTGTGTGTGTGTGTGTGTGTGTGTGTGTATGTGTGTTCGCTTCTACACACATTAGTGAGAGAATGGGCCGCTCTCAGGAGTGTGTGTGTGTGTGTGTGTGTATGTTCGCTTCTACACACATTAGTGAGAGAATGGGCCGCTCTCAGGAGTGTGTGTGTGTGTGTGTGTGTGTGTGTGTGTGTTCGCTTCTACACACATTAGAGAGAGAATGGGCCGCTCTCAGGAGTGTGTGTGTGTGTGTGTGTGTGTGTTCGCTTCTACACACATTAGAGAGAGAATGGGCCGCTCTCAGGAGTGTGTGTGTGTGTGTGTGTGTGTGTGTGTGTGTTCGCTTCTACACACATTAGAGAGAGAATGGGCCGCTCTCAGGAGTGTGTGTGTGTGTGTGTGTGTGTGTGTTCGCTTCTACACACATTAGTGAGAGAATGGGCCGCTCTCAGGAGTGTGTGTGTGTGTGTGTGTGTGTTCGCTTCTACACACATTAGAGAGAGAATGGGCCGCTCTCAGGAGTGTGTGTGTGTGTGTGTGTTCGCTTCTACACACATTAGAGAGAGAATGGGCCGCTCTCAGGAGTGTGTGTGTGTGTGTGTTCGCTTCTACACACATTAGAGAGAGAATGGGCCGCTTTCAGGAGTGTGTGTGTGTGTGTTCGCTTCTACACACATTAGTGAGAGAATGGGCCGCTCTCAGGAGTGTGTGTGTGTGTGTGTGTGTTCGCTTCTACACACATTACTGAGAGAATGGGCCGCTCTCAGGAGTGTGTGTGTGTGTGTGTGTGTGTGTGTGTGTGTGTGTGTGTTCGCTTCTACACACATTACTGAGAGAATGGGCCGCTCTCAGGAGTGTGTGTGTGTGTGTGTTCGCTTCTACACACATTATTGAGAGAATGGGCCGCTCTCAGGAGTGTGTGTGTGTGTGTGTGTGTGTTCGCTTCTACACACATTAGTGAGAGAATGGGCCGCTCTCAGGAGTGAGTGTGTGTGTGTGTGTGTGTGTGTGTGTGTGTGTTCGCTTCTACACACATTAGTGAGAGAATGGGCCGCTCTCAGGAGTGTGTGTGTGTGTGTGTGTGTTCGCTTCTACACACATTAGTGAGAGAATGGGCCGCTCTCAGGAGTGTGTGTGTGTGTGTGTGTGTTCGCTTCTACACACATTAGTGAGAGAATGGGCCGCTCTCAGGAGTGTGTGTGTGTGTGTGTGTGTGTGTGTGTGTTCGCTTCTACACACATTAGTGAGAGAATGGGCCGCTCTCAGGAGTGTGTGTGTGTGTGTGTGTGTGTGTTCGCTTCTACACACATTAGTGAGAGAATGGGCCGCTCTCAGGAGTGTGTGTGTGTGTGTGTGTGTGTGTGTGTTCGCTTCTACACACATTAGTGAGAGAATGGGCCGCTCTCAGGAGTGTGTGTGTGTGTGTGTGTGTGTGTGTTCGCTTCTACACACATTAGTGAGAGAATGGGCCGCTCTCAGGAGTGTGTGTGTGTGTGTGTGTGTGTGTGTGTGTATGTGTGTTCGCTTCTACACACATTAGTGAGAGAATGGGCCGCTCTCAGGAGTGTGTGTGTGTGTGTGTGTATGTTCGCTTCTACACACATTAGTGAGAGAATGGGCCGCTCTCAGGAGTGTGTGTGTGTGTGTGTGTGTGTGTTCGCTTCTACACACATTAGAGAGAGAATGGGCCGCTCTCAGGAGTGTGTGTGTGTGTGTGTGTGTGTGTGTGTGTTCGCTTCTACACACATTAGAGAGAGAATGGGCCGCTCTCAGGAGTGTGTGTGTGTGTGTGTGTGTGTGTGTGTGTTCGCTTCTACACACATTAGTGAGAGAATGGGCCGCTCTCAGGAGTGTGTGTGTGTGTGTGTGTGTGTGTGTTCGCTTCTACACACATTAGTGAGAGAATGGGCCGCTCTCAGGAGTGTGTGTGTGTGTGTGTGTGTTCGCTTCTACACACATTAGTGAGAGAATGGGCCGCTCTCAGGAGTGTGTGTGTGTGTGTGTGTGTGTGTGTTCGCTTCTACACACATTAGTGAGAGAATGGGCCGCTCTCAGGAGTGTGTGTGTGTGTGTGTGTGTGTGTTCGCTTCTACACACATTAGTGAGAGAATGGGCCGCTCTCAGGAGTGTGTGTGTGTGTGTGTGTGTGTGTGTTCGCTTCTACACACATTAGTGAGAGAATGGGCCGCTCTCAGGAGTGTGTGTGTGTGTGTGTGTGTGTGTTCGCTTCTACACACATTAGTGAGAGAATGGGCCGCTCTCAGGAGTGTGTGTGTGTGTGTGTGTGTGTGTATGTGTGTTCGCTTCTACACACATTAGTGAGAGAATGGGCCGCTCTCAGGAGTGTGTGTGTGTGTGTGTGTGTATGTTCGCTTCTACACACATTAGTGAGAGAATGGGCCGCTCTCAGGAGTGTGTGTGTGTGTGTGTGTGTGTGTGTGTTCGCTTCTACACACATTAGAGAGAGAATGGGCCGCTCTCAGGAGTGTGTGTGTGTGTGTGTGTGTTCGCTTCTACACACATTAGAGAGAGAATGGGCCGCTCTCAGGAGTGTGTGTGTGTGTGTGTGTGTGTGTGTGTGTGTGTTCGCTTCTACACACATTAGAGAGAGAATGGGCCGCTCTCAGGAGTGTGTGTGTGTGTGTGTGTGTGTTCGCTTCTACACACATTAGTGAGAGAATGGGCCGCTCTCAGGAGTGTGTGTGTGTGTGTGTGTGTGTGTGTGTGTGTGTTCGCTTCTACACACATTAGAGAGAGAATGGGCCGCTCTCAGGAGTGTGTGTGTGTGTGTGTGTGTGTGTTCGCTTCTACACACATTAGAGAGAGAATGGGCCGCTCTCAGGAGTGTGTGTGTGTGTGTGTTCGCTTCTACACACATTAGAGAGAGAATGGGCCGCTTTCAGGAGTGTGTGTGTGTGTGTTCGCTTCTACACACATTAGTGAGAGAATGGGCCGCTCTCAGGAGTGTGTGTGTGTGTGTGTGTGTTCGCTTCTACACACATTACTGAGAGAATGGGCCGCTCTCAGGAGTGTGTGTGTGTGTGTGTGTGTGTGTGTGTGTGTGTGTGTGTTCGCTTCTACACACATTACTGAGAGAATGGGCCGCTCTCAGGAGTGTGTGTGTGTGTGTGTTCGCTTCTACACACATTAGTGAGAGAATGGGCGGCTCTCAGGAGTGTGTGTGTGTGTGTGTGTGTTCGCTTCTACACACATTAGTGAGAGAATGGGCCGCTCTCAGGAGTGAGTGTGTGTGTGTGTGTGTGTGTGTGTGTGTGTGTGTGTGTGTGTGTGTGTGTTCGCTTCTACACACATTAGTGAGAGAATGGGCCGCTCTCAGGAGTGTGTGTGTGTGTGTGTGTGTTCGCTTCTACACACATTAGTGAGAGAATGGGCCGCTCTCAGGAGTGTGTGTGTGTGTGTGTGTGTTCGCTTCTACACACATTTGTGAGAGAATGGGCCGCTCTCAGGAGTGTGTGTGTGTGTGTGTGTGTGTGTGTGTGTTCGCTTCTACACACATTAGTGAGAGAATGGGCCGCTCTCAGGAGTGTGTGTGTGTGTGTGTGTGTGTGTGTGTTCGCTTCTACACACATTAGTGAGAGAATGGGCCGCTCTCAGGAGTGTGTGTGTGTGTGTGTGTGTGTGTGTGTGTTCGCTTCTACACACATTAGTGAGAGAATGGGCCGCTCTCAGGAGTGTGTGTGTGTGTGTTCGCTTCTACACACATTAGTGAGAGAATGGGCCGCTCTCAGGAGTGTGTGTGTGTGTGTGTGTGTGTGTGTGTGTGTATGTGTGTTCGCTTCTACACACATTAGTGAGAGAATGGGCCGCTCTCAGGAGTGTGTGTGTGTGTGTGTGTGTATGTTCGCTTCTACACACATTAGTGAGAGAATGGGCCGCTCTCAGGAGTGTGTGTGTGTGTGTGTGTGTGTGTTCGCTTCTACACACATTAGAGAGAGAATGGGCCGCTCTCAGGAGTGTGTGTGTGTGTGTGTGTGTGTGTGTGTTCGCTTCTACACACATTAGAGAGAGAATGGGCCGCTCTCAGGAGTGTGTGTGTGTGTGTGTGTGTGTGTGTGTGTGTGTTCGCTTCTACACACATTAGAGAGAGAATGGGCCGCTCTCAGGAGTGTGTGTGTGTGTGTGTGTGTGTTCGCTTCTACACACATTAGAGAGAGAATGGGCCGCTCTCAGGAGTGTGTGTGTGTGTGTGTTCGCTTCTACACACATTAGAGAGAGAATGGGCCGCTTTCAGGAGTGTGTGTGTGTGTGTTCGCTTCTACACACATTAGTGAGAGAATGGGCCGCTCTCAGGAGTGTGTGTGTGTGTGTGTGTGTGTGTGTTCGCTTCTACACACATTACTGAGAGAATGGGCCGCTCTCAGGAGTGTGTGTGTGTGTGTGTGTGTGTCTGTGTGTGTTCGCTTCTACACACATTACTGAGAGAATGGGCCGCTCTCAGGAGTGTGTGTGTGTGTGTGTTCGCTTCTACACACATTAGTGAGAGAATGGGCCGCTCTCAGGAGTGTGTGTGTGTGTGTGTGTGTGTTCGCTTCTACACACATTAGTGAGAGAATGGGCCGCTCTCAGGAGTGAGTGTGTGTGTGTGTGTGTGTGTGTTCGCTTCTACACACATTAGTGAGAGAATGGGCCGCTCTCAGGAGTGTGTGTGTGTGTGTGTGTTCGCTTCTACACACATTAGTGAGAGAATGGGCCGCTCTCAGGAGTGTGTGTGTGTGTGTGTGTGTGTGTGTGTGTGTGTGTGTGTGTGTGTGTGTGTGTGTGTTCGCTTCTACACACATTAGTGAGAGAATGGGCCGCTCTCAGGAGTGTGTGTGTGTGTGTGTGTGTGTGTTCGCTTCTACACACATTAGTGAGAGAATGGGCTGCTCTCAGGAGTGTGTGTGTGTGTGTGTGTGTGTGTGTGTGTTCGCTTCTACACACATTAGTGAGAGAATGGGCCGCTCTCAGGAGTGTGTGTGTGTGTGTGTGTGTGTGTTCGCTTCTACACACATTAGTGAGAGAATGGGCGGCTCTCAGGAGTGTGTGTGTGTGTGTGTGTGTGTGTTCGCTTCTACACACATTAGTGAGAGAATGGGCGGCTCTCAGGAGTGTGTGTGTGTGTGTGTGTGTGTGTTCGCTTCTACACACATTAGTGAGAGAATGGGCGTCTCTCAGGAGTGTGTGTGTGTGTGTGTGTGTGTGTGTGTTCGCTTCTACACACATTAGTGAGAGAATGGGCCGCTCTCAGGAGTGTGTGTGTGTGTGTGTGTGTGTGTTCGCTTCTACACACATTAGTGAGAGAATGGGCGGCTCTCAGGAGTGTGTGTGTGTGTGTGTGTGTGTGTGTGTTCGCTTCTACACACATTAGTGAGAGAATGGGCCGCTCTCAGGAGTGTGTGTGTGTGTGTGTGTGTGTGTGTTCGCTTCTACACACATTAGTGAGAGAATGGGCGGCTCTCAGGAGCTCAGAGAACTCAAGCGTGGGGCCGTGATCGGTGGACACCTGTGCAATAAGGCCAAATATTATACTAAATATTCCACGCTCAACTGTTAGTGGTGTTATAACAAAGTGGAAGCCATTGGGAACAACAGCAACTCAGTCACAGAGCGGGGTCAGCGCATGCTCAGTGTCACAGAGCGGGGTCAGCTCATGCTGAGGGTCACAGAGCGGGGTCAGCTCATGCTGAGGGTCACAGAGCGGGGTCAGCACATGCTGAGGGTCACAGAGCGGGGTCAGCACATGCTGAGGGTCACAGAAGTGGCCAACTTTCTGCAGATCAAGAGCTCCAGACCTCCAAACTTCTGTGTCCTTCAGATGAGCTCAAGAACAGTGTGTAGAGCTTCAGGGAATGGGTTTCCTTGGCCAAGCAGCTCATCCAAGCCTTACATCACCAAGCGTGGGATGCAGTGGGGTAAAGTGTGCCGACACTGGACTCTCGAGCAGTGAGACGTGTTCTCTGGAGTGACCAATCGCGCTTCTCTGTCCAGCAATCCAATGGACGAGTCCAGGAGAACGGGACTTGCCTGACTGCATTGTGCCAAGTGTAAAGTTTGGTGGAGGGGGGATTAAGGGCTGGTGTTGTTTTTCAGGGGTTGGCCCCTTAGTTTCAGTGAAAGGAACTCTTAATGCTTCACCAAGACATTTTTGACAATTTCATGCTCTCAACTTTGTGGGAACAGTTTGGGGACGGCCCCTTCCTGTCCCAGCATGCACCAGTGCACAAAGCGTCGCTCCATAAAGACATGGATGAGCGAGTCTGGTGTGGAGGAACTTGAGTCCTGACCTCAACCCCTCAATCCCCATAAACACACTCCTAAACCTTGAGGAAAGCAGAAGAGCTGAAGCTGTTAGAGCTGAGACTCCATATTAAACCCTACGGATGGAGAATGGGAAGCTCATGTGCATGTAAAGGCAGGCGTCCCGAAACTTTTGGCAATATAGTGTAGATCGATATTAGGCATGGTAAATCATGACAACAAGCTTCAAACAATAAGACTAATGTTCTTGGAAACATTTGGGATAATGTCAACAAAATATATAACATTGTTCTAGTGTTTTTATGGACATTTTAATCCAAAAATCTTACATATTGTGCCTTTAAACTCAAACGATGATGACTTTGCTTCGCAGTCCAGCCGGTGAAACTCTAAATAAGATGTTGGAGCCCAATAACTATTATGTATTTATTATAAATATTATATTATTTTTCTGAGTGCACCTTTTAAATACTTAAAAAGTGAAATCAAAAGTGTGAGCGAGGGTGGCAACCACCCAGAACATACACTAGCATTGTGCTGACATTTCTAACAGGCAATCACCTCTGTCATTGTCAATTCAGAAAATGTCTTAGATTTTGAAAAATGATAATGATCACAATAGTTTTCATTTCAATTTTGGCAGCACGTCTCTTTGAATTATTAGTTGCATAAGCCCAGGACTGCAGGCTAGTTCTATGAAAAGTCAAAGGAAAATGATATGCTATGCATGATTTAAAAATGTAAGTCAATGTTGTCCTGCAGTCACTTACCTGCTGGTTATCTCCTGCAATCTCAGGTACTTCCAGCTGGCTCGCTGCTACAGGGACGAGGGCTCCAAGCCTGACAGACAGCCTGAATTCACACAGGTAAAGATGTGCTAACGGTGGGAGGAAACCTGTGAAACCTGCTTCTGATGCAGATGAATATTGAGTGTTTTAATGATGTGGCTTTGCTCTAACTCAGGGCTTTTCAAACTTTTAGATGCCACGGACGCCCCATCCTGAAAAACATCTGTCTTTTATAAACACCCAATAGGGCTGGGCGATATGGCCTAAAAAAAAATCCCTGATTTTGATATACATGTAAAAAAAAAAATCCCTGATTTTGATATACATGTCAAAAAAAAAACCTGATTTTGATATACATGTCAAAAAAAAATCCCTGATCTTGATATACATGTAAAAAAAAATCCCTGATTTTGATATACATGTAAAAAAAAAAATCCCTGATTTTGATATACATGTAAAAAAAATCCCTGATTTTGATATACATGTCAGAAAAAAATCCCTGATTTTGATATACATGTCAGAAAAAAATCCCTGATTTTGATATACATGTCAAAAAAAAATCCCTGATTTTGATATACATGTCAAAAAAAATCCCTGATTTTGATATACATGTCCAAAAAAATCCCTGATTTTGATATACATGTCCAAAAAAATCCCTGATTTTGATATACATGTAAAAAAAAAACCTGATTTTGATATACATGTAAAAAAAAATCCCTGATCTTGATATACATGTAAAAAAAATCCCTGATTTTAATATACATGTAAAAAAAAATCCCTGATTTTGATATACATGTAAAAAAAATCCCTGATTTTGATATACATGTAAAAAAAAATCCCTGATTTTGATATACATGTCAAAAAAAAATCCCTGATTTTGATATACATGTCAAAAAAAATCCCTGATTTTGATATACATGTAAAAAAATCCCTGATTTTGATATACATGTCCAAAAAAATCCCTGATTTTGATATACATGTCCAAAAAAATCCCTGATTTTGATATACATGTAAAAAAAAAACCTGATTTTGATATACATGTAAAAAAAAATCCCTGATCTTGATATACATGTAAAAAAAAATCCCTGATTTTAATATACATGTAAAAAAAAATCCCTGATTTTGATATACATGTAAAAAAAAATCCCTGATTTTGATATACATGTAAAAAAAAATCCCTGATTTTGATATACATGTCAAAAAAAAAACCCTGATTTTGATATACATGTAAAAAAAAAAATCCCTGATTTTGATATACATGTAAAAAAAAATCCCAGATCTTGATATACATGTAAAAAAAAATCCCAGATCTTGATATACATGTAAAAAAAAATCCCTGATTTTGATATACATGTAAAAAAAAATCCCTGATTTTGATATACATGTAAAAAAAATCCCTGATTTTGATATACATGTCAAAAAAAATCCCTGATTTTGATATACATGTAAAAAAAAATCCCTGATCTTGATATACATGTAAAAAAAATCCCTGATCTTGATATACATGTAAAAAAAATCCCTGATCTTGATATACACGTAAAAAAAAATCCCTGATTTTGATATACATGTAAAAAAAAAAATCCCTGATCTTGATATACATGTAAAAAAAAATCCCTGATTTTAATATACATGTCAAAAAAAAAATCCCTGATTTTGATATACATGTAAAAAAAAAATCCCTGATCTTGATATACATGTAAAAAAAATCCCTGATTTTGATATACATGTAAAAAAAAATCCCTGATCTTGATATACATGTAAAAAAAAATCCCAGATCTTGATATACATGTAAAAAAAAATCCCAGATCTTGATATACATGTAAAAAAAATCCCTGATTTTGATATACATGTAAAAAAAAATCCCTGATTTTGATATACATGTAAAAAAAATCCCTGATTTTGATATACATGTCAAAAAAAATCCCTGATTTTGATATACATGTAAAAAAAAATCCCTGATCTTGATATACATGTAAAAAAAATCCCTGATCTTGATATACATGTAAAAAAAATCCCTGATCTTGATATACACGTAAAAAAAAATCCCTGATTTTGATATACATGTAAAAAAAAAAATCCCTGATCTTGATATACATGTAAAAAAAAATCCCTGATTTTAATATACATGTCAAAAAAAAAATCCCTGATTTTGATATACATGTAAAAAAAAATCCCTGATCTTGATATACATGTAAAAAAAATCCCTGATTTTGATATACATGTAAAAAAAAATCCCTGATCTTGCTATACATGTAAAAAAAAATCCCTGATTTTGATATACATGTAAAAAAAAATCCCTGATCTTGATATACATGTAAAAAAAATCCCTGATTTTGATATACATGTAAAAAAAATCCCTGATCTTGATATACATGTCAAAAAAAATCCCTGATTTTGATATACATGTCAAAAAAAATCCCTGATTTTGATATACATGTCAAAAAAAATCCCTGATTTTGATATACATGTAAAAAAAAATCCGTGATTTTGATATACATGTAAAAAAAAATCCCTGATTTTGATATACATGTCAGAAAAAAATCCCTGATTTTGATATACATGTAAAAAAAAAACCTGATTTTGATATACATGTCAAAAAAAAATCCCTGATTTTGATATACATGTAAAAAAAAATCCCTGATCTTGACATACATGTCAAAAAAAAAATCCCTGATTTTGATATACATGTCAGAAAAAAATCCCTGATTTTGATATACATGTCAGAAAAAAAATCCCTGATTTTGATATACATGTCAAAAAAAAATCCCTGATTTTGATATACATGTAAAAAAAAATCCCTGATTTTGATATACATGTAAAAAATAATCCCTGATTTTGATATACATGTAAAAAATAATCCCTGATTTTTTACATAAAATCCGATTTACGATTTAAATCGATTTTTTTTCCCCCTCCTATTTAAAATCAATCTGGAGATGACAAATAAATTGTTGAAAGCAAGTTTTAACTATTTGTTTAAAAATATTTGTGGCTTGGTAGCACATACCAGCTTGTGAATAACTATTCCACAGTATAAATGGGCACCATTTATTTTGCAATATACATGTCAAAGGTTTAGGAATTGATATGCAGATAAAATTAACTTTTATTAACAACAGTAATGTGCAAAAAATTATAGGGAAAATTTAAATATTCTGTAATAGGTAAATATAGGTTACCGTTGTTCTTTTATAGTATCACACTGAACTGACCAACAGCTTCAGTGATTATTAAAGGAGCTCTTTACTTGGTTTCTGGGTAATTTAGTCACAATTTGAAGACGTTGAGACGTTGTAACTTCCTACTTTTGTCCATATATTAGAGACTATAGGGTAGGGCTGGGCGATATGGAGCAAAAAATATATCTCGATGTATTTTGCTATATCTCGATATACGATATATATCTCGATATCTTTACAGGAAAAATAACCCCCCCAAAACTACTGCAAAAACAAATATCCCAAATACCACAAAGTCTTTTTTTTTATTGAAGTGCAAAGAGGTAGGCAGTTCATGTAGGAACAAAGTAGGGATGCAACAATACAGCAAGTCCACAGTTCAATACATACCTCGTTTTTTTTTTACCACGGTTTTCGGTTCGGTTCGGTTTGGTTCTGATGGCTAGTCGCATCAGATTTTTGCTATTCTATTCTTAGCCGAACAGCAAGAGCTTCAGGAGGAAAAAATACTATTTTTTTATTGCAATACTCTTTCTTTATTTTACTTAAAAGACTTGAAAAACCTTACTTAAACTTAAAACTTGACTTTTAAAAAACCTTGTACACATTCCTAGTGTACTGTATAATATGAAATAAATATATATTTATGAAGATTTACACTGGCAGCTCAGAGCTGTACAGCAGCATTTAAGTATGAAATTGAATTAATAAATGTCAAAATAAAACACTACATAGACTTCCCTATAAAATATAAATTGATTCTTATTAAAGCTACTGTATTCATTTTTCAGCCAAGAGCCGTCTTTTGTTATTTTATTAACCACTAAAGAATAGTTCACTCAAAAATGAAAATTCTGTCATTGATTACTCGCGCTCAAGTTGTTTTAAACCTGAATAAAGATCTTTCTTCTGTTGGACATAACATATATTTTGAAGAATATTGGAAACCAAACAGTTGCTGGTCCCCATTGTAGGAAATAATATGAATGTCAATCGCTAGCATCAGCTGTCTGTGTTCAACAGAAGAAATTAATACAGGTTTGGAACAACATTAGAGTGAGTAAATAATGACATCATTTTAGAGTGAACTGTCCCTTTAAGGACAAGCGGCAGTGTGTTCAGGCTGCGCCGCTGTCAATTAAAGACTTTCACGCATCTAATATACACACACACCGATTTTACTTTCACTTTAGACATAACCGACTGTGTTTATGTTAACCTAGTGTGTATTTGAGAGTATTAGCGCAGTAAGATTTAGTCCAGTAATCACGTGTTTGACAGGCTTATAGTGCGCGCGCTCGGGAAAGCGCATAGAGAACGAGAACGCAAACAAGCAAAGTGGCGGAATCAGAATTGAATATAAACAATATATCGATATATACGATATGTCAAAATCCATATCGTGTTTAAAAAATATCTCGATATATTTTAAATATCGAGATATCGCCCACCCCTACTATAGGGATAATAGTATATTGTGGCTAATAAGTCAATAAGTGCTTCTATGTCGCCATCTACTGGTTATAGGGGTAATTCCACGTCTTTTTTAAATAAAAGTGCTTGTTTGCCACGTGGTCTACACATTAACAAAAAACAAAAAAAACATTAGACTATTTCTTCCACAATACCCCTTTAAATTTTTAGTTTTACAAATCATCACATTAAAATTGGATAATATTTAGAGCTTTGAAGTGCTGGAAAAAGTGTGAAGCTCTTGAAAACCCTTAAGTACCTGAATTTCAATCTCAAAAGGTTGCACGAACCCTGAGATGAATGATGATGACAACAACATTCAATCCATGTGGTGTTACTACAGTAAATCATGGTGAATGTTGGTGATTTGTGACTGAAACCCCTGATCTTTGCTCATGTCTCAATGTTTCCACATCAGCTATGTTTGATCTCGCATATTTGATCTCCTCATCTGAACTTGAATGAGCTTCTGCAACTGCAATAGAGGCGCAGATATTTCAAAATAAGAGTCCTGGTGTATTTCGAGCTTGTTTATAATTAAAAGTCACACATTATATATTCGTTTTTTCTTACACAATAAACTGTATTTAATTTCACTCCCATTTAATTCATAGTCCAGAGGAAAGACCAGTATTTGACACATATTCAATAAAGTATCATTAAAACAAATCTTCATTACTTGAAATTACATAAATGTTAACTGTTTTTGTCATCCAACATTCGTTTTTATTTAGTTATCGTCTCATTTTCGTCAGTGAAAAAAGGTTGTTGACGAATTAACACTGCACCCAATTAATACACACAAAAATTATATATATATATATATATATGAAGAGTTCAGAAGCAAAAGCCTCTAAAAGCCACTTTCAAAGGTCAAAAATGAGATAACGATACTGAGTGAATGCTCTCCGCATACGTTCATAAAATACTTTCACTTCAATCCCACTAAATCCCAGCCTCAGCCCATTCAGAAGTACTGATTCTTAGGTAGAAACCTATACATAGAAACCTGACAAAAATACAATTTTAAGGAGACTTTTGCATCTGAAGTCTTCATATATAACACTAGTTTCTATGAAGTTACTTTATTACAGGGGTCTCCAAACTCGGTCCTGGAGGGCCGCTATTAAACCCCAATTAAACACACCTGAACCAGCTAATCAGTGTCTAACTAGGGCATTGTAAGCATAGATATACATAATAAAGGCTAGATGTCTCGTCCGCTGCTGGCCAATGGAGGTCGACGTCTGCTCCTGGCGGCCATCTTGTCACAGTCAGCTCGCTCACTCATTGTGTTTTAATGGTGTGTGTACTTTTTAAATAACCATAACTTGCTCAATTTTCTACCGATTTTCAAACAGTTTGGTTTGTTATAAACGTCAGAGATGTAGTTGTCTGATTAAAACAGTGCTGGATCTCAATTGCCTCAAAATTGTACGTTTTGAGTCACATGTTTTTAAGTAAACAAACTCAACATATTTGGCTAACGTGTACTTAAAACAATGACAACATAAAGCATTAAAAATTGAGTTTTTTTAACATATAATGGTGTGGTTGTGTACTTATTTTTTAAAGTTCTGTGAAAACTCAAAACTTTGTTATAATGACTGAAAATAATTGAGTTGCTTTAACAGAAAACTGTAAGTCATATTAACTGCAAATATTTGAGTTGAGCTAAATGAGCACTTTAATTTAACTGTTATCAAAAGGTACAAGTAGCAGGTAATCCAACCTTTTAAGTTCTGGAAAATTGTGACTTTTAAGTTATCCAACTTAAAAAAATTGAGGCAATCGATTGACATTCGAGTCGAATCCGATTAGTTGTTTATGATCTGAATTGCAAAAAACACACATATCCACATCCATGGCTCATTTCTCTCTTCTCCTAGGTGGATATAGAGATGTCGTTTGTAGAGCAGGCTGGAGTCATGCGTTTGATTGAAGGCTTGGTCCAGTTCTCCTGGCCCGGCGACAGAGGGGCGGTTAATGTTCCCTTTCCCTCCATGACTTATGAGGAAGCCATGAGAGACTACGGAGTCGACAAACCAGACACTCGCTTTGGGATGAAGGTGACCGCACGTTCTTTCTCTGTACTCCTCATCCTGATTGGCTGTAAGACATCGGCGAGGTTGTTTGCATGCCCTTGGCTTCCCGCTGGGCTGCATCCTGTTTCCACACACACAGGTTTTCACACAGTGCTCAACAATTAAAAATGAATCTCGTGATAAGTTCCTGAACACACTCATTCCTGCCCGTAGATTTCGAGCCCTTTGCTGAGAGATGCTTATAAAATGCACTACTATTTAAAAGTTTGGGGTCAGTAAGGGTTTTTTTATTCAGCACGGATGCATTACATTGATTAAAATTGAGCGTGAAAGCATTTGTAATCTTACATTTTTTTATTTTGAAAAAAAAAAAAATCAATGGAGTTCTTTTGAACTTTCTATTCATCAAATAATTCTGAGAAAAAAAGTATTACGGTTTTCACATCGATTTTAAACAATCTGCAATATTAATAATTGAAAGAAATCTTTTTGATCATCAGATCAGCTTATTAAAATGCACTTTTATGATGGACAGATGCACTTTTATGATGGATAGATGCACTTTTATGATGGACATATGCACTTTTATGATGGACAGATGCACTTTTATGATGGACGGATGCACTTTTATGATGGATAGATGCACTTTTATGATGGATAGATGCTCTTTTATGATGGATAGATGCACTTTTATGATGGACATATGCACTTTTATGATGGACAGATGCACTTTTATGATGGATGGATGCACTTTTATGATGGATAGATGCTCTTTTATGATGGATAGATGCACTTTTATGATGGATGGATGCACTTTTATGATGATTGATGCACTTTTATGATGGACAGATGCACTTTTATGATGGATGGATGCACTTTTATGATGGATAGATGCTCTTTTATGATGGATAGATGCACTTTTATGATGGACAAATGCACTTTTATGATGGACAGATGCACTTTTATGATGGATGGATGCACTTTTATGATGGATGGATGCACTTTTATGATGGATGGATGCACGTTTATGATGGATGGATGCACTTTTATGATGTATAGATGCACTTTTATGATGGACAGATGCACTTTTATGATGGACAGATGCACTTTTATGATGGATAGATGCACTTTTATGATGGATAGATGATGTATAGATGCACTTTTATGATGGATAGATGCACTTTTATGATGTATAGATGCACTTTTATGATGGACAGATGCACTTTTATGATGGACAGATGCACTTTTATGATGGACAGATGCACTTTTATGATGGACAGATGCACTTTTATGATGGATAGATGCACTTTTATGATGGACAGATGCTCTTTTATGATGGACAGATGCTCTTTTATGATGGACGGATGCACTTTTATGATGTATAGATGCACTTTTATGATGGACAGATGCACTTTTATGATGGACAGATGCACTTTTATGATGGACAGATGCACTTTTATGATGGATGAATACACTTTTATGATGGATAGATGCACTTTTATGATGGATGGATGCACTTTTATGATTGATAGATGTACTTTTTATGATGATAGATGTACTTTTATGATGGATGGATGCACTTTTATGATGTATAGATGCACTTTTACGATGGGTGGATGCACTTTTATGATGGATAGATGCACTTTTATGATTGATAGATGCACTTTTTATGATGATAGATGTACTTTTATGATGGATGGATGCACTTTTATGATGTATAGATGCACTTTTACGATGGGTGGATGCACTTTTATGATGGATAGATGCACTTTTATGATGGATGGATGCACTTTTATGATGATAGATGTACTTTTATGATGGATGGATGCACTTTTATGATGTATAGATGCACTTTTACGATGGATAGATGCACTTTTACGATGGGTGGATGCACTTTTATGATGGATAGATGCACTTTTATGATGGATGGATGCACTTTTATGATGATAGATGCACTTTTATGATGGATAGATGCACTTTTATGATGGATGGATGCACTTTTATTATGGATAGATGCACTTTTATGATGGATAGATGCACTTTTATGGACTTTAAAACAGAAACAGCCATTCACTGCCATTATAAAGCTATTTTTTTTCCTAAATCCCTTTAAGTTTACATTCTTTTTGTGTATTGCCTTCCTAAATCTGATGTAATAGTTGTGTCCTGAGTGGCACAACTCAAGTTAACTCTGATGTGTTGTCTTGTATTCAGCTTGTGGATCTCACCACGGTATTCCAGGGAACACAAATCGAGTTTATCAAAGATGCACTTCTGGAACCTGATGGCTGCATTCAGGCTATCTGTGTCCCAGAAGGAATGGTAAGTATCTGGAGATTCTCACCATTGATTCTGCACATTATAGTCTGATTTCCAAACAAATAAATAGTTCATTTCAGTGATTCAAAGCTGACAGCTTGATTAGTGTAGCCTGGTTTACGCTGGTTGTGAATAGATTAAAGTTTTAAAAATGTTATGTTTAACTAAGTACTGTATATTTTTATGAAAGTGACCATTATAATGGGGTAATCAAATATAGGCTAATATGCTTTGTTTTTATTGAAATTTTTAGGTTAGTGAATTAAAAAACAAAATTATTAATTTAGTTTTTAGATTGTAAATCCCCTTTTTGCACATAATACATTGCATAGCCTACATTACATTCACTGTATTTGTTTATAGTAGGGCTGTCAAAAGATTAATCGCGATTAATCGCATCCAAAATAAAAGTTTGTGTTTACATAATATATGTGTGTGTACTCTGTTAATTATTATTTATATATAAATATACACACATTCATGTATATATTTAAGAAAACATTTTTATTTTTATATATAAAACATTTATATTTATATATATTATAGATTATATAAATGTATATACATGCAAATATTTCTTAAATATATACATGAATGTGTGTGTATTTATTTATAAATAATAATTAACAGAGTACACACACATATATTATGTAAACACAAACTTTTATTTTGGATGCGATTAATCGCGATTAATCTTTTGACAGCCCTGGTTTATAGCCTTCTATATCAACATTGTTTTTAGGACATCATTGGGCAGGATGTGAAATAAAATTATTATTAAAATAAATCTATATTTTTTTATCCAAATAGAAAATCGTAGAAAATACCGCGATACATACCGTGTATCGCCATTCAACCAAAAAATACCGAGATATGATTTTTTGGCCATATCGCCCAACCATATTAGACACATCTGAGTGTGTTGACACTTGTTCACACTGCAGTGAGAGTAAAGCGTTTCTGCAGAATAAAACCAGAAACCGAGGGGAACGCGGATATGATATCATCAACAGGCCACGCCCTCACACGTCGGGTAAAATAGCATCTCACGATTTACAAATAGTCGGAAACATTTGGGATATTGTAAGTACTCAACTGAACAAAATATATAACACTGGCCTAGTGGTGTTTGGATATTTGACTGAAAAAATCTTACATAGTGCAGCTTAACCATTACAGAAACATAATAAATGTATTTTGGTAATCACCAATACTTCAACTTCTAGGGCAGATACTGGGATACGTCCCGCCAGGACTAAAATATAAACACTTATTACAGGCACACCATAGTGATTCAGGATAAGACAGGGTTCCCAAAACCTGGAAAATTGATGACAAATTTTCCAATCCTGGAAAACACATGGAAAATTTGAGAAAATGTAAAATGTCCTGGAAAATCTTGTTCTTCTTTTTAAAAAAGTTATTTCTTTAGCCGAGTATAAAGAGTTTATCGCTGGCCCAAACTATTAGCGCTAGTTGCAGAAAGCACATGTTCAGGAATGCTGAGTAGTATTTTGAATAATGATGTTTAGTCTTGTGTTGCCACTTGCCGCCGTTAGCTAATGCTAATGCTATAACTGCTCAGTGAATGTTAACTCGTAAGCTGCTACCTAATCACATCATTTTTATATAAAGTCACATTTGTGTGTTATAAAGTCACATTTGGTGTGTTATAAAGTCAGAATTGCGTGATATAAACTCGCAAGTCTTTTCTTCACAATTGACTTTTTTTGCGCAGCTGCGAGTTTATATCTTGCAATTCTGACTTCTTTTCTCAGAATTGTGAGATCTAAACTGCAATTGCAAGTTATAAAGTCAAATTCTGAGGAAAAAAGAATTGCGACAATTTTCGCGTTTATATCACAAATATGTAAACTCGCAATTGCGAGAAAGTCAGAATAGCGAGATAAAAAGTCACAATTACCTTTTCTTTCTATTCTGTGGTGTAAACAAACTTCCATAGTCATAATGTATGATTAAGAGCTCATATTGTTTTGTTATATTGATTGTTAAGTAATGGCAATAAACTGTACGGCTTTTAAAGACTTAGAAAGCAATATTTGGCGTGATCCTTGTCTTTTATTCCCGGCGTAGTAAAATTGAAAATGTCCTGGAAAAGTACTGGAAAATGGTTGCTGAAAAAGAGTGGGAACCCTGTAAGACCAAAACACAGTTTGGAAGATGGATTCATGATGTTCTCGCTCATTATATACATTTTATACACTCATATTTCTATGAGTGGTCCGTCTCCGCCACATCTCCGGAGCAGATGAAGCTAACCATGTGTGGCGTTTCTTCCACAGAAACACCTGAAGGGCAAAGACTTCCAGTTCCTGAAGCAAGCAGCCCAGACACAGTATGGTCGGGTGAGTTTTGTGTCTGTTTGCTGATGGAACGCCACCAGCATTCAGTGTGTGCACATCTTAGGAAGTCTCCTGAAATATTTATCTGAAAGTAATCAATAAGTCAGGATGATTTGGTGGTAAAACAGTCGAATGCAACACACAGCATACTTACCCTGAGGCAAGGATCGGCCTCGCTGGAGGGACGCGTGTTGTAGGCCGTCCGTGGAGTCTTAGAAAGGGAATATTAAATGTATATTTTTCCCTCCATATGTAGTACATTCATAATTTATAGCTGTAATGATTTATCTAATATAAAACAGTTTGATACATTGTTTTATGTTAATTTATGTTAAATGCTAAAAATGACGATCCATCCATCCATCTATCTTCTTCCGCTTATCCGGGGCCGGGTCGCGGGGGCAGCAGTCTAAGCAGAGACGCCCAGACTTCCCTCTCCCTAGACACTTCCTCCAGCTCTTCCGGGGGAACCCGAGGCGTTCCCAGGCCAGCCGGGAGACATAGTCCCTCCAGCGTGTCCTTGGTCTTCCCCGGGGCCTCCTCCCGGTGGGACGTGCCTGGAACACCTCCCTGGGAAGGCGTTCAGGAGGCATCCGGAACAGATGCCCGAGCCACCTCAGCTGGCTCCTCTCGATGTGGAGGAGCAGCGGCTCTACTCCGAGTTCCTCCCGAGTGACTGAGCTTCTCACCCTATCCCTAAGGGAGCGCCCAGCCACCCTGCGGAGAAAGCTCATTTCGGCCGCCTGTATCCGGGATCTTGTCCTTTCGGTCATGACCCACAGCTCATGACCATAGGTGAGAGTAGGAACGTAGATTGACCGGTAAATCGAGAGCTTTGCCTTGCAGCGCAGCTCCTTCTTTACCACGACAGACCGGTACATCGACCGCATTACTGCAGAAGCTGCACCGATCCGTCTGTCAATCTCCCGTTCCATCCTCCCCTCACTCGTGAACAAGACCCCAAGATACCTGAACTCCTCCACTTGAGGCAGGAACTCTCCACCCACCTGAAGCGGGCAAGCCACCCTTTTCCGACTGAGAACCATGGCCTCGGACTTGGAGGTGCTGATTCTCATCCCAGCCGCTTCACACTCGGCCGCAAACCGTCCTAGTGCATGCTGAAGGTCCTGGCTCGAGGAAGCCAACACGACAACATCATCCGCAAAAAGCAGTGACGAAATCGTGTGGTCCCCAAACCGGACACCCTCCGGCCCTTGGCTGCGCCTAGAAATTCTGTCCATAAAAATTATGAACAGAACCGGTGACAAAGGGCAGCCCTGCCGGAGTCCAACATGCACCGGGAACAAGTCTGACTTACTGCCGGCAATGCGGACCAAGCTCCTGCTCTGGTCGTACAGGGACCGAACAGCCCTAAGCATGGGGCCGCCGACCCCATACTCCCAGAGCACCCTCCACAGGATGCCACGAGGGACACAGTCGAATGCCTTCTCCAAATCCACAAAACACATGTGGACTGGTTGGGCAAACTCCCATGAACCCCCCAGCACCCTGGAAAGGGTATCGTGCTGGTCCAGTGTTCCACGACCGGGACGAAAACCACACTGTTACTCCTGAATCCGAGGTTCAACTATCGGCCGAATTCTCCTCTCCAGTACCCTGGCATAGACTTTCCCGGGGAGGCTGAGAAGTGTGATCCCCCTATAGTTGGAACACACTCTCCGGCCCCCCTTCTTGAAAAGAGGGACCACAACCCGGTCTGCCAGTCCAGAGGCACTGTCCCCGACCGCCATGCGATGTTGCAGAGGCGTGTCAGCCAAGACAGCCCCAGAACATCCAGAGACTTGAGGTACTCAGGGCGGATCTCATCCACCCCCGGTGCCTTGCCACCGAGGAGCTTTTTAACCACCTCGATGACTTCAGCCCGGGTGATGGACGAGTCCACCTCTGAGTCCCCAGCCACTGCTTCCTCAACTGAAGACATGTCGGTGGGATTGAGGAGATCCTCGAAGTATTCCTTCCACCGCCCGACGATATCCCCAGTTGAGGTCCACAGGTGTCCATCTCCACTGTAGACAGTGTTGGTAGGGCACTGCTTCCCCCTCCTGAGGCGTCGAACGGTTTGCCAGAATCTCTTCGAGGCCGACCGATAGTCTTTCTCCATGGCCTCACCGAACTCCTCCCAGGCCCGATTTTTTGCCTCCACGACTACCCGGGCTGCAGTCCGCTTGGCCTGCCGGTACCGGTCAGCTGCCTCCGGAGTCCCACAAGCCATCCAGGCCCGATAGGACTCCTTCTTCAGCTTGACGGCATCCCTTACTTCCGGTGTCCACCACCGGGTTCGGGGATTGCCGCCTCGACAGGCACCGGATACCTTACGGCCACAGCTCCGAGCAGCCGCAGCGACAATGGAGGTGGAGAACATGGTCCACTCAGACTCAATATCTCCAGACTCCCTCGGGATCTGGTCGAAGCTTCGCCGGAGGTGGGAGTTGAAGATCTCTCTGACAGGGGCTCGGCCAAACGTTCCCAACAGACCCTCACAGTACGTTTGGGTCTGCCGGGTCTGTCCAGCTTCCTCCCCCGCCATCGGATCCAACTCACCACCAGGTGGTGATCAGTTGACAGCTCCGTCCCTCTCTTCACCTGAGTGTCCAAGACATACGGCCGAAGGTCTGATGACACGACCACAAAGTCGATCATCGACCTCCGGCCTAGGGTGTCCTGGTGCCACGTGCACTGATGGACACCCTTATGCTTGAACATGGTGTTCGTTATGGACAAGCTGTGGCTAGCACAGAAGTCCAATAACAGAACACCGCTCGGGTTCAGATCAGGGGGGCCGTTCCTCCCAATCACGCCCCTCCAGGTGTCACTGTCACTGCCCACGTGGGCGTTGAAGTCCCCCAGTAGAACAACGGAGTCTCCAGTCGGAGCACTTTCCAGCACCCCTCCCAGAGACTCCAAGAGGGCCGGGTACTCCGCACTGCCATTCGGGCCGTAGGCACAAACAACAGTGAGAGACCTATCCCCGAGCCGAAGCCGCAGGGAAGCGACCCTCTCGTTCACCAGGGTGAACTCCAACACATGGCGGCTGAGCTGGGGGGCTATAAGCAAACCCACTCCAGCCCTCCACCTCTCACCATGGGCAACTCCAGAGTGGTAGAGAGTCCAGCCTCTCTCGAGAAGTGTGGTTCCAGAGCCCAAGCTGAGCCCGACTATCTCTAGTCGGTACCTCTCAACCTCCCGCACAAGCTCAGGCTCCTTCCCCGCCAACGAGGTGACATTCCACGTCCCTAAAGCCAGATTCCGTGTCCAGAGATCGGGTCGTCGGGGCCCTCGCCCTCGACTGCCGCCCGATTCGCTATGCACCGGCCCCTTACGCTCCCTCCTGCAGGTGGTGAGCCCACAGGAGGGCGGCCCCATGTCACTCCTTCGGGCTGAGCCCGGCCGGACCATGGGGGTCCTTGATGTCATTGTGAGCATAACGGTTTGTGAACTGTTCTTAGTCTGGCCCGTCACCAAGGACCTGTTTGCCTTGGGAGACCCTACCAGGGGCATATAGCCCCAGACAACATAGCTCCCAGGATCATTCGGGTACTCAAACCTCTCCACCACGATAAGGTGACAGTTCAAGGAGAGGAAAATGACGATTGCTCTGCTATTGTTAGTGATGATGCTACACTGCAAAAAATGCTTTTCTTACTTAGTATTTTTGTCTTGTTTTCAGTCCAAATATCTAAAAAATCTTACATTAAGAAGCATTTACTAGACAAGCAAAAGTTTTTGTCTTGTTTTGGGGGGAAATAACTCAAAATTAAGGGAGTTTTTGCTTAAAATAAGCAAAATAATCTGCCAATGGGGTAAGCAAAATAATCTTAATTCAAACAGAAAACACGATTATTTTTCTTACGCCATTGGCAGATTATTTTGCTTATTTTAAGCAAAAACTCCCTTAATTTTGAGTTATTTTCCCCCAAAACAAGACACAAACTTTTGCTTGTCTAGTAAATGCTTCTTAATGTAAGATTTTTTAGATATTTGGACTGAAAACAAGACAAAAATACTAAGTAAGAAAATCATTTTTTGCAGTGTAAGGCAAGAATCTGTTACTTTTGCTCTTAATGATCATTTTTATGATTTTCTTTCTGTTTTTTTCTATACTATGGGCCTCATTCATGAAACTTTTGTAAACATATGAGCAAATTCTGAGTAATTTGCGCCTAAAATTGACATTTACGAAAACTCCAGATTCACAAACGCTTCGTATACCACGGATTCGGTAGTTAAACGCAGTGTTGGGGAAAGTTACTTTGAAAAGTAATGCATTACAATATTGCGTTACTCCCTTATAAAGTAACTAATTGAGTTACTTTTTAAGAAAAGTAATGCTTTACGTTACTTTTGCGTTACTTTTTCTCACCTGGGGCAGGGCTTGTTTTTGTAAAAATGTTATATTTTTGTGCAACGGTAAAGACCTCTTCATACCAAAATTTATATAATAAGCCCCAGGCTGAGGTAAAAATGCAAATTACATATGAACAGTAGAGGGCGCAGCTCTGGATAATAGGAGAATAGGATGCAGGAGAAAAAAGTTTTACCAATAAAAACTAAAAATCTAGTAATTTTCATCATCAAAGGTCAGCAGCTAGACATTGGTAAATTAAATATAAAGGTAGATTAAATTCATAAAATAGGTTGTTTTATTTAACATTTAATTATTGGAGGTTTGCATAGTATTCTGATTTTGCATTTGACTGATTTTATTCATTTTGAGGAGTACAGAATCTTTATTGTGCAAGTGAGATAAATAAATGCTCACATTTAGTCTAGAACTACAATAACCATCATGTTTACACACACACACACACACACACACACACACACACACACACACACACACACACACACAACGCCTCTGCACTTATTTTTCTCCACATGGGGGCAGGAGAGCTGTCAGTCAAATTAATGTGAAAAAGTAACTCAGATATTTAGTTGTAAATTTGAAAAGTAATGCATTACTTTACTAGTTACTTGGAAAAATTAATATTATTACGTAACTCAAGTTACTTGTAATGCATTACCCCCAACACTGGTTAAACGTGTGTATATTAATGAATACCAAACATTCGTAATTAGTGCGCATGTTCACGCTCATTCATAATTAGCATAATCCCCGCCCATGAGTTACAACTGCAAATGACGTGTCCAGGAACGCTGTGGAATCTTCTGGACTTCCTTCTCAGGTTTGGCTCCAGTATTTTGCATAAATGCTAAAGAGACTAATTGACCATATGCCTAGCAATAAATATTAAATTATCATGTGTCCATCAAAGCATTTTAGCCTGCTAATAAACGCCTGGTGCTCTTCTGGAAACGGCCAGCTGGTGGCGCTTGAGTGCTTTCCAAGGGCAGCGTTTTTCCATCTGAGATACTTTGATTGCTATGAATATGATATAGAATATCCATGGCTGTAATGTGTTACTAGCATCTCATTTTGAAGAATATTACTGAATATAAAAATGCAGTAAAAAGCAGTATTAACTTCTCCATTATTGTTGTTAATCAGTCGGTGTACCAGTGGGATGATTGGTCGGTGTAGTTTTTGTCCCGCCCCTCCTCCACTGTGATTGGATGGCTGGGTAAAAGGTGACAGTGATGAGCGCTGCCTATAACCCAACGATGAACAGTAAAAAAAATTTTTTTAAAAACGGGGCAAATCAACTCTTGAAATGTTATTATGGTACATAGTGCATCAAAATGCAATGTCGTCAGTTTGCCTAAATTAGAAACACAGAACGCTCAGATGTTTTACTCGGGGTAGGGAGCAGGTGTACATTTCTTTCGTACCAACTAACATTTTGAAAATATGGACATTTTCGTGAATCCGAAAATTTACTAATTTTACGAATGATTTACACACAAATTCGTTCTGCTCGCGTTTCATGAATGAGGCTCAATGAAAGTCAGGGGAGTCCAAAACAACACTGGACAACTTTGACTTTCATTGTTTGGGCAAAAATATAAATTTTTCAGAATAACATCTAAAACTGACGGTTCGGTACAGAAGTTTTACAAAATGGCTTTTTATTTATTTTTATTAAACAGTGTTTACTGAACAAATTGTGTCTGTCCTTAAATGAATTCAATTATAACTCAAAGTTTCTTAAAGATATTGCTGTAAACTATAGTGAGCCCTTACTCACACATTACTATAATATTAAAGGACAGCCCAAACTATTAGCATAGATTCAGTTGCTATTTATGTTTATATATAATAATCAACACTCAAATAACACATTGTGTGCAAACAATTCAACTTCACATAAGGCAGTTTTTGCATTAACTTCTAAATCTAGTTATAAAATTATGTTTTTACTCCAATTCGTTGTTGAAATATAATCATTTATACACAGTGTCTGTCATTTTCATGACATATTTAAACACACATTAATAATCCAGACATCAGTAACAGGTTAAGTAGAATATAATGAATATAACGGCTAATATAGGTCATATATTTAGTGAAAGCACTGCAAAAAATGCTTTTCTTACTTAGCAGTTTTGTCTTGTTTTCAGTCCAAATATCTAAACTTACATTAAGAAGCATTTACTAGACAAGCAAAAGTTTTTGTCTTGTTTTGGTGGAAAATAACTCAAAATTAAGGGAGATTTTGCTTAAAATAAGCAAAATAATCTGCCAATGGGGTAAGCAAAATAATCTTGTTTTCTGTTTGAATTAATATTATTTTGCTTACCGCATTGGCAGATTATTTTTCTTATTTTAAGCAAAATCTCCCTTAATTTTGAGTTATTTTCCCCCAAAACAAGACAAAAACTTTTGCTTGTCTAGTAAATGCTTCTTAATGCAATATTTTTTAGATATTTGGACTGAAAACAAGATAAAAATACTAAGTAAGAAAAGCATTTTTTTGCAGTGAGAGTTGATTTCTCTAGTGAACTCGCAGCGAATGTAATCTTTAACAGTTCACAGTCGGCTTGTTTTAAGCGCGAAACACACTTCAATCTGAGTTCCCACACGAACATATTAAGTATTCAGTCCATTTTATCACAAAATTCAAACAATAAATTACCGTTTTGACTCTTTAATGTGGCGTGACTGATCACTGATCTCTTCCTAAAGAATAAACATGAATGAACATCTGAAGGTATGTTGAGGATACGTCACAATTTACTGAAACGCATCATATGTGGTGTAATCGTGTACTGTGTTATTTGAGTGTTGATTATTATACCTAAAAATAAATATCCACTGAATTTAGGCTTATAGATTGGGCTCTGTTTAATATTAATGTGCAAGTAAGGGCTCCCTATATAGTTTACAGCAATATCTTCAATACACTTTTAGTTATAATTTAATTCATTTAAGGACAGACACTTTTTTTTTCAGTACACCATTGTTTAATAAAAATAAATACAACATTTTTTTGTAAAACTGCTGCACCGAACCCGTACCGAACCGTCAGTTTTGTGTACTGTTACACCCCTAGTAAAGATGAACGAAAGTCTTATGGGTTTGGAACGACATGAGGGTGAGAAATAGATGACAAGTTTTAATTTTTGGGTGAACTAATCCTTTATTATCCTTCCTAAAAAGTACATCTTGATTATCTTTTTTTACTGAATCAACTCAAATCTAACTCCTGTCAAAGTGTTAATGATATTTTCGTATAAATGTCAAGATTAATGGGGAAGGACATAACTTGCTAATGTTCTTAAATACTTCAGTCAGTGCCAGTATCATGTGGGCACGGCTTCGGGTCACTCCAGTTTGATTTCTGGGCCATTTTACTCTACGATGCCATACTTCTCTCTCTCTCTCTCATATGCTTTGCTTTCAGTCAAGTCTCTACCATTCAATAAAATAAAGGCAACTTACTAGGGATGCACGATATTATCGGCACGACATCGGAATCGGCCGATAAACGCTTGAAATATAAAAATCGGCATCGGCCGATATGAAAAAATTATGCCGATTTGTCTTGCCGATATGATAACATGTTGATATGCGCCTGCAATAACTCACGTGTGCAAGGACTGCTATAGCGATAAGATCATGTCAGCCGCGTGCTCATTCTTCAAGTGAAAACAAGCAAATGCATTGCATGTAATGTGATTTATATTGACAGTTTTTAAATGCTGCCTTGAATTTGTGAATCAACGCAGGATTGCCAGGTTTTCACAACAAAACTAGCCCAAAACTAGCACAATCGCGTCTCCCCACTCTATAGCAATTATTAAGATTACAACTGCATCTGTCTGGGTTGAAAAATGACTGACTTTATTATTGTTATTTTCAGTGCTTTTAATATACTCTTATTATAAAAAGAACTTTATTAACATTTATTTATCTTTAACGAGTATCCTTTTAGTAAGGAGACCTCAGAAATCTGAAACCAGAATGAAAAAAAAAAATAGTTTTTTTGCTCAAAATGGTGGTTTCCAAACAAAGGGAAAAAATAAACATATATCGGTATCGATATCGGCATCGGCCAAAATTAGTGGAAAAATATCGGCATATCGGCAAAAATCCAATATCGTGCATCCCTACAACTTCAAAATTAAAATGGAAAAATGTTATTTAATACTAATGATATCTGACTGTTCTGCTTGTATATACTCTTTTGTCTGTGTCTAAATGGAAAGTGAACTTTGAGCAAGTGTTCTTGGCTTGAACTAAATGGCACCGTCAAAGGTGATTGTCCATTGCTATCCGTTTTCGTCCAGATCTTGGCTTCGTTCGTGTCTGGGAAACCGGCCCGCAGTGTCCTCGAGACTGATGATTGCTCAGGAGTTTGTGCCCTATGCTGTCAATGGAAATTGAACATGGGCCGGTGGAGAGAATGGATGATCATTGCTGTGCTTGTGTGTCGTGCAGGAGGTGAGCGTGGCTCCAGTAAGGGCAGATGGTTCACTGAAATCCCCTCTCAGCCGCCTGCTTTCGGACCCGGCCAAACAGCAGCTGCTCCAGATGGCCCAGGCCAATGCTGGAGACCTGATCTTCATCACGGCCGGACCCCGGGAGAACGTGGTGCGTATACGCCTCCATCTTCACAGATTCATACAAGCGTGCTGATTCGGTTTCATAAACGCTTCGATAGAGCTCAGCGAGCACATCTTTAATAACCCTTAAAGGGTTAGTTCACCCAAAAATGAAAATTCTGTCATTAATGACTGACCCTCATGTGGTTGGACACCCATCAGACCTCCGTTCATCTTCAGACACAAATGAAGATATTTTAGTGTAAATCTGATGCTCTGAAAGGCCTCCATTGGCTCAATGCACTTTACACTCTCAAGACCCTTAAAAGACACTAAAGACGTCGTTACAAAGTCCATCTCACTACAGTGGCTCTACAATAACTTTATGAATCGGTGAGAATAGTTTTTGTGCGCAAAAAAACCCTAAATAACGACTTATATAGTGATGACGATTTCAAAACAAGGCATCATGAAGCTTCGAAGCGTTATGAATCAGTGAGTCGAATCATGATTCGGATCGCGTGTCAAACTGCTGAATTTTGGCGATTCAAACTGCTGAATCGACTCACTGATTCAATACGCTTCGAAGCTTCATGAGGCCGTGTTTTGAAATCGTCATCACTATATAAGTCGTTATTTAGGGGTTTTTTTGTGCACAAAAACTATTCTCGCCTCTTCATAAAGTTATTGTAGAGCCGCTGTAGTGAGATGGACTTTGTAACGACGTCTTTAGTACCTTTTAAGGGTCTTGAGAGTGTAAAGTGCATTGAGCCAATGGAGGCCTTTCAGAGCATCAGATTTACACTAAAATATCTTCATTTGTGTCTGAAGATGAACGGAGGTCTGACGGGTGTCCAACCACATGAGGCTCAGTCATTAATGACAGAATTTTCATTTTTGGGTGAACTAACCCTTTAACATTTCAAGCTTTCTATACACATATTTCTCATGTCTGTGAGGCTGAGTTTGGGTTTATTTAGATGCGCTCCAGTTCAAGTGCAATGCAAGTGATTGCGCCGGCGCCTTCATGTCACGATTATTGTCTGCTATAGCCGATTTGCTTCTTATTTATTAAATCCAGGCAATTGGCTGATGAAACATTGATTAAAATAAAAAAATAACACTTTTTTTGAAAATAGGCTCATTTTACAAGTCCCCTAGAGTTAAATAGTTGAGTTTTACCGTTTTTGAATCCATTCAGCCGATCTTTGTATCTGGCGGTAGCACTTTTAGCATAGCTTAGCATACGTCATTGATTCTAAACAGTCCATTAGCATCTCATTCAAAAAATGACCAAAGACACTTTCAATATTTTTCCTATTTAAAACTTGACTCTTCTACAGTTACATCGTGTGCTAAGACCAACTGAAAATGAAAAGTTGTGATTTTCTACACCTATATGGCTAGGAACTACTTTCTCATTCCTGCGTAATAGTCGCGGAGGCCGTGAAGATTCGCCACTATTACGCAGGAATGAGAAAGTAGTTCCTAGCCATATAGGTGTAGAAAATCACAACTTTTCATTTTCAGTTGGTCTTAGCACACGATGTAACTGTAGAAGAGTCAAGTTTTAAATAGGAAAAATATTGAAAGTGTCTTTGGTCATTTTTTGAATGAGATGCTAATGGACTGTTTAGAATCAATGACGTATGCTAAGCTCAAACTCAACTATTTAACTCTAGGGGACTTGAAAATTGAGCCTATTCTCAAAAAAAGTGGAAGTTCCTTTAAATGCATGACTGTTTTGCCAAACATTCTTACATATTGGGGTCTTTAGCGACCCGGATCTATATCTAACATGGATAGATCTCTACCTATCGCGATAATATATAAAACTCCTGATATTAGAGCAACAATTACAGAAGAATAAAATAAAACATATTTCGTTACCTTTTGGAGCTTGTGAGGGTTCAGTTTGAGCAGATGTTTTATACCATCATCACTGTCCTCGTCAGAGCTCATTTCCCAGTACATTCAGCATTTCCCTCATATTCGCGATCTCACGCATATCCTCAAAACTCATTTTCAACGTCTTGAAAATAAACATTTTGATCACTGACGGCTTCCTTCACCAGATCCATCATCAAGTGACAGTAATATTTGATTGTGTTCAGTACTTGCTCTGCAGTAAATCACTGAGCCATTTCAAGTTTTGCAGATTATATATATATTATTGTTTTGTTTTCTGCCTGCGGTGACTATGAGTGAAACGTCACTTCATCATTGACTGTTGTATCAGACATTGCCACCTTGTGGAATAAAGGTGAATTGCGCTCATTTCGTCATTATAGATTCATTTATTATTGTGCAGATAAAAAAATGCGTACACCTTGGGTCGTTAGCGACCCTATACAATTTTGACAAAAAACTAGTGGAAAAATAGGCATTCAATTATAATTGTATAATTTTTTTCTTGTTATATTGTTTAAAATGGATTGATTGAGGAATACTAAGAAGGTTGATGTCTAACTTTAAAAAATGAATGAGGAGGAGGGTAGTGAATGACGTCTCGGGACCTGAGGTATGCATTGAAGGGTTAAATAAAACTACAGATGGACCTCAAGTACATCAAGCCGTTTTGCGTTGGAGTAAACGGTCCTGTATTTATGTTCCCCGAGTACCTTACCATCAGTATTTGTGCCCTAACGTGATTCATGACTAAGGGTTTTCAGGAAAATATGGCTTCAGAGGAATGCTGACATGATCTAATCACTTTTAAAAGAATATTCATCTTTTCCGCACCTCAGCTTTCGCTCGGGGCTGGTGCAGATGGTGAGCTTGGCACACAGTGAGACGGCTGTTTAGTCACAAAGCAGAGGAGTGGGAGATGGCTGGGGATAACTGGGGTTGTGGGATGAATGGCGATGCTAGTGCAGAAAGCGAGAGAAATGAGAGCTGAGGGAGATCATTCTCCTCAAATATGGTTTTAAAGGCAAGCATTAGGGCTGTGCAATATGGACAAAATAATCACATCCTTAAGGGGCTCGACATTAAGCCTGTTCATGTGCTTGTCCGAGTAAAAAAATTTTTTTTTGCGTGTGTGTGTGTGTAATTTATTCTGAAGCAATATTCTCACCAGTGTTCAATCAGCTTTTACATTTACATTTACATTTATGCATTTGGCAGACGCTTTTATCCAAAGTGACTTACATTGCATTCAAAGTACACATTTTACATTTTGTCAATTCTTGCTTTCCCTGGGAATCGAACTCATGACCTTGGCGTTGCTAGCGCCATGCTCTACTGTTTGAGCTACAGGAAAGCAGACATATACATACACATTTACATATTTAAATCTGCACATTTGTGATATTTTTACCTTTTATAAAGGGCATTTTTCCCCTAATCTTATTAAATATCATCATCTTCATCATCTTTATTTATTTGAGCATCTTAGTTCCACAAAGTTCAACATAGTAACAAGTTTCAACCCCAATAGGCGAAACCAAAGAATGATACATGCACAAATAATAAAATAAAAAATAGAAAAAAAAGAACGTGGATATGATGCTCAAAAGGAGTAGGCAGAAGCTTTAGCTTATTGACGCCTACCCCCTTTTATACATTTGAGCAGTAGATATATTTACTATGATCAATAAGACAGTTGCCACATATTTATGTTGTCCTATTCCAGTGACTATACAATCAACAATATTAACTCACAACCATTCTGCTAATTCCAAGACAAGGAAAGAAGACTCTTCAATAAGTACAAAAAACCCATCATTGCCAGTAACAACTAGTCACCAATCTTTCAATTTAGTATTTTAATCCTTATTGTTATGAATTCAATGCATTTCCTGGCCACAGTTGTTTATAATTATAAATAGCTTAATTATATTGTCTTTATTAACTTAAATTATCTTTTTAGTTTACCAGTCACAAAAATACAACCTAAATAGAATGCTCTACATATAGGCTATGATTCAGCTTTAATTTTAGATTATTAAATTTGATCAATAAATTAAACTAGATTAAGACACTCTAGGGCTGTTACCAATCAAATTAAATAATTTATACAGAAAAATGTATAACGAGCGAGTCGTTGAGTCGATTCGTTCAAACGTCTGATTCCTTGAAGAATGAGGCAGTCTTTTATGAACATAGATATACATAATAAAGGCTAGATGTCTTTCGGCGGAGTCTCTAACGTCATCACCGGCGGCCATCTTGTCACAGGCAGGGCTCTGTGGTACCTGATGATCTGCATGAACACAAATTCTCTTATCTCGCTGAAATCTTGACGGATTTACAAATGGTTTGGTTTCTTACAAACGTTATTAACGTGCCTATATGGATGCTTGAACAAATTATGAATAATTTTTCATAAGTATGCAGTGTCATATCTACATCTCTGACGTTTATAACAAACCAAACAGTTTGAAAATCGGTAGAAAATTGAGCAAGTTATGGTTATTTAAAAAGTACACACACCATTAAAACACAATGAGTGAGCGAGCTGACTGTGACAAGATGGCCGCCAGGTGCAGACGTCCAGCTCCATTGGCCAGCAGCGGACGAGACATCTAGCCTTTATTATGGATATCTATGTTTATGAACATGTCATTGAATCTTTGGTTCAACTGATTCATTCAAGCGCTGAATCATTCAGTAACACACACTGTTGCTGTGAGACGCATTATGGTTCTGCTGTGATCTTTGTTTGGAACGATTTTCGCTGCTGAAATAGAACAAAAACAGTCAATAGCACATCTAAAATGTAAGTGACTAGATGTTAATGAATGGTTTATGGAACTGTCATATGAAATCAGTATCACATTTTCAATCATGATGGTGTTCAGGAAAACAGCACTCTTGGTCGTGTGGTGTTGCTTAACTGTATCATATGTTATACATATAAAAACTCAGCAGTATATATTAACTGAGTTTCTCTGTTTGAGCGGCGTTGATTTGTTCTGATTTCTCCTCGAGAGGCTGCGTCAGCGTCAACAGCTCAACCTTGTACCGTCAGTTCATTATACATTATATATTATTATCAATCGATCGCCACTTACATGCAGAATCATTCTTGCATTTTGGTGATTCCCTAGATATATATATTTTTTGACGTTTTAATCAGAATACTTGTCCGGTAGGGCAAGTAAAATTATCTTTCACTTGCCCTTCCAAAAAATCTTGTCCCGGACAAGCGTTAATGTTGAGCCCTGCACATACAACAAGTGCATTTATCCCAGCACACAGCATTGTTTTGGATGATCTGTAAATTCAGTCTCAGAATAGGCAATATGTCATTAAAGCCGTCCTGTCAGGTTGTAAACGTATCGCTATGCCTTTAAGTTCGCTGATAAAAATGCCAGTCTGAACGCTAAGCGGACCAGGACCAAACGAAGCGAACTACAAGTGTAAACCAAGCAAGGCAACCTCCTCAAGTTTCTCTTGTAGCCGATACAGAAGTGACTTAAACTGCAGTTCATCGAGTGGCCACTAGAGGCTCCAGAAGGAGCAGAATCTCATTGAGCTCATGTTAAAATGCCCAACTTTGCAGCTGAAGAACACATGTTTACAGTCTGGGACACATTGTGGCTTTGGTCTATATGGTCTCAGTTTGTGTAAATCCACTTGGGGTTCAGAGTATTTATTTTTTCTCACATTAATTCCCCACATATCTAGTACAATTATGTGGTTTTGTTTCATTAATACAGTGTATGCTTTTTTCTTGATTTACCCCGAAGGAATGGAAGTGAAATGTGACAACATGCCCCATAGGTGGGTATATTATAACATGACCAAATAACAGCTTAAAACGTGACCTGATATAATCAAAAAAATATCCAAGACAAACTAAAATATTTTGTCAATAAAATACAATTATTAACTTTTTAAAATAAAATAATGGCATTTTTTTAATCATTAAAAATATTCTGTGAGTTTGACAACAAACACGTCGCTAAATACAGCTATACAGCAGAGTTCAAAACATAATAATATTTCATAATTTCTTAACATTAACTCTCAGTCATTATTCACCCTTTTCTCATGGTTTCTCAAAAGAATTCATTAAAGTATAGAATATAATGTCATATTTCTAATAGGGGCTCATTGTAACGCAGTGTTAACACACACACACCATCTGCACAACTGGGATGTAAACCCCGGCTCGTGTGTCAGATCAGCATTAAAGAACATCTCAGCTGTTAAATAACAGATAGAAGATTACAATAATATCAGATTTGTCTTATTTTAAATACAAACTTAAGTAAGAAATTTACTTTTGCAATGGTCAAATAAATGTTCAGTAATATCTTCCAGAGATTTTCTTATTTTGGTGCTATTTTTCCTCTAAATAATGTTGATTTTAAAGTTTCGTCATTCTGGCATGGAAAGGGTTAAAACATGAGTGTTACAACTAACCCCGTGCTTCCCTAAAGCCTTAAAGTTCTTCAGGGCGTGGTCACTTTGAGTGACAGGTGGATTGCCGTATGTCTGCTGTCTGTTAGTCTTACGTCACCTCAGCTCCGCCCACGTCCCGCCTCTTTGCCCATTTTCTGTTATCCGGGAGTGGGGTGGCTATGGTGTGAACAAACCCTTATTGTGTCCCGTTTCAGCGCCCTCTGCTGGGGAAGCTGAGACTGCAGTGCGCTGAGCTGCTCGAGCGCTATGGTGTGCCAGTTCGCGACCCCTCCGTCTTTCACTTCTTGTGGGTGGTGGACTTTCCCCTCTTCTTACCCAAAGAGGACGACCCAGAGATGCTTGAGTCTGCCCATCATCCCTTCACGGCTCCAGTCCCTCAGGACGCCCATCTGCTGTACACACAACCGCACAAGGTATGTAGCGCCACATCACAGAATGTCCTTTTTAACCTTACAGAATCATAGCTTTGCATTTGAATGGAAACAGGGCTTTTTTTCCTCCGCTCCTGGTTAATCTGTTGATTATTTTCTGATTAGTTGATTAATCCTTTGGTTAATTTACCAATAAATAATAACCATAACTAACCTATGTATGAACTATACCTATATATACACTCACCTAAAGGATTATTAGGAACACTTGTTCAATTTCTCATTAATGCTATTATCTAATCAACCAATCACATGGCAGTTGCTTCAATGCATTTAGGGGTGTGGTCCTGGTCAATCTCCTGAACTCCACACTGAATGTCGGAATGGGAAAGAAAGGGGATTTAAGCAATTTTGAGCGTGGCATGGTTGTTGGTGCCAGACGAGTATTTCACAATCTGCTCAGTTACTGCGATTTTCACGCACAACCATTTCTAGGGTTTACAAAGAATGTTGTGAAAAGGGAAAAGCATCCAGTATGCGGCAGTCCTGTGGGAGAAAATGCCTTGTTGATGCTAGAGGTCAGAGGAGAATGGGCCGACTGATTCAAGCTGATAGAAGAGCAACTTTGACTGAAATAACCACTCGTTACAACCGAGGTCTGCAGCAAAGCATTTGTGAAGCCACAACACACACAACCTTGAGGCGGATGGGCTACAACAGCAGAAGACCCCACCGGGTACCACTCATCTCCACTACAAATAGGAAAAAGAGGCGACAATTTGCACAAGCTCACCAAAATGTTTGGAAAAATGTTGCCTGGTCTGATGAGTCTGGATTTCTGTTGAGACATTCAGATGGTAGAGTCAGAATTTGGCGTAAACAGAATGAGAACATGGATCCATCATGCCTTGTTACCACTGTGCAGGCTGGTGGTGGTGGTGTAATGGTGTGGGGGATGTTTTCTTGGCACACTTTAGGCCCCTTAGTGCCAATTGGGCATCGTTTAAATGCCACGGCCTACCTGAGCATTGTTTCTGCCCATGTCCATCCCTTTATGAGCACCATGTCCCCATCCTCTGATGGCTACTTCCAGCAGGATAATGCACCGTCACAAAGCTCCAATCATTTCAAATTGGTTTCTTGAACATGACAATGAGTTCACTGGACTAAAATGGCCGCCACAGTCTCCAGATCTCAACCCAATAGAGCATCTTTGGGATGTGGTGGAACTGGAGCTTCGTGCCCTGGATGTGCATCCCACAAATCTCCATCAACTGCAGATGCTCTCCTATCAATATGGGCCAACATTTCTAAAGAATGCTTTCAGCACCTTGTGGAGTCAATGCCACGTAGAATTAATGCAGTTCTGAAGGCGAAAGGGGGTCAAACACAGTATTAGTGTGTGTTCCTAATCATCCTTTAGCTGAGTGTATGTATTTTATCACAAAATATAAGGTTTATGTATAATTAGGAAAAATTGATGACAAATTTTCCAGTTCTGGAAAACACATGGAAAATTAGAGAACGTGAAGTGTCCTGGAAAAAAAAAGCTTTACCACGATTGAGATTGGACGAGTTCATCCATTAGATATTTTAAATCGTTAAATAAAAGCGTTAAATGCTCTGTAAGCGTTGCAGAGAGGACGTTTGAGCCGTGCGCCTCATGAAAAGCCGAATGCTGTGTGAACGCAGCCATGCATTAAACACAAAATATGAGACTGACAACCGTATTCTAGTGCTGTGTACAATTTCACTGTAATAGTCCAAATACTTACGTGAGATAAGAGCCCCAGGATGTTTTCTTTCTTTTCTAACATTATAAATGCATTCACTGTCACTTTTAATCAATTGAATGCGCCCTTGCTGAATAAAAGTATGGTTTCCTTTTGAAAGGAAGTGAACGTTTTTATAGTTTTGCTGTTCTCTAAAAATTGCTCATGGTGAGGATTGTCTGATATATGAGTAAATCATTCTGTAATTCATTGAAATAAAATAACTCCAGTCAAATGGGCCCATAAATCAGTAGGGTTGAGTTTTTTTTACGATACCGGTGCCAAAACGATACTTAAAAAAAAAAAAAAAGAGCCACAAAGCAACGGTGGATGACATTAAAGGGGTGATAACACACACAGTGTTAGTCTTGAGTATCTCTAGAGTAGTGTTGATCCTTCATATCTCACAAGAGTCTTTAGTTTATCATATAAAAGACAGACACACTGAACCGATTCTTTCTGAAAACAGCCGAGCTCGTGGAGGAGTGCAGTGGGCGGAGCTAAAGAGACACACACACACACACACACACACACACACACACACACACACACACTCTACATCATGACATTATCCCTGGATAACTCTCGATTCTCTATACGTTGGTGTTGTTCATATTATATGCATCCGATTGCCAACAAAACACACATTTGATCAGTTTCACTCACCACCTGCGGTTTCCACTCATGACCGGGAACAAACACACACTCACACACACACACTCACCGCCTGCGGTTTCCACTCATGACCGGGAACAAACACAAACACACACACACACACGTTTTTTTTTGTGAAATGTGAGGACATTCCATAGGCGTAATGGTTTTTATACCGTACAAACCGTATTTCCTATCCCCTTACACTGACCCTGCCCCTAAACCTACCCATCACACACACACACACACACACACACTGCCCCTGCCCCTAAACCTACCTATCACACACACACACACACACACACAAACACACACACACTGCCCCTGCCCCTAAACCTACCTATCACACACACACACACACAAACACACACACACTGCCCCTGCCCCTAAACCTACCTATCACACACACACACACACACACACACACACACACACACACACACACACACACACACACACACACACACAAACACACACACACTGCCACTGCCCCTGCCCCTAAACCTACCTATCACACACACACACACACACACACACACTGCCCCTAAACCTACCCCGCACAGGAGACTGTGCAGTTCACCTTCTGTGAAAAAAAACTTGTTCTGTGTGATTTATAAGCATTTTGAAAAGTGAGGACATGGGGAACGTCCTCATATTTCACCCTCTTTTTGTTATACCCATGTCATTAAACACATTTGTGTCCTGATATTTCACAAAAACATGCCCACACACACACACACACACACACACACACACACACACACACACACACACACACACACTCACAGCCTGCGGTTTACACTCATGACCGGTAACAAACACACACACTCACATACACACACACACATTCAAACATAGACACGCACACACACACACACACACACACACACACACTCTTGCAGAACTCCGGAAACACAAACTGCATCACTGTTCCCTTAACGCTGGGTTATTTGTGAAGCTGAACAAGGTGATCTTTCCCTCACACACACACACGTCAGAGATGTAGTTATGACACTGCATACTTATGAATAAATATTCCTAATTTGTTCAAGCATCCAGAATTATAGCCACGTTAATAACGTTTGTAAGAAATCAAACCATTTGTAAATCCGTCATGATTTCAGCGAGATAAGAGTATTTGTGTTCAGATCACTCGCCTTACATCAGGTACAAAATGGCCGCCAAAAAGCTTGCCTGTGACAAGATGGCCGCCGGTGATGACGTTAGAGACTCCGCCATTAGACATCTAGCCTTTATTATGTATATCTATGGCTTTAGGCTTTAAAAATGTTCATCGGAAACCTACGGGTGACGTCACACACACTACATCCATATTTTTGTACAGTCTGTGTGTATTACATGAATAAGAAAATACAAAATGGCAGTTTTTCCACTGGTGTTCTCAGCCATTTTAGACTCCACAGTGTATTTTGATGTGCGTGAGGTAGTCGGCGACTGTGGTTTTATCACTCAATCATAGAGGAAATGTATGATCTGGTTCTGAATTCCCCCTGTTTCTCTGCTTCCTCAGGTGCGTGGTCAGCATTATGACCTGGTGCTGAATGGCTGTGAGATCGGAGGAGGTTCAATCCGAATCCACAATGCCTCTCATCAGCTGTATATCCTGGAGACCATTCTCAAGGTAAAAGTGGAAAATCACACAGCAACATTAAAAGGGTTAGTTCACCCAAAAATGAAAATTCTGTCATTAATGACTGACCCTCATGTGGTTGGACACCCGTCAGACCTCCGTTCATCTTCAGACACAAATGAAGATATTTTAGTGTAAATCTGATGCTCTGAAAGGCCTCCATTGGCTCAATGCACTTTACACTCTCAAGACCCTTAAAAGACACTAAAGACGTCGATACAAAGTCCATCTCACTACAGTGGCTCTACAATAACTTTATGAATCGGTGAGAATAGTTTTTGTGCGAAAAAAAACCCCTAAATAACGACTTATATAGTGATGACGATTTCAAAACACGGCCTCATGAAGCTTCGAAGCGTTATGAATCAGTGAGTCGATTCAGCAGTTTGGAGCGTTATGAATCAGTGAGTCGATTCAGCAGTTTGGAGCATTATGAATCAGTGAGTCGATTCAGCAGTTTGGAGCGTTATGAATCAGTGAGTCGAATCAGCAGTTTGGAGCGTTATGAATCAGTGAGTCTAATCAGCAGTTTGGAGCGTTATGAATCAGTGAGTCGAATCAGCAGTTTGGAGCGTTATGAATCAGTGAGTCGAATCAGCAGTTTGGAGCGTTATGAATCAGTGAGTCGATTCAGCGGTTTGGAGCGTTATGAATCAGTGAGTCGATTCAGCAGTTTGGAGCGTTATGAATCAGTGAGTCGATTCAGCAGTTTGGAGCGTTATGAATCAGTGAGTCGAATCAGCAGTTTGGAGCGTTATGAATCAGTGAGTCGAATCAGCAGTTTGGAGCGTTATGAATCAGTGAGTCGAATCAGCAGTTTGGAGCGTTATGAATCAGTGAGTCGAATCAGCAGTTTGGAGCGTTATGAATCAGTGAGTCGATTCAGCGGTTTGGAGCGTTATGAATCAGTGAGTCGATTCAGCAGTTTGGAGCGTTATGAATCAGTGAGTCGAATCAGCAGTTTGGAGCGTTATGAATCAGTGAGTCGAATCAGCAGTTTGGAGCGTTATGAATCAGTGAGTCGATTCAGCGGTTTGGAGCGTTATGAATCAGTGAGTCGATTCAGCGGTTTGGAGCGTTATGAATCAGTGAGTCGATTCAGCGGTTTGGAGTGTTATGAATCAGTGAGTCGATTCAGCGGTTTGGAGCGTTATGAATCAGTGAGTCGATTCAGCAGTTTGGAGCGTTATGAATCAGTGAGTCGATTCAGCGGTTTGGAGCGTTATGAATCAGCGAGTCGAATCAGTGGTTCGGAGCGTTATGAATCAGCGAGTCGAATCAGTGGTTCGGAGCGTTATGAATCAGTGAGTCGAATCAGCAGTTTGAATCGCCAAATTTCAGCAGTTTGACACGCAATCCGAATCATGAATCGACTCACTGATTCATAACGCTTCGAAGCTTCATGAGGCCGTGTTTTGACATCGTCATCACTATATAAGTCGTTATTTAGGGGTTTTTTTGCGCACAAAAACTATTGTCGCCGATTCATAAAGTTATTTTAGAGCCACTGTAGTGAGATGGACTTTGTAACGACGTCTTTAGTGTCTTTTAAGGGTCTTGAGAGTGTAAAGTGCATTGAGCCAATGGAGGCCTTTCAGAGCATCAGATTTACACTAAAATATCTTCATTTGTGTCTGAAGATGAACGGAGGTCTGACGGGTGTCCAACCACATGAGGGTCAGTCATTAATGACAGAATTTTCATTTTTGGGTGAACTAACCCTTTAAAGCTACTCTGACAGCACTTGTAATAGACGTGTTCAGATACCCCACTACATCATTTTCTTATTTGTGACTCTTACTGAACACCCCCATACCGCCGACTTCCTGTTCGGTCGCTGTGGCAACCCATTAAGCTATATTTAACGTCTTTAACGGACACAAATGCTGGATCTTCAGAGCCAGGGAGAAGAAACGTCACATTAGGGTGTTTTTCCCCAAGTGGAATGTGCTATCTCTCCTTTTGAAGGTCTATTTACTCTCTTGACACTACAGTAGTTGTATGCATTTATACATGCTGAGACTGACAAGCTGTGAATTACAAGGTCTTCTGTGTGTGTGTGTGTGTGTGTGTGTGTGTGTGTGTGTGTGTGTGTGTGTGTGTGTGTGTGTGTGTGTGTGTGTGTGTGTGTGTGTGTGTGTGTGTGTGTGTGTGTGTGTGTGTGTTATAGGAAGACCCATCCCTTCTTTCTCATCTGTTGGAGGCTCTGGACTCCGGGGCCCCTCCTCATGGTGGAATCGCATTAGGTGTGTGTGAGCATTCAACACATGCCTTGGACTTTCGCAAGGTTGTCGGTACCACTGTAACGAAAGGCCTTGTTGATTACATTCTCCTGTTGGTTAAAGTGGAACGGTCATGCTCCAAGACTGAAATTGCCTGCCTAGCCAAGAAATTTTGGCAGCTTTGTTTCAGTTTGAGACTGAAAACTGAAGCATGAAGTGCCCTTGATCATTTGAGAACTTCTGTTTGGGTTTATTTCTGTGTATGGCAGACCTAGAGCTTCAATAACCTGTGATACACAACATCACCATCTTCTTGTTTACATTATAAAGATTAAAGAGTGTAAAATATGTCTTAAGGTCTGAGAGAAATGTGCATATTTATTAAAAATATGAATTATTTTTACGTGATAGCTAATAATGGATCAATAGCTGAAGCTGATAGTAAAATTATATAGTATTTTGTCTAAAAAAAATTACAAATCAAAAACTTAAATCAGTTGTTTTATGACAGGGGGTCCGTGGAAAAGATTAACGCAACAAAATAAGATTAAAATAAATAAATAAGTGATTCAATGTTATTTTAACATTTAAAACATGCACAAGGATAAATAATAAAATAAGTAAATAAATAAATATGCTTATTTTCTTAGTTGTACATTTAATTCATTTCTTACTTATAAATGTTCTTAAAAGTATAAAATTAAGTAAATAAATTAAATAGATTAAAATAAATAAATAAATGATTGAAAGGTAAATTAACATATGATGAAAATGTAAAAAGTTAATTAATTAATTCATGAGATTAAAATAAATATACGTGGAAAAGCCTAGACTAGAGTAAAATTGTGATAAAATTGTATAATAATAATAATAACAAAATAAATAAATAAATTAGCTTAAATAAACCTGCAAAAGTATATAAATAAATAAGTCAATTTTAAATTAACATATAATAAAATATAAAAACATAAAAATAAATAATATAAATGAATAATGGATAATTGAATAAAAATGTGTTTCAAAGAAAAACAAATATTAATGTATTAAATGAACTTAATTCATTAAATTCATAAAAATTGGATTTAAATAAACAAATAAATGATGCAATTAATAGTACAGTTCATATAGTGAGTAGAAATGATATATAATAAAGTAACTTAATAGAAACTAGTGTTTTATATTTTATATATATAGATATATAATATATCATTTTTTTGCATAACATAATATAAGTGCATTTCGGCTTCACAACATTATAATGTACAGTATAAAAAATGGATATTCAATTTGAGATTTGCTTAAGATTACAGTGTTATTACATTACAAGTATTTTTAAAAGATTAAGTTAAAGTGAGCATTTGTTGACAGCAAGGGTCATTTAAATGTACAAATAGGGGAAATGAGCATACATTTATATATTATATATATATATATATATATATATATATTTATTTATTTATTTATTTATTAAATATAATATTTAATATAAATACATTCACTACCGTTCAAAGTTTTGTGATTCATAATATATGAGAAATTCATATTTTTATAAAGTAGATTCATTGATGGAATTAAATAGACAGTAAAGATATTTATGTTAAAAATACATGCTGATCTTATGAACTTTCTATTCATCAAAGTATCATGAAAAAAATGTGTATCGTGGTTTCCATAAGAATATTAAATAGCACAACTGTTTTCAACATTGATATTAAGAAATTGGAATATTATAATGATTTCTGAAGGATCATGTGACACTAAAAACTGGAGGAATGATGATGAAGATTCAGATAATATTACGGTTTTACTTTATTTTAGATCAAATAAATAAAGCATTGGTGAGCAGAAGAGACTTTTTTAAATATTTAAAATTCTCACAGACCGTTAGTGTATGTTAATTATATTAAAGCTGCACTATGTAACATTTTTTCACAAAAATATCCAAACACCACTAGACCAGTGGTTATATATTTTGTTCAGTCGAGTACTTACAATATCCCAAATGTTTCCAACTATTTGTAAATCGTGAGAAAATTATTTTACCCGAGGAACCGGGACGTGTGAGGGCGTGGCCTTAGAAATAATAATGCATAATCAATAATGTTGCACATTCCTAATAATAGTTTTTCTTCTGAACAGGGCTGGATCGCCTGGTGTCCATCATTGTAGGAGCTCCCACTATCCGAGACGTCATAGCTTTTCCGAAATCCTTCAGGGGTCACGACCTCATGAGTCACGCTCCGGACTCCGTCTCTGAAGACGATCTGAAGCCATACCATATTTCTGTGCTCTGGCCCAGCGCAGACACTGAGGGTCAACAGGACAGCTCAGCGTAAGCACTAAAGGGCAAAACATGCTTTTATTTCTTAGTGTTTTTGTCTTGTTTTCAGTCCAAATATCTCAAAAATCTTACATTAAGAAGCATTTACTAGACAAGCAAAAGTTTTGTCTTGTTTTGGGGGAAAATAACTTTAAAATTAAGGGAGTTTTTGCCTAAAATAAGCAAAATTATCTTCCAATGGGGTAAGCAAAATAATCTTAATTCAAACAGAAAACAAGATTATTTTGAGCATAAACTCCCTTAATTTTGAGTTATTTTCCCCCAATAAATAATAATCTGCCAAAAATCCCCCAATAAAAAATGATCTGCCAATGGCGAAAGCAAAATAATATTAATTCAAACAGAAAACAAGATTATTTTGCTTATTTTGAGCATAAACTCCCTTAATTTTGAGTTATTTTCCCCCAATAAATAATAATCTGCCAAAAATCCCCCAATAAAAAATAATCTGCCAATGGGGAAAGCAAAATAATCTTAATTCAAACAGAAAACAAGATTATTTTGAGCATAAACTCCCTTAATTTTGAGTTATTTTCCCCCAATAAATAATAATCTGCCAAAAATCCCCCAATAAAAAATAATCTGCCAATGGGGTAAGCAAAATAATATTAATTCAAACAGAAAACAAGATTATTTTGCTTATTTTGAGCATAAACTCCCTTAATATTGAGTTATTTTCCCCCAAAACAAGACAAAAACTTTTGCTAGTCTAGTAAATGCTTCTTAATGTAAGATTTTTTAGATATTTGGACTGAAAGCAAGACAAAAATACTAAGTAAGAAAAGTATTTTTTGCAGTGTGATGGACGCAGCAGCATCACTTCCTGTCCGCAGAGCATTGAGCCCCGTCTCGTCTTGAACAGATCACTCATGTACTTTTATGCTCTGTACATGTTTAATTACAGCAGTGTCAGCTGTGAAATCCAGAGCGAGTCTGGCTGAATATTTCAGTAGGGGGCAGCGTTGTTCCATCCCATCCTTCCCCATTGCCCCCCCCATTGCCCTGTGGTGAAGTCAGCGTGCATCATATCCTACATTTTTTCCACCAGACATACCAAATAAAGCTACATTTCAGTTTTTCTCAGCGATGCCTTATCTGCAAAAGCAGATGCTCATTTTTCATGCCCAGGTACAGCTCCTCATTACAGCCAGTGTTGTTTTAAAGCAGACCTGTGTGCTGGAGCTGAACACACTTCTGTGTGTACGACATGCTGTTTTTGCTGCTCTTCCAATGACTTTTCCTTAAGGACGCACTCATCACCTGTATTTACATGACGGTGTTTATCTGGAAGGACCTGCCCACGTTCGGTACATTTCCATTAGTGCGTTAGAGACGGTTTCAGGACTTTTTGATACGGACCGGGATTTGAATTAGTACTAGACTAGCGTTAAAGGGTTAGTTCACCCAAAAATGAAAATTCTGTCATTAATTACTGAGCCTCATGTGGTTGGACACCCGTCAGACCTCCGTTCATCTTCAGACACAAATGAAGATATTTTAGTGTAAATCTGATGCTCTGAAAGGCCTCCATTGGCTCAACTTTACACTCTCAAGACCCTTAAAAGGCACATAATATGGAGTCAAAATAGGGCCACATATATCTGCAAAATAACACAATGTTTTGCAAACAAAAAATATGTTTTGCAAAAAAAAAAAAAAAAATTTGCAAAAAAAAATAGAATATTGAGAAAAAACTGCTTTTTTGCAAGTAAAAAAATAGTAATTGCAAAAGAAAAGTTACCACTGAGAGAAAAAATAAAGTTTAGCAAAGTAAAACTTGCAGCATTGACTTTGCAACACCTTTGCGCCGCTCCTTTAAAGGGGTGGTAAAACACATTCTTTTGAAGGCTTGACTGTGTTTGTGGGGTGCACTGTAACATGTGTTCATGCTTCGTTTAAAAAAAAATTGCCTTATTTTTCATATATTTGACCTTTATTCTACACTGCTCTGTCCCTCCTTGTAAAACTATCTGATGCTTTCCGGGTTGTATGAAGCCAGTCCCTCAAAAATACGCAGTGGGCTCTGATTGGTTAGCTGGCCCAGTGTGTTGTGATTCGCTAACCGCCTAGTGCACGTTTGTCGGAAACGTCACGCCCCTTACCGGAGGCTGTGCTTTGGTCAGTGTTAGAAACAACGGCGTCAATAAAACCATATGAGCCCGAATCAGACCCAGAACATTTGAGAGAAGATGATCGAGCAGAACCTGTTCAGTCCTCAAGAGTAAAGACTGCGGGTCTATAGTGATCGCTACTGAATGGCACTGTTACTTTTGTATTTTTAGAACGATTATAGCCAAATATCTGTCACAAGAACTAACCCAAAACGAACCCTAAGCACTGGCTTAAACTAGTAAGTTAGCCAAATCACACACAGAAGCATGTTTAGCATGCCTGTAGATAAACAATACATAAAAGCTCTAATCAAAGAATCATTTACACTAATGTCAGGTTCGCTGTTGAGATTTTAACGTTAGTGTTTGTAACGTTAGGTGTTCTTCGGATAACGTTAAGTATGAATGAGCATTTAACAGACTGGTTTGCAGAACAGCGCTGTCATCTGTTTACTTCCTTGCTACAACCTATTACAGGAAAACACATTTATGAAAAATAAATCAGAGTTACAGGTTGTGGCCCGTGAACAGCTTCTGTTTGTAAATCCAGCTTTCAGGACAAGCCGTTGTGCATATCCTGTATTGAACTTGCGAAGTTTGTGGAAGTTTGTGTTGTCCTCCGTGAAATGTGCAGCGCGCGCGTCGTGCATCCACGCACCGGCAGTGTTTTTTTCACGCAGCTGACGTTGTGCAAATCTGGCATTGAAATCGGGAAGACGGTGGATGTTTTCCTCTGTTAGATGTGCTGCAGGGAGCCCTGCGCGCGCCTGATTCCCCGCTGACTCAAACACACGTGCATATAACATGCTGTATGTTAAACGCTCTGCAACGCACCCCCGTCCCAAGGAAGGCTGAACAGAGCAAGTGCCCCAGACCTGCAATCCGGATGAAAATAACAGCGTTTCCTCGGCATCGCGGCAACAACACTCCAGCCTAACTAACTTATACCACAACAGCGCCGCGATACAAAATGGCCTCACCCCCCCTTATTTCATATTCTCGGAGGAGGGGTTTATGTAAATATTGGGCCTGGTGATGTCACCAACCCTGGAGGAATGTGTGTAGTCGCCTACTGGCCGTTTGCTGTAGTTCTTAGAAACTGATTTCTTTAAAAGCAAATATCTCCCTTTGCTTTAAACTTTGAACGTTGTAACTTTGCAGATGTTGTTTATGCTCAAGCAGCAACATTACACGTTAGCTAAAGTTAGAATAGTGAAATCGTGGTTTACCACCCCTTTAAATCCGCGTTTCCGTCATCCGTGCCTCTGCGGCGCAAGCTTTCCTTTGCGCTTCATTTTTCTTTGCGCCTCGCTTTGTGTCCCTGATTTGACGTGGGGAAGGGTCAAGAGGTTGGGGTGTGTACATGGGACGAAGGCGCGTCCTTCTCGTTACGTCATCAGCGCGAGCCCCAGACCGTATGGATCTCGAGACCTCTGTGTGTCATTCTGCTGCATATCATCTAGCTGTCTTTGAACACAAGAATATATTGCGCATGATTAATTGCATACATTTTTTTAATCATGTGTTTTTTTTTAATTAATGAGTTAAATTGACAGCTCTACTTGTAACACTTTACCCCAACAGTGATGATGTGTCAGACAGATTCAAGAAATGATTCCTGATGTAGTTTGGTTAGTTAACATAGCTGAGAGCTGCATGCATGCAACATGGGTATTTATAACCCTTACACCAGAATGCTAGACATCGATGGATCATCCTCTGCACAGAAAGTGAATGAGATTGGGCAAATTAATTGAGACAGCGAGAGATCAGCACAGTTGCTCAGCCTCAAGGGCGAGTGGCCAAATTTAAGTCAGATTGTATTGATTGACGTAACGAGAAGGACGCGCCTTCGTCCCATGAACACACCCCAACCTCTTGACCCCTCCCCCACGTCAAATCAGGGACACAAAGCGAGGCGCAAAGAAAAATGAAGCGCAAAGGAAAGCTTGCGCCGCAGAGGCACGGATGACGGAAACGCGGATTTAAAGGAGCGGCGCAAAGGTGTTGCAAAGTCAATGCTGCAAGTTTTACTTTGCTAAACTTTATTTTTTCTCTCAGTGGTAACTTTTCTTTTGCAATTATTATTTTTTTACTTGCAAAAAAGCATTTTTTTTTTCTCAATATTCTATTTTTTTTGTGCAAAATTATTATATTTTTTTTGCAAAATTTTTTTTTTTTGCAAAACATATTTTTTGTTTGCAAAACATTGTGTTATTTTGCAGATATATGTGGCCCTATTTTGACTCCATAACTAAAGACGTCGTTACAAAGTCCATCTCACTACAGTGGTTCTACAATAACTTTATGAAGCGACGAGAATAGTTTTTGTGCGCAAAAAAACCCTAAATAATGACTTATATAGTGATGACGATTTCAAAACATGGCCTCATGAAGCTTCGGAGCGTTATGAATCAGTGAGTCGATTCAGCGGTTTGGAGCGTTATGAATCAGTGAGTTGATTCAGCGGTTTGGAGCGTTATGAATCAGTGAGTCGATTCAGCGGTTTGGAGCGTTATGAATCAGTGAGTCGATTCAGCGGTTTGGAGCGTTATGAATCAGTGAGTTGATTCAGCGGTTTGGAGCGTTATGAATCAGTGAGTCGATTCAGCAGTTTGGAGCGTTATGAATCAGTGAGTCGATTCAGCGGTTTGGAGCGTTATGAATCAGTGAGTCGATTCAGCGGTTTGGAGCGTTATGAATCAGTGAGTCGATTCAGCAGTTTGGAGCGTTATGAATCAGTGAGTCGATTCAGCGGTTTGGAGCGTTATGAATCAGTGAGTCGATTCAGCAGTTTGGAGCGTTATGAATCAGTGAGTCGATTCAGCAGTTTGGATCGCCAAATTTAATTAGTTTGGCGGTTTTACACGCAATCCGAATCATGATTCGACTCACTGATTCATAACGCTTCGAAGCTTCATTTTTGAAATCGTCATCACTATATAAGTCGTTATTTAGGGTTTTTTTGCGCACAAAAACTATTCTCGCCGATTCATAAAGTTATTGTAGAACCACTGTAGTGAGATGGACTTTGTATCGACGTCTTTAGTGTCTTTTAAGGGTCTTGAGAGTGTAAAGTGCATTGAGCCAATGGAGGCCTTTCAGAGCATCAGATTTACACTAAAATATCTTCATTTGTGTTCTGAAGATGAACGGAGGTCTGACGGGTGTCCAACCACATGAGGGTCAGTAATTAATGACAGAATTTTCATTTTTGGGTGAACTAACCCTTTAATAGTTTATAAATGTGAGCCTCAAATCAATTTTAACATCCAGGTTTGCTCTTTTATCATGTGGTCTTAAAAAGGAATCGATCACACAAGAATGAAAATTGCTATCATTTGGTTTTTGTTCTTTAGTCTTTTCAAAAACAATTTTTTTTTGTCCATACAATGTTTTTCGTTTAATAATATTTTGTGTTCCCTAGAAAAAATGCATGCATCTCAATATCAGCAACCCCCAAAAAAAAATCATTTTAAGCCGAAAAAGATTTTCAGCATTTCTCCAATGACATGTTGTGACTTTGGCTGTCCGAAATCGGCCCCTATACCCTTAAATAAGGCATTATTTTTAAAGGACAGCCATTTGTAGTGGTGTCCGAAACCATAGTGGACGTTATTGAGTGCACTCATTCAATCCCACAATGCACTGCAATAATGAGTGTACACACAACGGCTGTCCGACTTCACACACTCGCTTTCATTCACTCCTTCAAGTGAAGTTTTAGTGGACTAAAGTAGGGAATAGTGATTGAGGGTTTAGGGGGCGATTTCGGATTCAGCCTAAGACTATTCTCCACTCCTCAAATATAAAGCACTTTAGTCTTTATGGACAAAGTGTTTCTTGAGTAAATTATGGGGCTGAATCTGAAATCGGCCCCTATACCCTTAAATAGGGCATTATTCGAGGGGACAGCCATTTGTAATGGCGTCCGAAACCATAGTGGACATGTTCGAGTGCACTCATTCAATCCCACAATGCACCGCAATAACGAGTGTACAACAGCCATATTTATGAAAAGATACCTGAAAGTGCTTAAATTATTGAAAGACAATATATGTGAAATCTTTTCACACAAAATGAATGCTGCAGCCCATCTGATATAGATCCATTTCTCATGATTATGAGCGTGATATTGCTCATATATAAATATCCAAGTGTATGATACAGAAATATATTCTCATATTCATGAGTCATATATTTCAATGGTTAAAGTTACCACAGTCATTGCATGTGCTGCACTTTACCGTTTTGGCCAAAACCATGTCTTGAACATTAGGGGGAACAATTTTTTCAATTTTATATATATATCGTGTTAATGTTAACATTTGAATTCTCTAGTAAACCGTGTCGAAGGTTACAGGCTCTAATCCGCCCTTATATAGTTTTTTTTCTTCATTAAAATCAAAATGTTCAAAGAGCATGGACATGTTTGTGTGCATTTTGTTTTGTGATTTCACCGGAAAGAATAGAGTCTCTGCAACGCCGTTAAGTGATAGATTGACACGCTCGTCTATGTGAAGACTAAAAAGACAAAAAGCCAGGGGTGTAAGAAAATATCAATACACGTGAATATCACAATATTATGTTTACGCAGGTGACTTCCATCATATACAAATTACACCTCTTCCTCAGTGTTGCCAACTCTCGCGAGACCGCAGCTTCAAAAACAAACCCAATTATACTATATTATTTATTATCATCAGTATTATTTATAATACATTATTTTTTGATCAATAAATGAGCCTGCAACATATTAAACTGAAACCTCTCGGAGTTTGAAAAGCAAAAACAGATGTGATTTTACAAAAATCATCAAATTGCAATAAAGGACACGCAATATCCTCCGATCAGCTGTGAACTGAAGAGGAGATGGAAAAAGAGGAAAAGTGACATGAAGGGCAATTATGGGAACCCATAGGCGGAGTTAGTAGTGAACACACACACACACACTGCAAACCGTGAAAAAGATACGCCCTACATCTCAATGTGCACACTATCTGCCCTAAATAGTATTGAAAATGATTAATGTCACACACTATTTAGGATGGATAGTATGCATTGGGACACAGGCAAGCACTAAGGGAGCGCTGCAATATAGCCACATATTTATAATAAAATTAATTCAAACCATACCTACTGTTATTATTAGTAGACTTGTTTTTTTTATAATAGCCTGTAATTTTAAATACATTACAAAATATTTTTTTAATTAAATTAGGTGCCTGTTTCCTCTCCATCTCTGTACACCTCTGCTGGTGGCATTGTTTGTAAAAATGTATACGTCTATTTAAGTCTACTAACTATCATTACGTGCATTTATAACGTTACAATAAGCCCAAAAAACAGCAACCCGCGACTCGTGATTTTTTAACGCGACTTACCAAAAAAAGAAGCCCAAAGTCGCGTGTTATACGCGGACTTGGCACCTCAGTACATGCACCCAACTTTATACTCTCCATTACTGCCACCTAGTGGACCAAATAACATCCCACTCAATACAGGCGATACTGTATCGATTCTCAAAAACACTGTATCGATATTTATTTATTTACATCCAAGATTCGAGGCTTGGGGTTAAACCACAGACTGTATAAAACCCAACCGCTAGATGGCAGTGTTACCTCAGAACGTAACTGACAACAATTATACATTGTCGTGTTTCTTCAGAAATAAACAGTGGACAAATGGAGTCTTTAAACGCTTCAGACGTAAAGTTATTCGCTGTCAAAGTGAGGCCAAAATGAATGGGAGTCAATGGAAGGCTAACAGCAGGTGATGGTTTGGTTAGTAATGGCTTTCCAGGTGCTGGATTACCCCTCTTGATCGCTAGTGCTTGTATTAGCAAACCCAGCTCACAAGACGATATAATTATTCAGATATAACGAAATAATATATACAGAGATGAAGTGTGGACTCATTTTGGCTTCAGCTATAAAGAAGCCACTAAGGAAATCGACAAGAGTAATTTAGTTTGCAAAATAGGCCAAGTTAAAATCCAATACTCGGGAAACGCATTGAATCTGAGAGCTCGCTTAACATCCCGACGTCATCCGCACCGATAGAAGATGTTCAGCACGTTTTCCTCTCAGTAACAAAATAAACACACAACAAAATGGACAGCGATGGCAGCGGAACGACAGCATCTGATCATCCAAAAAGCACTTTATACAATAGACTGCTTTAAAGCAAACAGCTTTACTGTATTAAATATAAAACAGTCATTCAGTCATGGAATGGACTATGCACTTTCTGTTGTTAAGTAAAAACCGCTATACTGTGAACCTTTAAAACACATACACAAAGAATCCTGCATTTTACTAGTTCCCTTTACTTAGATTGCACAAAATAGTGATTAGTGATATACACTCACCTAAAGGATTATTAGGAACACACACTAATACTGTGTTTGACCCCCTTTCTCCTTCAGAACTGCCTTAATTCTACGTGGCATTGACTCAACAAGGTGCTGAAAGCATTCTTTAGAAATGTTGGCCCATATTGATAGGAGAGCATCTTGCAGTTGATGGAGATTTGTGGGATGCACATCCAGGGCACGAAGCTCCCGTTCCACCACATCCCAAAGATGCTCTATTGGGTTGAGATCTGGAGACTGTGGCGGCCATTTTAGTCCAGTGAACTCATTGTCATGTTCAAGAAACCAATTTGAAATGATTGGAGCTTTGTGACGGAGCATTATCCTGCTGGAAGTAGCCATCAGAGGATGGGGACATGGTGCTCATAAAGGGATGGACATGGTCAGAAACAATGCTCAGGTAGGCCGTGGCATTTAAACGATGCCCAATTGGCACTAAGGGGCCTAAAGTGTGCCAAGAAAACATCCCCCACACCATTACACCACCACCACCAGCCTGCACAGTGGTAACAAGGCATGATGGATCCATGTTCTCATTCTGTTTACGCCAAATTCTGACTCTCTGAATGTCTCAACAGAAATCCAGACTCATCAGACCAGGCAACATTTTTCCAGTCTTCAACTGTCCAATTTTGGTGAGCTCGTGCAAATTATCGCCTCTTTGTCCTATTTGTAGTGGAGATGAGTGGTACCCGGTGGGGTCTTCTGCTGTTGTAGCCCATCCGCCTCAAGGTTGTGTGTGTTGTGGCTTCACAAATGCTTTGCTGCAAACCTCGGTTGTAACGAGTGGTTATTTCAGTCAAAGTTGCTCTTCTATCAGCTTGAATCAGTCGCCCATTCTCCTCTGACCTCTAGCATCAACAAGGCATTTTCTCCCACAGGACTGCCGCATACTGGATGTTTTTCCCTTTTCACACCATTCTTTGTGAACCCTAGAAATGGTTGTGAAAATCCCAGTAACTGAGCAGATTGTGAAATACTCGTCTGGCACCAACAACCATGCCACACTCAAAATTGCTTAAATCACCTTTCTTTCCCATTCCGACATTCAGTGTGGAGTTCAGGAGATTGTCTTGACCAGGAACACACCCCTAAATGCATTGAAGCAACTGCCATGTGATTGGTTGATTAGATAATAGCATTAATGAGAAATTGAACAGGTGTTCCTAATAATCCTTTAGGTGAGTGTAATATATCGCAATATATCGTATCATAACCCCTGTACAATACACAGTCCTACAAAAAGCTGAAATATAGTTAACGAAGAATTTTGCTACGACTTGTTTAATTTATTATCTGAGAACATGCCACCTTGAATAGCACACCGAGTTCAGTTCTCCAGATTTAATCACTGAATCAATGGCTAACTGTAAAACATTTGGGCCTGGTTTCACAGACAAGGTTTAGATTAAGTCAGGATTAGGCCTTAACAAGTATGTAAATATGCGGCTGTAGTCTTCTTAGGTTATCCTAAGTTTGGCAGCGCTTACTTTATAATCAACAGGCCTGTCTACACTCCAGTCGACTGATGGCCTGTTTCTATTTTTAGACACGCTGCAGCTACTCGAGCCATTGTATTTGTATTTACAGATATACTGTGTGAATTGACTGTGTATTTCGATCTTTATGTTTCAATAACTTGCTGACCGCTACATCAAAGCGAGCGAGATGTTTCTGATCTCCTAATGGAGCTGCCACCTGCCAGTTGTCAAAGAAAGCGATCTCAGGCATCATTACTCCGCTCAGCATGCAGTGCCGTCTGTTAGATATGAGTCTGAGATCAGCTGCAAAACTCTCAAAAGGTCTAACAATGCATCATTAACTATATATATAGGTAAAATCCATAGTTGTAAAACCCTATTGCCTGGTTTCACTGACAAGGCTTGAGCTAGTCTGACTAAAATGCATGTTTTAGCTGAAAGTTGCCAGGAGAACGGGACTTGCCTGACCGCATTGTGTCAAGTGTAAAGTTTGGTGGAGCGGGGATTATGGGGTGGGGTTGTTTTTCAGGGATTGGCCCCTTAGCTCCTGTTAGAGCTGTTAAGGGTGGGCGACTTCATATTAAATCCTACGGATTAAAAATGGGAAGCTCATTTGCATGTAATGGCAGGCGTCCCAAAACTTTTGGCAATATAGTGTATCTTAAAATGACAGGGACAATGACAAGATGCACACCAGTAATTAAGGTGCGTTTATAAAGGCTACTTAAAGGTGCAATAGGTGATAACTTTAGCCTGCTAGCATTGAAAGCATACAATCCCACCCTCCCTGCAAATCGCAGTCCAAAGCTGCGTTCTTGCCCAGAACAGAACCATACCGCAAATCCAAACTGTATGCTAATAATCAATCAATCATCTTTGACGATAGTGGTCCTGACAGAAATACATTTAAACAGCCTAAGGTAGTGATTGCTATCAATATGTCAGGAAATTTCCTCACTGCTAAATATTCCACGCTCAACTGTTAATGGTGTTATAACAAAGTGGAAGCGATTGGGAACAACAGCAACTAGCCCAACCCCTGAAAAACAACCCCACCCCATAATCCCCCCTCCACCAACCTTTACACTTGACACAATGCAGTCACGACGTGATCATAGCGATTGCTATCAGGATATGAGGAGACTTTCAACCAGCATAACAAAAAATGTCTCTGTAGAGAATCACCCATTGCACCTTTAAATGTCCTAATTGGTCCAAAGCCTAATCCTGGCTTAGTCTAAACCCTGTCTGTGAAACCAGGCCACTGTTTGTTGTGAATCCCCATCTATCCACCAATGGAGAACACTCGGTTAGTGGCCACTAGGTATTTTGAGTTTAATATCCCTGGTCTAGGAAGATAGTGCTGTTGTCCAACATTGCCATCAGCATCCTCTTGGGTTCCAGCTGACCGTTATAGATATCCATAATAAAGGCTTGATGTCTCGTCCGCTGCTGGCCAATGGAGGTGGACGTCTGCTCCTGGCGGCCATCTTGTCACAGTCAGCTCGCTCACTCTTTGTGTTTTAATGGTGTGTGTACTTTTTAAATAACCATAACTTGCTCAATTTTCTACCGATTTTCAAACGGTTTGGTTTGTTATAAACGTCAGAGATGTAGATATGACACTGCATACTTATGAATAATTATTCCTAATTTGTTCAAGCATCCATAATTATAGGCACGTTAATTACGTTTGTAAGAATCCAAACCATTTGTAAATCCGTCAAGATTTCAGCGAGATAAGAGTATTTGTGTTCAGATCACTCGCCTTACATCAGGAGATCGCCAGAAAGCTTGCCTGTGACAAGATGGCCGCCAGAAAGCTTGCCTAAGACAAGATGGCCGCCGGTGATGACGTTAGAGACTCCGCCGTAAGACATCTAGCCTTTATTATGTATATCTATGGTTACCTTACCACTGATCACAATCAACACAATTGACAGGCTGTCTCCGGTCAACTCCATTCCCATCCTTGTATCTAATTGGCCTACATAACCAAAAACGTACCTCGGCTTGTGGATGATATGCACAGCAAACATAAAAGTCAAATAAAGGACAGTGAAATTGTCCTCTGGATAAACGATGTTGTTTTGCAGTACATGACTTTCAATGACTGAAAGGTAATTATAATGTATTCCGCCATGAGACACTTTTAGGCCTCCCTAATTTGTTTCTTTGTAATTCTTCCTGTTTCGTAATCTCGAGGGATCGCGCTCTGTGGAGAATAAACCAAGCGATTTGACGGAAAGACCCTTTAGGTAACTCGCTGACATGGTGGGGGATAATGAGCTCACTGGCTTTATACCTGCTTTCAAATGCCTTTTTTTAAAAGCACTCAGACTAAGGAAATAATTGGCTTGTTCTTGTTGCGGTTCATCAATAAAGGAATATAGGTTGCCTTGCCAGTGAGATTCACATCATTTATTTCTGCAAATGTGTGACTCGCAGATTTCATTGGGTTTTTTTTTTCTTTTTAATCAACAAACAATGAGCAAATTGGTCTGCAGTGCATATGGAGTCGCATATACGGCCGGTTTCACAGACGAGGCTTAATCTAGTCTAAAATGCATGTTTGAATTGACTGAATTGAAAGCAACTTGCACTGCCATTGTTTTGTCTCAGGATGCACACAAGTAATGTTTTATTTCCAAAGGCATGTTTATAAAAGCTATATGTTCTAATTGAACCAAAGCCTAATCCTGGCTTTATCTAAAGGCCAATTTCGCACAACTCTCCAAAAATGTAACAACGCGTCAATTCTACGCGGACCGCAAGCGATGTGATTGGTCTGCCAGAACCCCTGTGGCGGCTCTCTAGCCGAGTTCATTTGGTCCGAACCAAGGGCAAACAATTGACCTATCGGTAAGCCCCTCCCCTCATACGCAGATGAGCCAATAGCAGTTGAGTATCAGTTCCGCTGGGACCGGAACTCGGACATCTTTAAGTTTCAGCGCCATAGATAAACATTGGAAAATACGAAGCTCTCATCGGTTTGATGGTGTTTATGCTACAAAAATGCTCAAATGTCGTGCCTGAGGAACTGTAACACTGACTCCAGGGATCCTGAGAGGATTTTCTGTTTGCCAAACTCTCATTAAGTTACGATTAAAGTCCCTGCTAACATACAAACCAAAATAACTAACTGTTCTCATGTCATGTAACACTGTAGGTCAAAAACACATTTCAGTGCCTCTCCATATTAAACTGGTTGTGTGTAAATTTTAGATATGTTTAAAGTCTACATTATCTGTCCTACTAAGGAGGACTCTTATTTTGATGGGAAGTATAGTGAAAGGAAGAGCTCGCACTCGCAGTTTATCGGAGTTGTTTTGCAGACACAAAGCTTACCAGTTATTAACTGCACCGCCGAAAAGTCATAAGCTATGTGTATATGTTTGTTTACTGTTAGTTGTTTGAGTGTTTGTGTGTAATTTGCTGTGTATGTTAATGGTAATGCAACGGAGAGAGAGAGTTTGTGAATGAGGCGTTAATGCGCACTTCTTCTGCTTTGTTTGTTCAGCTCTTACGATGATTTTTTGGGACGAAAAAGGACATAATAAACTTGATAAACCATCAGTAAAGTTTGGCCATCATTCGGACGGGATATACGCTACAATCTGTGTCCAAAAACATCTTGGGATAAGGTTTTCACACTGACGGCTGTCATTGTAAGATATAGCAACTCCGTTTGTTTGTCTGAGTTAGCAACAGTAACTAAGGGGGGCGGGGCTTACCGATAGGTCAATTATACATTGTAGCATTATTCAGCTTTTTTGGTTCCTTTTCACACCACACTGATTGCTTTGGTTCGAACCAGATGAAACAAACAAAATGCAGTCACATGACAACATCCACATCACTCATTGGCCATGGCGTATTTCCTAAACTCGGGCTGGTTTTGTCCCTGGCCATAATCTATTAAATTGTTATCATACACCACAATATGCAAACAATACATTTCTCTAATGAAGCGCGGCTTGAAAACACAGCTCTAATGCACTGCAAACGCGCATCGCTCGTCACTTCAAGCGAAGATCGCGCTGTAGTTTTCGAAAGTTGGGACCTCATACGGCCATCAGACCAAATTTCTATGAGGCTCTGCACCTCCTCACGACTCCACGTTTGTGTTTTTTCTTGATTTACCCCAAAAGAATGGAAGTGAAATGTGACAACATGCCCCATAGGTGGGTACATTATAACATGACCAAATTACAGATTAAAATGTGACCTGATATAATCAAAAAAATTTCCAAGACAAACTAAAATATTTTGTCAACAAAATACAATTATTAACTTTTTAAAATAAAATAATGGCATTTTTTAATCATTAAAAATATACTGATTTTTGAGTTAAACATCTCAACTGTTAAATAACAGATAGAAGATTACAATAATATCGGATTTGTCTTATTTTAAATAAACACAAAAACAGAGGTGAAAACTAAACTTAAGTTAGAAATGTACTTTTGCTATGGTTAAATAAATGTTCAGTAATATCTTCCAGAGATTTTTCAATTTTGGCGCTATTTTTTCTCTAAATAATGTTGCTATGGCAACTACTACACTAAGTTTAGTCCTTCTGGCATGTGTGGAAAGGGTTAAAAAATGTGTGTTACAACTAACCCTGTGTTAGGTTGTGCCCCGCTCTCGCCTATTATTGGACACACCCAGCCCAGGTCATGGAAAACTAAAGTAATCATCTGATGAGTTAATACAGCTGTGTTAAATAAGACACTCATCCACCATATGCAGTGCCTTGCATAGATATCCATAATAAAGGCTAGATGTCTCGTCCGCTGCTGGCCAATGGAGGTCGACTTCCACACCTGGCGGCCATCTTGTCACAGTCAACTCGCTCACTCACTAACATTGTTTTTTAATGGTGCATGTACTTTTTAAATAACCATAACTTCACTCTAAAAAATGCTGGGTTAAAAACAACCCAAGGTGGGTTGAAAATGGACTAACCCAGCGATTGGGTTGTTTTAAGCAAACATAGAGACAGAGCGTATTTAGGCCACGCCCACCGGGGGGGAAACAATCCAACGCTCTCCATTGACTTTGCATTGCGTGAAGCTGCATCCTTGTCATTTCAGACTTATGACAAAAAACAGAACAATGTCTAAAAGCTGATATGTGACAAAGTGTACAGCAAACAAGCTAAAAAACACAGAAATACGTTTTTATAAGCTGTCGACCCGAAAAAACGAGAGTTTAAGGAGATAAAAGTGGATAAAGGCAGCAAAACGTGACGCTTCAGCAGGAGGAATGGGTAAATTTTGGGATCCTGACACTCAGTGTGTCTCAGTATACCTATGTGTGCAGTAAAAATGTTGTCACTGTTAAATATGCAAATGTCAGTTTTATTTATGATATTTCCTGTCTCTGATTATGTTCCCCTCTAGTGTGTGTAGTTCTCAGTGTAATATAACGTGTCGAGCTCTGTCTCAATGGCCTGAATCCTCTTTTTTGTCCTTAAACGCTCGTTTTTTGGGTCGATAGCTTATAAAAACTTCTGGGTTTTTGGTTGTGGGTTTTGTTTGCTGTATATCTTGTCACATATCAGCTTTTAGACATGGTTCTGTTTTTTGTTATAAGTCCGAAATGACAAGGAGGCGCTTCACACAATGCAAAGTCAATGGAGAGCGTTGAATTGTTTCCCCCCCGGTGGGCGTGGTCTTCAGATTATGACGCGTGTCGCTCTGTCTCTATACAACCGCTGGGTTAAAACGACCCATTCACTGGGTTAAAACAACCCATTCACTGGATTAAAACAACCCAATTGCAACCCAACAGCATTTTCTAGAGTGTTGCTCAATTTCCTACGGATTTTCAAACGGTTTGGTTTGTTATAAACGTCAGAGATGTAGTTATGACACTGCACACTTATGAATAATTATTCCTAATTTGTTCAAGCATCCATAATTATAGCCACGTTAATAACGTTTGTAAGAAACCAAACCATTTGTAAATCCGTCAAGATTTCAGCGAGATAAGAGTATTTGTGTTCAGATCAGTATTTTCCCGCCAGAAAGCTTGCCTTTGACAAAATGGCCGCCGTAAGACATCTAGCCTTTATTATGTATATCTATGGTGCCTACTATACAAACGCCCCCTAAGAAATGCATCTCTACTTTTCCAATCCGCTTTCAGATTCTTAAAGGGTTAGGCGTTTAGTATGCATATGGTGGATGAGTGTCTTATTTAACACAGCTGTATTAACTCATCAGCTGATTAGTTTAGTTCTCCATGACCTGAGCTGGGTGTGTCCAATTAGGGAAACATCCAAAATGTGCAGAGCTGTGGAGCCTCCAGGAATAGTTTGAAAACCCCTGACCCCCCCAAAAAAAGGAATCCCATCTGGAGAAGCATCAGGTCATAAAAATGCAAGGTATGTGTGCAGTTTTTTACCTTTTCCCTGCTGTGTGTTGCGAGAGATGTGCAATCAGAGGGAACTGTTCTGATTGGATGTGTTTGATTGTGTGGCGTCCATTTTACAGTGGAGCGATGTGTGTATTGTGCTGTTTTGAATCAGCTCCCCTGATTGGTAGTCAGTGAACTGACTAGACTCAGATGGAGAGTCGGCCATTTTAGGGCTGTGTTTGTGCCTTCACGACACGTGCTATCGTTATTATCGTAAATATGGCTCTCAAGTCATACTTAACACTGGGAAGTAGGGATATCGATACTGATGTGAGCATTGAAAGCATCGATATCGATTTTTAAAGAGATTGTTTTATGCATCCAATACGAATAACCTGTTACTGAACAGTTGTATAGGACTATTTTCCTGCTCCATGATCTGAACGCACGCAAATGCTGCAAGACAGAACCAGTCAATCCCAGAGAGCGTTCACACACTGATGACTGTATTCAAACAGGGCTGCGCTTCCCAAAACTATCATAAGAAACCATTGATGCTTTTGGAAACGCAGCCCAGAACAATACTCATTAGAAGACACAAAACATATGTTTTGAGTTATTTCACAATAAACTTTTTTATAAATAAATAAATATTTTTACAATAAATTGTAGCCTACTCTTTAAATTTAATGTTAAAAGTAGATATTGATCATGTTCTATTCTGTAACTTATGTTAATATAAATAAAAAATAATAAAAAAGTTTCATTTTATGGGTGCAAGAACACATGCTGGGTTAAATTAACCCTGTGGCATTTTAACCCAGCAGACTGGGCTGTTGAGAAAACCCAAGATGGATGGATGGATGGATGGATGGGTGGACGGGCTGGATGGATGGATGGGTGGATGGATGGGGTGGATGGATGGATGGATGGGTGGATGGGATGGGCTGGATGGGTGGGTGGATGGGTGGCTGGACGGGCTGGATGGATGGATGGGTGGATGGACGGGGTGGATGGATGGGTGGGTGGATGGATGGATGGGTGGATGGGTGGATGGATGGGTGGATGGATGGATGGGTGGATGGATGGATGGATGGGTGGATGGGTGGGTGGATGGATGGATGGATGGATGGGTGGATGGATGGATGGATGGGTGGGTGGATGGATGGATGGATGGGTGGATGGATGGATGGATGGGTGGATGGATGGATGGATGGATGGGTGGATGGGTGGGTGGATGGGTGGACGGGATGGGCTGGATGGATGGATGGGTGGGTGGATGGGTGGATGGGTGGGTGGATGGATGGATGGATGGATGGATGGGTGGATGGATGGATGGGTGGATGGATGGGTGGATGGATGGGTGGATGGATGGATGGATGGATGGATGGGTGGATGGATGGATGGGTGGATGGATGGGTGGATGGTTAAATTAATCCAGTGGCATTTTAACCCAGCAGGCTGGGCTGTTGAAAAAACCCAAGATGTAGCCAATTTTTACCATTAATGGATTTGCTATTCTGGGTTATTCTTATAATTTCTCCTGTGCATTAGCCTACTGTAAAACTAGACAATCATGAAAGAACAAATAATGAAGAATACATGTTTAGACTGTTAAAATAATAATTTGTAATGCTTGTCAACTGGTCAATGTGTTAAAATTGGAAACCATGACAACTACAACAGTAGCCTAATATATTCTGTCAATTTCTTCATGTTCAATCGAACTTTTACGGGTTGAAGATCTTCGAGTGTGTGTGTGTTCATGATATGACAGTTTCTCAAATGAAACGGTAAATTCTCATGAAGTTTGTGTGTTCGTGTCCTCATATAGTGACAGCAAAGACTACAGAGACAGCGAACGAGTGTCATAGACGCATAACATGCAGGAGTAATATTTAGTATTTTGCGGTTTAATATTCACAGACACTCGTGTATATATTGGGCTACAGTCTGGAGCCCTGTGTTAGATAAATTATTATCGTCTTAAGACTGTATTATCGTCTCACAGACCTAAACTAACACTATGAGAGTCAATACATGGCATCGGATTCTGAGGTAAATCTTATGTCATCTAAGTTAACATGTATCTTGTAAGCTTAAGAATTTTTGCTGCGAAAAAAATTGTTTAATGAAAACATTATATGACCTTACCTTAAAACATCTGCAACCAGTGGCTTTGTCCTTTCAAAATGACAGTTTGGGAGCGAATTGAAACATAAAGGTTGAAATCAATTAAACATATAAACAAATAAACGTGAAACAACCAAGCGCTGGGTAGAATAACCAAGCGTTGTGACCCAGCAGGTTTAACCCAACAACTGGCAATTTGAAAACCCAGCATTATTTAGATTGTGGCAGTCCCTTATGAAAGTGAAAATTATTTTTTTACGAGTGACCATTGGTTAACTATTTGTAAATTCCCATGGTTACCACTACAAGTAAACATATTTTAACCATGTGTAAACAAAATGTTCTAATATGATCTAAAAAGTTGCAATTAAGGCATATTGAATGTTAAAATACCTTTCAAATATGATGTTAAGTGGGTATCTTTACCCATTTTACTCTTAGTAATTTTAATAAATGTAATAATTAAAAAGTTCAGTTTAGAAGTATTGATATCGGTGATACTGGCCTTGAAAGTATCGGTATCGTATCGAAATCGATACTTTCTTGTCAGTAATGTAGTGCATACACTGGTAAAAATGATGTGTTGGATTTACTTAAAATATATATGCACCATTTTTGCATCATACTTTTTAAGTAAACCCAACTTGGAATAATTTTACTTAAAATTAACAAGAAAACCTTCGTTATATGTACTTAAATATTTGAGTTCCCTCAACATTCTTTACTTAAAAATATATGTTACATGATAGAATCTACTAAGTAATGTTAAGTAAACACAACTTGCACATACTTGCATGTTACACATATTTTTAAGTAAAGAATGTTGAGTGAACTCAAATATTTAAGTACATATAACTAAGGTTTTCTTGTTAAGTTGGGTTTACTTAAAAACTTACTTCTTGCCAAGTTGGGTTTACTTAAAAAGTATGATGCAAAAATGGTGCATATATATTTTAAGTAAATCCAACATATTTTTTTAAAATAATTAAAAAGTTCAGTTTAGAAGTATTGATATCGGTGATACTGGCCTTGAAAGTATCGGTATCGTATCAAAATCGATACTTTCTTGTCAGTAATGTAGTGCATATTTACATATGCGAGCAATAATTTGAAGCGTATTGTATGTTTTATACACAGCGAAAATAGCCTGCCTTTGACCGAAATGACAGAATCATCAGAAAGCGGATTATCTGGATAGCATCGTAAATGTTTATATGGTTGTCAGTGCATGCAACACTACATATAATGTTGGTTTTAATATGATTTTCCCAATAAATCGGCAATAAAAAACCTGATGTCGTAAACACGACTTCTGGGAATTATGAAATTTCCGGCAGCTCTAATGTTTAGGATTGTCAAATATAATTTTGGCTGTAATAAGATTTCCCCAATAAACAGGCAATAATAAACCGGAAGCCTATACCATGAAGCCGGTTTAGTTGGATAGCCAGGTATGTTTCGGTTTAGTTTGGGTTTTAGGCACCATGAAAGTAGCTTTTAGCAGTGTTCATCGCCATACTAGCTCCACGGCTAACCTGTTGCTGGGTAGATTATGTTCTGGGTGAGAAATCGCAAACCAAAAGCAGACCAATCAAATCAACTGTGAGGAAAGTGATATGTCTGATGCAATAAAGCCACTCGGTTTCTCTTCTGCAAATTAAAGTTCACTAAATAGTAAAATATTTTTAAAGATGCCCCTAATCCAGTACATGAGCAATTTTCTTTCAACAATTATTATTAAACATTTAGTTTAAATGAACATACAGATAATATGTCATAAGATTTGGAATCGGCATAAAGTGCTATATATTTTATTCAACTATAAACAACTTTCACATGCACTGATATAGCAAGATCTTTTCTACTTGCTCTGTAAATGCAGTTATTCTTACTCTTCAATCTCTTACTCTTCGACAGAAGAGAGAATTGAGTTGACAGAGAGAGTTGATGAGTTGAAGGTCATGGTACCAACAAAGTCTGATTGAATTGGTTTGCACAGGTTGCTGCTCTCTTCATTTGTTTTACTGTACTAGAGCACAAAAATCCCATAATATGTTTGCAGAGATGTAGGAAAGGTGCATTAGAAAGCCCCAGCAGCCGCCTGAAAAGCTCCATGTCCAGAGGCAATTTACAGTGTGTAAGACACAATATGCCGATAAGAAGTATAATACATTTCCTTTTAAAAACCAAGCAAATGTATTTCACAAAAATGGCTGACACACACACACACACACACACACACACACACACACACACACACACACACACACACACACACACACACACACACACACACACACACACACACACACTAGTACTGTCCCACTTCACATACACATTCAGTGTAAGAATATGATGAATAAAACAGTAGGCCTATAAGGTTAGGCTATAGCAGCGTCAAACTGGTTTTTGTTAATATAATAAAGTTGAGCCATCAGAGTCATTTAAGAATATATAAAATAATACAAGATGAAAAGTGGCATTTTGAGGTTGTGGAAATAGTTATTGTGGTAAATATCTAATGCTTTTTCATGCATTCTGACTTATTTACGCTGTTAAAGAGTTGATTCTCATGATAAACATGGACAACGTTTAAAAAAAAAAGAGTTGGACGTGTGATGGAGTATTTCTGTGCTAAATTCACTCCTTCAGGATAAGAACAAGTTTCGCCAGGTTTTTTTTCCGAATATGGCTCTGTGTGACATCATAAAGGGCGGAACTCCTTATATGGGCACTTCTCCCGGATGAGCACACACACACACACACACACACACACACACACATCAGCCAGAGCGAGAGCAAGAGTGTGTCCATCATCGAGCTTCGTTTGGGTTACAGGAGCCGTCGGCGGTGCTGGCGTTGTGTTTTTAGACACGAGATCAACAATGTCACTAAAGGTGTGTGTGTGTGTGTGTGTGTGTGTGTGTGTGTGTGTGTGTGTGTGTGTGTGTGTGTGTGTGTGTGTGTGTGTGTGTGTGTGTGTGTGTGTGTGTGTGTGTGTGTGTGTGTGTGTGTGTGTGTGTGTGTGTGTGTGTGTGTGTGTGTGTGTGTGTGTGTGTGTGTGTGTGTGTGTGTGTGTGTGTGTGTGTGTGTGTGTGTGTGTGTGTGTGTGTGTGTGTGTGTGTGTGTGTGTGTGTGTGTGTGTGTGTGTGTGTGTGTGTGTGTGTGTGTGTGTGTGAAAGATCACCTTGTTCAGCTTCACAAATAACCCAGCGTTAAGGGAACAGTGGATGCAGTTTGTGTTTCCAGAGTTCTGCAAGAGTGTGTGTGCGCGTGTGTGTTTCCGGTCATGCGTGGAAACCGCAGGCGTGAGTGAAACTGATCAAATGTGTGTGTTTTGTTGGCAATCAGCGCGTAAGAGCATATAATGTGAACAACACCAACGTGTGTGTGTGTCTTTAGCTCCGCCCACTGCACGAGCTCGGCTGTTTTCAGAAAGAATCGGTTCAGTGTGTCTGTCTTTTATAAATCTGATAAACTTAAGACTCTTGGGAGATATGAAGGATCAACACTACTCTAGAGATACTCAAGACTAACACCAGACTGGCAGAAACTGTGTGTGTGTGATGACCCGAAACATGGAAACTGCTCCTGATGAATAGAATGAACCTGCTTGCAAATCCAGCTAACTCAGTTAAAAGTACAAGTTAGGTTATTTATCACCCCTTTTTTTTTCTGGTACTTTTTGGTAATTTCCTGACTTGCTAATCAACAACACAACTACAACGTTGCATGCTTGTAATTTATTTAGCGTTTTGTTTATAATGACGGTCTCATCTGAATCAGTTCCACTATGCTTACATGACAACGATGTACTAAAAAGTAAAAAAAAAAAACAGACATTGTCAAAACTACCCCGTTCACACGGATCTGAGAAAAACGACTAGAAAGGATGTTTTATGCATGCCAGGCCACATCAAGATGTTGGTTCTGGGAACTCACCATTGGCAGGGCTCAATCCAAGGGATAAACGCTTGTCTTTCAGATTCCCTCTGCACGCGATAGGATAGCGCTACAACCAACCAGAGCAATGAAGAAGAAGGTGAAGCGGAGCTGGATGATTAAACTTTCGCCGTATCCGGTCGGCAAAACTCCGAACACATCTTCCTTTCTTAAGAATGACTTCAGTGCTTTTCTTTGTTCATTTCTCAAAGAAAAGCTTAACTCCAAGTCTTCCAGAGTCGAAACTCTGCCGTCATTATCTTAAGCCCCGCCCACCGACTCTACACACGATGTGATTGGCCTGACCAGAGTTTGTTTTTTCCAGCTCGCAAGCCAACGGAGAGTTGCTAGACTACCCTGACTGCAAATTACATTACCTGCCGCTACGGTGTGTCTAGATTTCTAGGCTATGCTAGGCTAGTTGGCATGAAAATCACAAAATTTAGGGTCGGATTTTTCTAGGGCAAATTAACGCTATTGCACAATCCCATAAAAGCGCAGATGGGAGTGGATAGTTCTGCGCGTGATCTACTGACGACACGCAAATTAATGAACACAGACACAGCTGGATCTAATTTGTTTAGTCCTGTATGTACGGCTCAGTCCAAAGATCATTTGAGCCAAATTTTGAAGGAGGAGTAGCGAAAAAACGGAATACTGCACTTTTCAAAATGGCTGCCTCTGTAATGGGCGGAGTTTTGATGTAAGATGATGAATGTGATCAGCATGATGAGAGGAATCAGGGAGTTTCATTTTTCTACCTGAAATGGTTCAAAAGTTATAACATTTTCAATGTTTTTTGTTCCATTTACTATTGATGAATGTGTCCTTAGTAAACCATGACAGTCAAAAATAAATCCTAATGCCAAAATTAGGGTTTGTACTGGCTCAAACTGTTAGTAAATCTAGCCCTTAATCTCTATAAGCATAAAAAGCGGTGCTATGCTACATTATACGTACAGAGGATATTCAAGATTTAGCGCTGAATTATGCCTCATGAAGCTCCCGTGTTATAAAAGACATTCATTCATATCCTTCGGGACAGAAACGAATCCGCAAGGTTCAAAAAGGCAAATGGAGAGAATTATTTAAAGGTACAGCGCAGTGTTGAGCCATCCATAGCATTCATTAAGAGAGGCTTGCTGGTCAATTCCTCAAGGGTTGAGGAAGATTGCTTTAATGATGTCTCAGAAAGCTAATTGTAGCCTTGTACAGTCTCACACAACCAAATTGGCTTTCGTCCGCTGGTATTTTGAGGTAGTTCTTAGAAGGTGAAGCGTACAATTGGTTGATTAAGATGAAAATAATGAGATCTACCCTTAGGAATACATGCATGGATGTCTGTAGTCATATAATTGTGTTTCCAAAGTGATACTTGACACTGTAAGAAGTGTCACGGCCCCACTGTTGACATGTCAGCGCGTGTCTTTCCAGCAGAAGAGATTGAGTATTTGTCCTCTGTCCTTAAATCCATCAAATTGCATTGTGACTTGAATAATAGATTGTCTGTCAGGCCTCCTGATGTCATTTTTTGGTCAATATTGAAGCAGCTTGTGTGTTGTGTACGCTATGGGAGTTGCTGCTCACTACATGCCTGCTGAATTATTCTGAGCACAAAGATAAACACATCTAAAATGTCTAATTTTGGAGGCATGCTGACTGGTTTGGTAAGGAAGCATGAATGTTGATCAAAGGGAGTGGTGTTGCTAACAGAAAGAGGATCAATAAAGCAAGCAATGTTTGGTACAGTTTGAATATGTCGGAATGAGACGAATGGAGGTTTTTCTTCCATTTCTTGATGATTTCCGTTTGATTGATGTGCGCTGTGAAGGTCACACGACCTTGAATGCTTGTAAACAAGTATCTACTCTAGCTGGAGAGTGCTTGTTCTCGAGCCAGACCGGGAACCAGACACTTTCCATTTGTATTGTACAACACAAAGAAAAAAATGAGAGAGAGCTCTGAAAACCTAACCTCATGGGCGACATCCATTTCAAGTGCATGTTAAATTGATTCCCGCCTGCTATATGTGAAATTTTGCTCGTAAATTTAAACTGATAACACCCACAGCCGTTTTTCTCAGGCTTGGTCCCAGATGTCTAGTGCTCTGAAACACTTTTACACCCCTGAAAAACACTGGGTTAAAAACAACCCAAGGGCTGGGTAAATATAGGACTGAACACATGAACGCATGTTGAGTTACTTTTACCCAGATCCAACACAGATTTGTCTTTTTCTGTGTCCGGTCTATTAGTCTGCATTTACACTACAACACTTAGTGCACAGATCTATTTTGACATCTGGGTTAAAACAACCCCTTCGCTGGGTTAAAACAACCCCTTCACTGGGTTAAAACAATCCCTTCGCTGGGTTAAAACAACCCCTTCACTGGGTTAAAACAACCCCTTCACTGGGTTAAAACAATCCCTTCACTGGGTTAAAACAACCCCTTCGTTGGGTTAAAACAACCCCTTCGTTGGGTTAAAACAATCCCTTCACTGGGTTAAAACAACCCCTTCGCTGGGTTAAAACAACCCCTTCGCTGGGTTCAAACAACCCCTTCGCTGGGTTAAAACAACACATTCGCTGGGTTAAAACAACCCCTTCGCTGGGTTAAAACAACCCCTTCGCTGGGTTAAAACAACACATTCGCTGGGTTAAAACAACACATTCGCTGGGTTAAAACAACACATTCGCTGGGTTAAAACAACACATTCGCTGGGTTAAAACAACACATTTGCTGGGTTAAAACAACCCCTTCGCTGGGTTAAAACAACCCCTTCGCTGGATTAAAACAACCCCTTCGCTGGGTTAAAACAACACATTCGCTGGGTTAAAACAACACATTCGCTGGGTTAAAACAACCCATTCGCTGGGTTAAAACAACCCATTCGCTGGGTTAAAACAACACATTCGCTGGGTTAAAACAACCCATTCGCTGGGTTAAAACAACCCCTTCGCTGGGTTAAAACAACACATTCGCTGGGTTAAAACAACCCATTCGCTGGGTTAAAACAACACATTCGCTGGGTTAAAACAACCCCTTCGCTGGGTTAAAACAACACATTCGCTGGGTTAAAACAACCCATTCGCTGGGTTAAAACAACACATTCGTGCAGCTCGCCGTGATTTGTATAGACAGAGATTACAATCGAGCAGCAGCTGTTAGCTCCATTAGCTGCTATTTCAAAAATGGCGGTCACAAGTTTGTGTTGGTCTTGTTGGTCACGGTAACCCAGACTCTGACGCAAGCGGCTCTTACTTCTAGCCCAGTAATGATTTGGTGCTGCTTAAGAACCCCTTTTCCTGGTTCAGAGCTGGTGCTTTAGGTCGGTGTCGAAAGACAAATATTGATATTGGGAGCGGTTCAAAGGAAGGTTGTGCCTTTCCTAGTCCAGTCCTTCTGAGGCTTGTAGACTCCAGTCCTCCTCAGCATTAAACACTATGAGACGCTCTAGTTGTTTATTTAACCCAGCATAGTTGATTCATTTTTACTATAATACTAGCTTCTTTTTTTACTTCATACATGAATTAATGTCTATGGGTTAACTTAACTCTTTGAAACTATTTAAAAATACTCAACACAACCTCTGGCTTGCATGATAATTCCTTTGTTTTTTTTAATCATATTTTACAGTCAATGTCAATTTATTTATATAGCACATTTAAAAACACCTAGTGTATGCCAAAGTGCTGTACATCTACACAGAGAAACCATTCAAACACAATAAAACACATTTCATTCAAAAGCCAAGGAATACAGATAAGTCTTCTGCTGGGATTTAAAAACAGGAAAGGAAGGCGCAGATCTAATATCCTGAGGTATGCTATTCCTTAATCTAGGAACGGCTTACAGAAAAAGCCCAATCCCCCTTAAATTTTAAGCGAGAGCGAAGTATATGCAGGAAAAGTTTGTCAGAAGTATCAGACAAGTCTGGAAGTGATGAAGGGATGAAGTAACTATCTCCAAATCCTTAAAAGAGAGCTTTTAGTTTGGCTAGTTGCCTTAGTTGAACGAATCTGCTCTTCACCACAGCACTTATCTGTCAAAGATCAAATCTGTGTCAAAAATCGCACCTAAGTTTTGATGACACCGAATCAGAGACCGCACCGGGAGGGTCCAAAGACAACAGTCTCAGTTTTGCGCTCATTTAGTTGGAGAAAGTCCAGCATTTAATATCTCCAAAGCACTTAAAAAGTGATCAGAGCTAAGAGGAATATAGATCTGAATATCATCAGCCTAACAATGGTATGCAATATTATATTTCTCATGATCGAACCCAAGGAGAGCATATACAAACAGAATAAAATAGGCCCCAAAACGGACCCCTGAGGTACCCCATAGATGAGCATATTTTATATACTTTTAATACATATTGCCAACATTTGCAGTCGTTTAACGAATAATAAAGTAAAAATGAAACATTTAGAAGTAATTCATCACCACCCTGAACCAGTACTCATTTGTACTTACTCGATTGTATTCATACATTTATTTTTGTTGAAACGTGACATTTCTTGTCATGCAATAGGAAGATATATGTTAGAGAAATACAAAAAATGAACAAACAACTGTGCACTTTAAGCTTACATTTAACACGTTTCTTAAAGGGATAGTTCACCCAAAAATTAAAATGTGATGTTTATCTGCTTACCCCCAGGGCGTCCAAGATGTAGGTGACTTTGTTTCTTCAGTAGAACACAAATGAAGATGTTTAACTCCAACCATTGCCGTCTGTCAGTCGTGTAATGCATGTCAATGGGGTCCAATTCTATTAGAGTAAAAAAAAATGCACAGACAACTTAAAATTAAACCCTGCGGCTCGTGACGACACATTGATGTCTTAAGACACGAAACGATCGGTTTCTGCGAGAAACCCAACAGTATATATGCTATTATTTCACCTCATATCAGACGAATGTCATCAGCTCTCCAGACCGCCATAACTTTCCGCGAATAAGGTCAAAATACCGGCGCGATCATAGAAATATATACGTTGATTCCTCATTCAACCAATCCGTGCAGGCACTAATGAGGCATCTATGTATATTTCTATGACCGCGCCGGTATTTTGACCTTATTCGCAGGAAGTTATGGTGATTTTGTTCGACTGAAGAAACAAAGACACCTGTATCTTGGATGCCTTGCGGGTAAGCAGAAAAACATCACATTTTCGTTTTTGGGTGAACTATACCTTTAAAAGAAATACATGTTCATTTTCTTTTTTTGTATTGCATTGACTTTTTACAGTCAATTTTTACCTGATGTCTGAATCTGTATTTACAGTAAAAAGTCTGACAAGTCTGACATTGTATAGAATAGAAAGCAGTTAATGTCAACAAAAAAGAAAAAAAAGAAATTTGTATATAACAAATATTTTCATGGTGAAACCTTTTTGGCTCACATGATGACAAAACACTTTATTTCGGTGGCATTCGCTAATTTACTGACACAATAACTCAGTTTTTGAGTCAGTAACTACAGTGGTGGCCAAATGATTGTAACACTTGGCATCTGGGAGTCGTCTTATTGGCCCTGGATTTATTTTCCAAGAGGACAATGTCCCGAAACATTCTTCTAACTATTGCCGGAACTGCCTGGGACAGAAGGAATCTGCTGGAACATTGAAAATTATGGACTGGCCCCTCAAAAAGTCCGGACCTCAACCCCATCGAGCACATTTGGGGCGAGTTGTAAAATAAACTGGACAGATCTATTGTACATTCAAAGGAAAACCTTTGGCTTCAGTTGCAGAAGGCAAGGGATAACATTAGTGTTGAAGTTCTCAGAGGAAATATATTGACACAGAGAGATGTGCTGCTGGAATCGCTGCAAAAGCTGGACATACCAAATATTAAAGTTAAAAGTGGATAGAAACAGTACGACTAATTTCATCTGATATTTGATGGTCAGAGCAACCATCATGTTTCATGAACATTATGAAATTAAATCATGGCAAAAAAAGGTCAATATTTTCAGATCTGTCAGGTGTTCTAATAATTTTGGCCTCTGTACATTTTGCAGACATGCAATAGTTCTGATGTTCCAGCAAACAGTCCTGACAATTGAACTTCCAGTTTAGAGAATGTTAACCCCTAGGAATCTGAGCTCTTTTGGGGCCCTTTAGAAGTTTTGACATGCTCTGACATTTGTGTTTTTTTCAGTTGCTTATAAACACATTATTGGCAAAAGTGTAATTACACTGTATTCAACACAAACTGGGCTACATAATATGTGAGCAACATGTTTGTACGTGCCTGTATTTTTGAGAGAAAAATGTTTATGCACGTTTTGAAAAAAAAAAACACGCACTCCGTGGTCGCATTAGCGTATAATGAGCCGCTCCGGAATGACTGACATCTCTCTGCTTTCAACCAGATTACATAAAAACAGAATATTTGTTTTTGATTTGGTTTACATTGTTTAAAACCTGACATTTCAGCGTTTCTTTAGACATATGTCTCATGTTTGTGAGACAAGTATTCACTAAGCTAGAGGTGATTTTCTGAATGAACGTCTTTGACAGAGAGGCTGCAGATCGCGCATCATGTTTGTTTTCTTTATTTTGCAAAAAGCACAACAATTTGTTTTATTGTGACTGTACACAAAAAAATAGAAACTTAACAGATTATAATGATGTATAACACTTGCCTGAATGATAAAAAACGACTTGAATCTCTTTGCCACTGATAAGAATAAAAGCGAGCAGATCGCGCTGTCGCGACAGCCGACTCAAGAGGGTTAAGAAATGTGATTTTTCGATTGAGGAAAACTGTAAATGAATAAATAGGTGATTATAGGTGTCATGAAGGGTGTGAATAATCAGGCAAGAGAGGATGTAAATGCTAGGAAGTTTTGATGTTCGGTTCTTGAACGAATCTTCTTTTGAGCCGGTTCTCAGCAAGTAACCGGTTCATTAATCGAACTGAATCAAATTTAGTTTGCAGGTTGATGACGCAAGACGCAAAAGCCGAAGTAGCACGTCCGACTAAAACGCTAGGCAGTGACTCGTTGCCTTATCAGACTTCTTAGGCAGTGTAACCGTTTAATGATCTACAGCAAAATAGATAGAGCTTTGTTGAGAACTAAACAAATATTTAATTACTACATTAGTAATTTCTCGCTAGAAATGACATCAGAAGTGGAAAATGTTGTTAAAAAACGTACAATTACACACAAACTGACCAGTAAACGCAACTTTCGGACGCCATCTTTTCCCCCCAGCCCAACTGTCACAGAATGGAACGCACAGGATTGTGGGATATCAAAGGCAGCGAAGGATACATAAATGCTGCCTTCGGAAATCGATCAGATGAAGGTCTCTAGGAGACAGGAAGTGAAGCTAACATTAGATTCGGATGTGCCTTGATGCCTTCCTGGCTTGAAATGTGTCCTCCGAAGGCGGCATTTTGCAGGTTTCGGACGCAGCCAAAAATAACCGAATGAGCCGTTTCAAACATCTGTCGAAGTTTGCAGAGGATTACCGAGGATTCTGATGATTGAGTTGGCGACGCAAGTCTGAGGCACCTGGAAATATGCTTATTATGACTACTGTTATTAAAAAACATTGTATTAAAACCTGCAAAATCCTTTCTGTCGAGAGATGTAAATACATTTTACTGTAGTTTATTGTGCATGCAGAGTATATTTTAAGTTGTTAATTTATAAGTTTATCAGACTGGTTTATTCTTTCTATATAGGCTACTTTAGACTAGCCTGGCTCCGCCCTCCTACGTACTTCCGCTCAATCTTCATTTTCCTTCAGTTCTCCGTCTGGGACTGCGGAATAGTCTTAGGCTTTCTCCTAAGACCTAAAAAAAAATTTTTTTACCGTTCCAATCATCGAACAGAGGGCGTGGCTGACAACGATGACGTTGATGTGGTGCGCTAGTTTGAGTTGTAGTTCAGTAATGGCGGCAGAGAAAAGATGCGTTCGGTCCGTCGTGGCACCGCTACCGAATATCCAGAAGTTATAACCGGAGCAAGAACAATCTTTGCTGAGTTTTGTTGGTGGCCATGATGCTGTGTCCCGGGTAAAGTTCGATTTTCCAGCTCGCTCCGTTAGTGGTTGCTGAAGCCCCGGTAATTGTTTCTCGTGCGGTCGGAAGGTATTGTCATCATTTACAGCGGCTAGTCAGTGATTTTTATTGCCGTCCGTCTCCCATCACCTGCGTAAAAATCCCAGACCGAATTACTGACTGCTTTAGACAAACACAATGTGTGGTCATTTAACTGCTGTCCAAATCCACATCTTTGAGTCTTAAAGAATATATCACTTCAAAATTCACTGTTTATATCCTTTTTGACCCCTGCAGAGCACCGTACAGTTGCACTTCACTGTCATTTGGATGCATTTCTAGACTTGTATTTCTTTAAATGCTGGCGAATATTTACAAGAGCAATATATTTCATCACCGCTCAAAAAATAAAAAGAAGAAAAGCACGTAAAACTTTGAATTGGGCCATTATTTACGGCAGCATTTATTCTTAACATACCAAGCATATGACATTTTATTTACAGTATACAATCACAAAACTCTCCTCAGTGAATAAATCACAATCCGAATCTGCACATTTATTTTTACGGACTTCCATGTGAGAAACCGAGGCGAACGGAACAGCGCATGATATACGTCACAACCAAACATTAGCGATTGGTTATGGCAGACCCAATAGTTTTAAACTTCAACAGAGTTCCCGCCTTCAAGGAAGTAAACGCTTGTCAATGGAGAGCGGCCAGACTCTCTGAACAAATGAAATGTACGAGAGTCTGGTAGGACCAGAATAACTTTAGACATAACATATCTGCGTTTATGCATGTCTAGGCTACTCAATATTGGATCCGACATAAAGGATCCGCGAATGAAACCATAACCACAAACACCATTAACTTCAGTGAATGAAAGGCAATAATCAGCAAAATTTACTCTCATGCAAATAACTTTAATTGTTTCAATATGCATTGACACATATTACTTTATTTGAATATTTGCTTGATATAAAACGACACTGAGAAATGCATAACAGGTTTCATAAGGTTTTTGGAATTTAATATGTCTGCTATTATGGGCCGACTATTACTGGGATAGAAACGTTCCAAGTTGTCAGAAAACGAGTAAAATATAAAACTGATTAAAAGCCATATACCAAACCAGGAAAGATGAGAGTGCAGAACATTTAATAGTCCTCCGGTGTGTCATTCATTTCAGTTCAAGACCTGGTGACAAAAGACATTTGAGGTATTTGTTAAAAGCTTCAGGGATTGTAATGTCTCCACCCACCATCAGAACAAGCTCATTCACAGCTGGTGGTCTTGTCATGCTACGGTTAATTTTAGAAAGAGAAAGCCAGTATCCGAAGGCATTCATCTTGAAGCAAAGTCAAACTTTGTAATTAGATGGAGCTGTGACAATTGTGTAGCTCAAGTTTTGATGCTGTCCTTAACCATCACCCCCCTTTTTGAGAATACACATGAAAATGCACTATCCAAACTTAAATGGCTGTAATTCGAGAACGCTTTGGAATATAGGCCTAAGTTTGGTCTCGTTTTAAAGCAGACACTCGGCAGATTCTTGCTGAAGTGAAAGCAATTAAAATATAAAAGTGTGAAAAAGTTATGGAAGTTTAAATTTACAGTAAATGAAAAAATACTGTACTAAATGTTTTATTTTGTTAAATGTTGTAATTTAAAATTACTATAAAATCAAAGCCATATGTCTAACCAAGTTGTGTTCCAAATTTGAAGTTGATATAAAAAAAATTGAAGTCCCCATGAGATTTTGTTTAGGCGCTGTAACAAAAATAGCCACTGGGTGTCATTCAAATTCCATTGATTTTTTTTTTTTTTTTTTGATGCAGTTTCCTGTAAATTTCTGTCCAAATGTCACTTCCATCACAAAACGGTCACCAAATATGGAACCTTGAGACTCAGACCTTTCCGACGATATGTGTTTTGTCAAGATTAGAAAAGATTTTGATTATAAAGTAGTTAAAATAAATGTTGTGATATGAAACATGACGCCGCCCACTAGGGGAGGAGCCTGGTAGAAGAACTTAAAGTACCAATTCCATGGTAACGCAACGTCCAATTTCAAAACGGTTTTCACAGGATGAATTTTGAGTTTGTAAGCTTTTGAATGATACCTAATGATATGATAATTACTCAAATATATGATATGGAAAAAAGGCGATCAAAAAAAGAGTGCCAGGTGTCCCTCCAGCGGGACTGTGACAGTTAGCCAAAGTGTATCATTTTTTGTGATATTAAAATGCTTTCTCCTCTCCTGTCCTATAGTTCAAAGTATTTTAAATCGAAGTATCTTTTCATTTTGATTTAATAAAAGTACAAGTACTCCATTTGAATAGTACCTGAGCACAAATATTCAGTACCACCGCTAAGTTAATATTCTCTACATGTGACCTTTTCAAAACATGTGGCTCTTATATAAATGAATCCATGATCCACACTGCCTTCATGTCACCATAACTGACATATCAAACACATCTGCAGTCACTCTAGACATTTATTAGCTCTTTACGAACCCTGAGAAAACCAGGCACTGTCAATCACACTCCTCATCACATCAACATACATGTCATATAATGCAGCACATGACCAAGCGATCAAACGCTCATGCAGAAAATTCAGGTCTTTTGGGTTATGCAGCCATATATGAAAGTGTTTCCAGATAACACAAGCTTATCATGGACATCCACTTGATATTTGATTAGGGACTAAGCTCTGGACGGTATGGTTTTGCATGCATAATTATTCCCGGAGGAAAACTGCTGTAGTTTTGTTAGTCTGACCAGGTGACTAAATCACCAAGGGTGACTTTGTTCTGAAAGTCATCAGATTGTTTTAATAATAATGTTTTAAGCCTTTTTACAAGATATAGGCTACATGAAGTGCAAACATGAAGTCCAAAATTATCCATTAAATGTTTACCTTTAGTAGCATATTATGTCTATTTCCAAACCTGTTCTTTGCTCTAACATTTGTTACAGAAATCGTGTTCAAGCATTTAAACGTACCAGTAGCCATATCACCCTGTAGCCCGAGACTGGTTTCCCACTGAAGCTAAGCAGGGCTGAGCCTGGCCAGTACCTGGATGGGAGACCAACTGGGAAAACTAGGGGTGTTAGTGAGGCCAGTAGGGGGCGCTCACCCCCTGGGATTGGGTCCAAACACCCCAGTATAGTGATGGGGACACTACACTGTCAAAGAGCACCGTCCTTCGGATGAGACGTTAAACCGAGGTCCTGACTCTCTGTGGTCATTACAAATCCCAGGATGTCCTTCGATAAAGAGTAGGGGTGTAACCCCGGCATCATGGACAAATTTGCCCATTGGCCTCTGTCCATCATGGCCTCCTAATCATCCCCATATACACCATTGTCTCCTCTCCACCTATAGCTGGTGTGTGGTGGGCGTTCTGGCACAAAATGGCTGCCGTCGCATCATCCAGGTGGAGCTGCACAATGGTGGTGCTTGAGGAGATTCCCTCTCTTCCATGTAAAGTGCTTTGAGTGCCTAGAAAAGCGCTGTATAAATGTAACAAATTATTATTAAATTATTTAAATTTAATTGTTTAATCTAAAGATCTAAATATCAGGTTGCTTTGATTTTGAGAAGAATTTCTGGTAACACTTTACATGAAATGGGCACTCATATACACACATTTATTGGATGGACTTCCTGCCCTCAATTAAGTTATTTTTGCATTTTGTTTCTAATGCTTGTTGTTATTTAATAGTTTTCCACTTACACTTGTAGAGCAAGTAGTTAAATTAATAAGGTAAATTTATTGATTAATGTGTTCACCTAACATAATAAACGTTTATATATTTAACGTAACATTATTAAGTAAACTGCACATATAAATATTATGTAACAGTGACAAATTCAAATGGTTTGTATTTACTTAAAGAAATTGGTAACACTTTATAATAACTAAACGCTATGAAGCATTAGTTAAGCATTAGTAAATAATTACTTCATCCTTTATAAAGCATTAATATACATTAATAGGCAGTTTATAAATACAGCTATAAATGCTTTATTCTTGATTTATAAACATATCTATAATGTGTTTAATAATTGTATTTTCATACTTTATAAAATTATTAATTTATAATTTCTAAATTTTTATGTTCAGAATAGAACTGAGCCTTTATATCTCATTTGTAAAAGCTTTACGAGGCATAAATCGTCCTCCCTTTATAGATGAGCTCACAGAAATAGTTAACTGACAACTACTAAATGTTTTATAACTACCTGAATTAATCATGAATTACAGTGGAAATATATGTTAATAAAGCATTTATTAACACACTGAGTGACTATTACTATACGTCTAAATAAGATGTATAAATGTATATTTAAATTGTTTATTAATCCTTTACTTACACTTTTTAAAGGATCTGATGAACCACTGACAACTCCTAAATAACTGGTTTGTAAATAATGTAATGCTTAATTTAGAAATGATAAATTGATCATTTATAAAGTATGAAAATACAATTATTAAACACATATGATTATAAATCAAGAATAAAGCATTTATAGCTGTATTTATACTGCCTATTAATGTATATTAATGCTTTACAAATTATGAATGAACTATTTACTAATGCTTCATAGTGTGTAGTTATTATAGTGTTACCAAGAAATTTTGTAAGCTTGACTTTCTTTTGTTCATATAACTAAAATGTTATTTGTAAAAATTACTCAAGATAGTTGCGTGGAACCACTTGACGCTGCTTTTTTGCCTCCTGTATGGTTCCACGACTTGGACTCTTCAATCGCAACACGCCAAAAGATCACAGACACTTCACATGCGTTGCCAGCATCAAATCCTGTGTATTCACTGGTTCAACCTTATAACAAATGCGGCCGTCTCCTTGCGAACCGGCCTGCCAACAATCACTGACATAATCACCTTAACATTAGTTAACTACATTAGTTAACATTAACTAATAATGAACTGCACTTATAAAGCGTTTATTAATCTTTGTTAATGTTAATTTCAACATTTACTAATGAGAGAGAACTGCATTATTAAAATCTTGTTAACATTAGTTAACGCACTGTGAACTAACATGAACAAACCATGAACAGCTGGATTTATATTAACTAACGTTAACAAAGATGAACAAATACAGTAACAAATGTACTGCTCATGGTTAGTTCATGTTAGTTAATACATTAACTAATGTTAACTAATGACCATTATTCTAAAGTGTTACCTTTTATTTTACCTTAAAATGACATTGACTTAATTTGATTTAAAAAGCACCTGCTGTAGCATCTTAGTTTTTTTCGTTGCACTAAACATTATTTGATTTAACATTTTGGAACAATTATATACTTTGGTTTTATTTAATTTCACTGGTAAAGACTTTTTTCTTTACACTGAATTTAAAAACAAAGGCTGATTTAAGTAACATCTTTGTTTGTATTGCAGAATATGCAGATGTTGCCTTTAATTTCACCTTTCAGCCTTTTAATTTCCAATTAAATTTCCCGTTAATTTCAGATTGCGGACTTGTTTGCATTAGCCAAAAGCCAATTTAGCCTGTTAAATACCAAATAAACATCTTGTTCATGTATACTTTTGTTCTTTTATTGTGTAAAAAAGAAAATCGGAAATCGGTATCGGAATCGGCCATGTAAAATCATGATTAGTGCATCACAAAAAAATTACTCGAGATAGTTGCGTGGAACCACTTGACGCTGCTTTTTTGCCTCCTGTATGGTTCCACGACTTGGACTCTTCAATCGCAACACGCCAAAAGATCACAGACACTTCACACGCATTGCCAGCATCAAATCCTGTGTATTCACTGGTTCAACCTTATAACAAATGCGGCCGTCTCCTTGCGAACCGGCCTGCCAACAATCACTGACATAATCACCTTTTCGGGCAAGTGTCCCGGATGGGAAGTCATACTCCTGCCCATGGCGCCCTAGCCCGCCGTACTAAAAGACATGCTCCTATATCGGTCGGAGAAGACCACCTGGTCACCCATGCCGAACATGGGTTCAGCAGATTGATGGCTCCATTTCCTGTGGAAACGGGAACCTCGCCATCGGTCCCGCATGTTGAGATTAATTGATTGAATTACCATATGCAGTGCATTGAAGATCAGTCTGCGAAGGGCAGATCTCAGGCAATGTCGTTGTGAAGAAAACACCCTTGTTTGCGTATATATGCACTCGCAAATACATTATTAATAAGATGGACTTCATAGAGGGACGGACAAAGCAGTTTGAGGTAATTTAATTAGCCTCGCAAACAGAATGAACAAGTGAAGCGCTCCAGGGACGAGACGGAGATTGCGATGGTGTCTGCACTGAAGTGGGCCCGCTTCACAATCCCGATGACTATTCATCGATAGCGGTCCCTGAGCAGTGAAGGGTAAGAGCAGTGCACTCTGGGAAGGAAAACCATCCACGGCCGGATTGGAATATTATTCCGCTGCATGCCTCCAATAGACTGCAGTTTCCTTTCTGAAGTGCGTTAAGCCTCACAGCCTCTCTGAATTCAATCAGTCATCAGGGCTGGTGGCAGGTTAGTGCTTCTCTCTATTGATTTCAACCTAGGGAAGCCAGCAGCTGACAACATGCATTTTCAATCTCGACGGCTCTTGTGCTACTGTGAGAAGTTGCATAAATAATACATCCGATGAATTTTCATCAGCCGCCGTATTTCTGAGCGCGACGCATGTCCAAAGATGTGCATCTAGAATAGTTCAGTAGAGCTTCACCGCTCTGCCTCCATCACGATCACGTCCTGAAGCCGTGTTTGTGTTTTAAGATGCATCGATACTTCATTTCTGAGGTGTGCAGAGGGGTAATGAATAGTTAATATTTCTGCCATTCACTGACAGTGATTAACTAGAATTATTACTAGAGTCCTTTACCACCACGCGCAACTCTCTCCGTCTGCGGATGATGGATGACAGATTCATCCGGAGACTTAAACACCCCCGACATCCGTTCAATGAGATTCCATCTGCCAAAGGCAACCTCTTCTATTTCTCCATAATAAGTGGACATTTTTCATATTGGTCTGATTTTTCCGTGGAAGACGCATTAATTCATCGAGACTTACAATGGAATGACAATCTATAAAAAAAAAATAATAATACAAACGGTGAGAGCGATGGCCCCGAGGACATGCTGCATTTCTATTCACACTATAAATCTGGTGGTGGGAAGAAGCGTGGCAGACGATATTACAACACGGCTGAAGCCATCACACCTTATCTGGGCTAACCTTGATCTTGTGTCATCTGCTCCGCCATTCTGGTTGCTGTTAATGAAAACTGTTCAACAGCGAGCTGAATTGTGAAGTGCGTTTGTCACGTTCTGTCTGTCCTTCTTTATCACTTCTTTAAAGGTGTGTGTGTATATATATTAGTATAGACTTAAAGCTACACGGTGTGATATTTTACTCCATCTAGTGGTGAAAAGGTATATGACCATCCAGTGAATATTAGTTTCTGTTCCTCTCAATTCCGATTTCGTTTTAACTCCTACGGTGGCCGATTTAGTCCAAGATTAACATGGCTTCCAGTTCGACCTCGTCCACATTCGACACGGTGCCATCGAGTGTTAAAACGCCAAAGGCGAAGCTTGAATTTACGGGTATGTCCCTCTTTAGCTAATGTACTTTCAAGATGGAGGGGCAACATGGCGACCCGCATTCGAACCCCTCACCCGTATGTATTTTCAATGGCATATTATAAACTTACGAGAATACTTTATTACTTGAAAGAAGTAAATATACATTAATGAGCACATATATTTTTGAAAGAACTGTGTTTTTAGCTAAGAATAAACAAAAAAATGTACACAGTGTAGCTTTAAAAATTACGCTTTTCCCCCGTGGTAGTTTAATTCACAGGACCGGACACCAGTTATTTTGCCAAGAGATTTCTTTTTTATTATTTTAAGTCAGACATAGGAGAGAAAGACAATTTTCCTGGAGAGATGGTCTTCAGTCCAGCTTTCTCTGTCTTCCTGGACACCCAGTTGGATTTTATAGGTTGCTTAAACAGTGAAATAATTGTTTACCAGAAAAACAGGTTGTTTACGCCATACCTCGTGCTTTCACACGGCACAATAACCCTTGAACATATGTTCATTGTTCAAAATATATCTTAAAGAGAACTTGTGACATGTGTCGTATGCATTTGGTAGGAAAACAACAACAATACTTCCTTACGGAAAACTTCAGTCACATGTGCATAATTGGAAAACTTATGCTATATATTCCTGTGTTCAAAATGATCCCCTCTCCATGTCTCTCACACTTCATGTGCTCAGACTTACTCTGACTAAATAATAATGCAATACAAATAATAATGAATACAAATACAAATGATAATGAAAATTAGTAAAGAATTATACAGAAAATTATATTAAATAATAAAATCTTAGTCTTCATTAGGGATGCCACAATTCTCAATATAATATTGAACCGTTCGGTACGGCATTCACAGTTCAATACATGCTTGTGAATTGGTTTTTGCATTTAATAAATTATTTTTCTACAAATTCTATCATTTGCCTCCATCCCAATACTGAACAACGCAACATACATTCACATCCCATGTTAGTGGTGGAGTTATACTCACGGAACACTAGAGTTATTCACAATCACCAAAGTTCATTATTCGCATGCGTTTTAAAGCTTTTCCGAGCGCGCGCACTATAAGCCTGTCAAACACTTGATTACTGGACTAAGTAGTCGTCTTACTGCGCTAATACTGTCAAATACACACAAGGTTAACATAAACACAGTCGGTTATGTCTAAAGTGAAAGTAAAATCGGTGTGTGTGTGTGTATTAGATGTGTGCAGGTCTTTAATTGACAGCGGCGCAGCCTATAGTGAACACGCTGTCCTTAAAGGGACAGTTCACCTCTAAAATTATGTTATTATTTACTAATCTAATATTGTTCCAAACCTGTATTCATTTCTCGATGACAGAATTTTCATTTTTGAGTGAACTATCCCTTTAATGTTAATACAACAATAAAAGACAAAGAGAAAATCACTCACTGCTCTTGACTGAAATACTTTAATACAGTAGCTTTAATAAGAATCAATGTATATTTTATAGTGAAGTCTATGAAGTGTTTTATTTTTACATTTATTCATTCAATTTCATACTTAAATGCTGCTGTACAACTTTCACTTCCTTTGAAACGACATTGATTTGGACCTTCAACCGTTGGTTCCCATTGAAGTCCATTATGTGCAGAAAAATCCTGGAATGTTTTCCTAAAAAAACTTCATTTCTTTTCCACTGAAGAAAGAAAGACATGAACATCTTGGATGAGTTGGGGGTGAGGAAATTGTCAGGAAATGTTCATTTTTAAGTGAACTAATCCTTTAACAAAGTTGGGGAGGAGCACGTTCCGTTAATCAACTCCATTATCGAGATAAGAGGTTGTCTATAGCAGCACGCCAAACACGCATAACCTTCTCTTCTTTAATTATATGTAAGTGTAAACTCGTGAAATATGTGTATGTGAGAGAATATGTATATTTATGTTATATAATAGATTAACTAATGTTAATTTATACAGTGTAAAATGTATCAGTAATAAGAAGAGTAAGGCTGTTTATTTGTTAAAAAATACAGTAAAACTTTAATATTGTGATATCTGTTTTCTATTTTATATATAGTCTAATATGCAAAGTTGGTGGTAAAGAAACATTTCTTATTATCAATATTAAAAACATTTATGCTGCTTAATATTTTTGTGATAACTGGTTTTTCAAGAATTATTTGATGAATAGAACGTATAAAAGTGTAATGTAATTTTTTTTGGTCACTTTTGATCAATATAAAACATTGTCCAGACCCCCAAACTGCTGAACTGTAGTGTACATATCATCTATTTAATCTTGGATATATTTTTAGAAGTGTTTCTTTATCACTTTTTTTTTTTAACAGAAAATCATCACGTGCAAATTGCCTTTGTTTGTAAGTAGCAATAAATCATTCCTTTTTTAGAGCGAATTACTATAGTACAATTTGCAATACATATCACACTTAGTCACTTATTTGCACCTCATTTATTGATGAGACCACTTAACATTGATTTCTCAATGTTATGGTGTCTTAATTTTTTCCAGAGCTGTGTGTATATATATATATATATATATATATATATATATATATATATATATAACGATCAGGCATAACATTATGATCATTTTGAAGTAAATAACGCTGATTTTCTCTTCATCACGGCACCTGTTAGTGGGTGCGATTATATTAGTGGTCTGTACACTCTAAAAAATGCTGGGTTAAAAATAACCCAAGTTGGGTTGAAAATGAACTAACCCAGCAATTGGGTTGTTTTAAGCAAACATTTAACCCAACCGCTGGGTTAGTCCATTTTCAACTCAACTTGGGTTATTTTTAACCCAGCATTTTTGAATGCGCCGCCACAAAGCACAAATGCTTCAGGAATGGTTTGAGGAGCACAACAACGAGTTTGAGTCCAAATCTCCCAGATCTCAATCCAATCGAGCATCTGTGGGATATGCTGAACAAACAAGTCCGATCCATAGGGCACCTCGCAATTAACAGGACTTAAAGGATCTGCTGCTAACATCTTGCACAGCACACCTTCAGGGGTCGTGGAGTCCATTCCTCGACGGGTCAGCAAAAGGGGGACCAACACAATATTAGGTCATAATTTAATGCCTGATCTGTGTATATATAGTTTTTTTTTTTTTACTTCAATGAGCTGTAATTACTAGGCAGCCTAATCCCCATATCTAATCCTCCTGCCATTTTCTCTGGTAGGAATGACCTCTATCACAGATAAAGAGACCACCTGCCTTTCCATTCCCCATTAATAGTCCTGAGCCCAGCCTGATAAACTCTCTCTTTTAACTGCGTTTTGTCAGACAGTGAACCTTGACCTGTGGAACACAGTATTCAAGTGTTCACATTTACCAGATGAACCAGAGATGGAGGTCTCAGGGGAGCGATGCATTATCTATAGAGGGCAGTATTGACCAGGTGACCGCCATTGAAAGAGGGATTGTAAGTGGCTCAATGAGTATTTGTGCTCCTCATTGAAAGGACTGAAGATACTGTGATGGTGAAGCAATGGTAATGGACGGCATTTTTAATGACGTTCAATTTGTCGTACGGTCTAAGACTAACCAGACACATGCGGTTTTTACAATTTTCTCCACACATAGTGCTTCAACTGCAGGTTTGTTAGTGGCTTTTACCTTAAGCTTTAAGATCCTAAGGGAGAATCTGCTACTTAATAGGCTTTCCATAATGCATAGGCTTGCATCATAATGCAGAACCACCACAACTCCCAGTGACGATGTCCGAAGAGCTAATTAATCTAATAAATCACTGACACATTGCGCAGTAGTTGAGGCGGCGAGGCAGCTTTTGTCATTAAGCATGCAGGCTGTTGGTGTTATCCTGTAAGGTCACATGAGATTTTGTTGCAGGATTTGACGATGGCTTGAAGAATTGAAGGTGCTAATAAAACAATTATTCGTTCAGTTGTGTTTGTACTAAAATGTTTATATTGTAATACAATTGTAGGCTATATGTCTAGCAAAATTCATTCAGGTTTAGGCTTAAAAGAAGTGAAAAAATTAAATGAAAATAATGTCATTTATTCCTCACCCTCATGTTGTTCCACACCCGTTAGACAAATCAAGATATTTGTGTTGAAATCTGAAGGCTCAGTGAAGCATTTCCTCTCTCAAGACCCACTAATGTACTAAAACATATTTAAATCAGTCCATATGAGTACAGTGGTTCAATATTAATATTATAAAGCCACGAGAATATTTTTTGTGCTTCAAAAAAAACGAAATAACGACTTATATAGTGATGGCCGATTTCAAAACACGGCTTCATGAAGCTTCGGAGCGTTATCGAATCAGTGGTTCAGCGCCAAAGTCACGTGATTTCAGCAGTTTGGTGGTTTAACACATAGATATCCATAATAAAGGCTAGATGTCTCGTCCGCGCTGCTGGCCAATGGAGGTCGACGTCCGCACCTGGCGGCCATCTTGTCATCGCTCGCTCACTCCTAACATTGTGTTTTAATGGTGTGTGTACTTTTTAAATAACCATAACTTGCTCAATTTTATACCGATTTTCAATTTTTGGTTTGTAATAAACGTCAGAGATGTAGTTATGACACTGCATAATTATGAATAATTATTCATAATTTGTTCAAGCATCCAGAATTATAGCCACGTTAATAACGTTTGTAAGAATCCAAACCATTTGTAAATCCGTCAAGATTTCAGCGAGATAAGAGTATTTGTGTTCAGATCACTCGCCTTACATCAGGAGATCGCCAGAAAGCTTGCCTGTGACAAGATGGCCGCCGGTGATGACGTTAGAGACTCCGCCGTAAGACATCTAGCCTTTATTATTTTTTTTTATTTATTTATTTTTTTGTAATCAAGAATGAAGTTACAAACAAACTACAACAATACAATAGACACGAGTACTACACATAATATTAGAATATTATCTTGACATGAAATAACATTAACAATGAGGGGGGGGGGGGGGGGGGTATGTGGTTAATGAGTATGTGGGAATGTCCGTGTGTTAGTGTGTGTGTGTGTGTGTGTATGGGTGTATATAAGGAGTAATGCTGGCTTATTGTTGGGCCGGGGTGATTGAACCTGGATCACATAGGATGGTTACAGAGAAAAAAAAAAGAAAAAAATAGTTATTCTCTTTACATAGGATAAAAATAAGTGGAATAAAAAAAAAAGAAATAATTGATTGACTGACTGATTAAGCAGACTGCCTGGGCTATCTATCTAGCCTTTATTATATATATCTATGATCCGAATCATGATTCGACTCACTGATTCATAACGCTCCGAATGAGGGGGGTTATGATGTGTACCCCCCAAAAAATATCATTAAAAACCACATGGTGTATTGTAAATAATATAATGTTATATACTTAAAATGTGTAAGTAGTGTTTTAATTTTAGAAACATTTTGAGTCCCCTGTCTCTTGTCTCACAGTGGTTGGGTCCACCACACACCTCACCTACACACACTCTCTCACACACACACACACACACACACACACACACACACACACACACACACACACACACACACACACACACACACACACACACACACACACACACACACACACACACACACACACACACACACACACCGGTGGGAGAGAACAAAGTTCTTCAGTAGTTGTGGAACTCCAGTAAGGGCTGTTAAGGCTATTTTATTCACTCTAAACATTGGATGAAGTGATTATTTAATACAGATGATGCGGAGTTATTAATAAATTAGCAATGACAAAAAAAACCCCAAGATGATAACCAATGTATTTTTCCATGAGTCCGATATGTAAGCGATTATTGTTTGGTAGAAAGTCACCCACTACAACTAACACGACAATAAAGCCTATGTGTAAACTGATATTAGGCTAATATTGTAGATTTACAGCTGTGTTGGGTTTTGCTCAGTACTATGTGAAAGAAGATAATTTAATAATTATAATATTACCGCATTGTGAACAAGCGGCAACCTCCAGTTTCTCTTGAAGCCGATACAGAAGTGAGTTAAACTGCAGTTCATCGAGTGGCCACTAGAGGCTCCAGAAGGAGCAGAATCTCATTGAGCTCATGTTAAAATGGCCAACTTTACAGCAGAAGAACACATGTTTACAGTCTGGGACAAATTGTGCTTTTGGTCTGTACGGTCTCAGTTTGCCCTTCATGACAACTGTGAGGGGGGGAATGTTTTATAACTCATTCATTTACATTATATAAAGCCTTAAAGTTCTGCATAATTAAGGGCGTGGTCACTTTGACGCTTCGGTGACGCCACTTTTTTTACAGTCTATGGTTGTGAACCTATGATAACAACTATTGCTTTGTGTTGTTAGCCAGATAAAATGGACATAAGATAATTTTTTCAGTGCACCAAAACGTCACACATATCCTTACAAATACAATTTTGCCTGTATTATTTGTGTCCCTTTCAAAAATTGCCCTTGAGAAATGTTATGTTTATTGTCCCCAAATTTACGCCCATATCCTTGGAAACGTTTGGGATAATGTAAGTACACAGGACAACACAATATACAACATTGCTCTAGTGGTGTTTGGATATTTTAATCAAAAAATCTTGCATATTGTGCCTTTTAAAATCATCTTTTACACAATTTTCGCTTCTCAAAAGCTTATTTTCTAAGGATATCTATATTCTTTTACTGAATAACGGCACAAAAATCCTGATTAAGATGTTTTTTCGCCGTGTGCACAGGCTCAACAGCTCTGTGGATAACAATGCAGAGGAGAGCTTGTCTTGTTTGTGATGACAGGTGCTTGGACTGCTAATAGAGAGCTTGTCAGGCGTATTTCAAGGCCACGTGGTCCACTGATGGGTATCTTGGGAGCTTTCAATGACTTCCAACAAAGCCTTCCCTACACCATCTAAAGCACCACACATCCACATCCTGTTAGCGGTCATTGGCAGCTAAAGATCATTGGTTTCCTGTTGTAAACAACACATTGATTCTAGTGTAGTGAGCGCTGTTTTTTGGTGTATTATTCCAGTCATTTATTCCAGTGTTTATGTGGCTTTCTCACCAAAACAACTTGTGTAAGTGACAAATCCAGGACAGATGTCAGATGAGAATAAAAGCCATATACTAAGCTTTAGGCTAAAAATGAAATGAAATGATACAGGCATTTGCATATACATTGAAATCCTGTTTTCTCAGACAATGAACACACTATAATTTATATTTTTAAATTAGCATTATTTGTCTGTTTTTGTTATTATCACTTTTGTATGCAGAAAGGGATTTCATAATTAAAGAAAAATAGCATTACTGGCCATGAGAGAAGTGAAAGGCAATAAGGTGTGTCTTCAGCATGGCTCTAAATGTAACGTTGAGTTTTCCGATAAGACGCAAACATTTTTGTCTTCCCATATTCTGCCATTCCAAGAGAATGAAAGGTGATTTTATTGTTGTGTATTAAAGGGAGACCGATAGGGGAATAAAGTCCAGAGGGTAAAAGGGCAAACGGAGAGAGTAATGAGGTCCACTATTCCTATATTCTCATGACGGAGATAATTATCTGGCTGCATGGACAAATCTCTCATTTAGGGATTTCTAATAGGTGAATTCTGCTTGCATTAAAACTACATCAACGCTGCTAATAATTCCCTGGCATTACTGTGTTAATTGGATGCTGTAAAGGTGAGGTTACTCGTTTTAAATTAGCTGCGGCTTAAAGAAAGTATTCATTAGAGGTTTGGCCATTTCAGACAAAATCTATATAGACTTTGCAACCATTTGTTTAAGCACGGAAATAATACATACACATTATGACACTATATTGCCAAATGTTTTGGGACGCCTGCCTTTACATACACATGAGCTTCCCATTCTCAATCCGTAGGGTTTAATATGGAGTCGGCCACCCTTCACAGCTCTAACAGCTTCAGCTCTTCTGCTTTCCTCAAGGTTTAGGAGTGTGTTTATGGGGATTCTTCATTTGTGATGTTGGACGAGAAGGCCTGGCTCTCAGTCTCCGCTCTAATTCATCCCAAAGCTGTTCTATCGGGTTGAGGTCAGGACTCAAGTTCCTCCACACCAAACTCGCTCATCCATGTCTTTATGGAGCGACGCTTTGTGCACTGGTGCATGCTGGGACAGGAAGGGGCCGTCCCCAAACTGTTCCCACAAAGGTGGGAGCATGAAATAGTCCAAAATGTCTTGGTGAAGCATTAAGGGCGTTTTCACACCTGAAAGTCCGCACTAAGGTCCGAACCGAAGTTCAGGTTTTGATACATTTTACACATTTGGTTAGTTTTTATTTGGTTTCACATTGCAATTATGCGACGCACTAAAGAACTGTAAATGACACACTTGTGTCCACTCGTCATCATCAATGTGGGCTGCATCTGGACATTGATTGGTTTGTAAACGGACGTGAGTCTGACATCAGCGTCTTTGACAAGAGTGAATGAACGGACGCATATCGTTGCCACTATTGCTTGACTATTTTTTATTCGTTACGTTTAAAAGTGGACATTTTAAGCTTTATATACACATATTTCTCATGTTTGTGAGACGAGTATCTGCTGAGTTTCGGTTGATTTGAGACGCGCTCCAGTTCATGTAAAGCATGTGATCGCTCCCGCGATTATTGTCTTCTATAGACTATTTGCTTCTTATTGATTAAATCCAGGCAATTATCTGATTAAACGCTGATTAAAATTAAGATACAATTTATACAAAACGAAATTCACATTAAAGAAAGGCTTTCTAAGCAAAATCATACAAAATTTCGTTCAAAATCATTTCTGACCTTCTGTCTTCTGACATATTGCGCATCTTCACTTTTCATAATCAATGTAGCCTAGATTGAATTGAAAAATAACATTATAATATTTAAACATAAACAGGAACTTCCTGTAAATGGTCTGAAAGTACGAACCATACAGAAAATGCTTTCACACTAGAAACGAACCAAGCCTTTGTTCAGTTTGATCCGGACCGAGACTTCCTCTTTTCGTCTGATCAAATTTCGTCTGTTTGATCTGGACCGTGGTCAGGGGAGGTTTCACACCTGTAATTTTGATTCGGACCAAACTGAAAAGTCCGAAAATCCGGACCAAACAAGGCAGGTGTGAAAACATGAAGGGATTAAACACCTGAACTCAGTGATTTGGAGGGGCGTCCCAATACTTTTGGCAATATGCAATAGCTGTAATTGTGCATTAGTGTTGTAACCAATCTTATTTTCGTCTTTATTCTACAATCACCCAAGCATTGCTAATCCATTCAAACACATTATATGACAACTGTTTCAATATTTAGATGTGTAGTGATAAGCTTAATCAACCCTCCTCACTGCAAATGCTTTCAATGACGCATCTAACATCTCCCAAACAATGCCCCTTCTCTTCTCTTGACAGTTTTTCAGCAAGGAGGGCTTATAACCAACTCATTATCATTATCTTTTATAATCGCAAATGTTTATTCTTCTCCGTTGAGTTGCATTCCTCCATGTATTTACGCTGGAGTCTGTTGCAGAGCGTCTACAGTCCCAGCTGGCATCTGTTAGCGAGGCTTTTAAAAGTAGAAAAAATGCAGTACAAAGTAAGCTTTAAACTCATTAGGCATTTACTTCAGAGCTTGCTTCCCCTCCCATCAACTTCACATCCCCTCAGTCCAACCCAAGACGGGCAGGTATGAGCGAGTGGGAGTAGAAGCCTTCCAAAACCAGATATCAAAGTCGACGTCTGCTTTTTCATTGACTGCTTTGGGATCAGTTTGGAGAGAAGTATTTCGAGATCTCAATGGGCCTTGACTCCCGGGAGAGGGCGGGGATTGGTTAGCCGTGAAGGCTTTCGCTTTTGTTGACAAACTTGTTTTAAGAAGGGTTTTTTTTGGCCTCCGTCTCAACATGAGAAGCAGGCATCCATCATGGCTGTTCTTGTTTGATGGTGCAAAAAAAGATGTAGTCTGTTTGTGAAAATTGGTCACGTAGTATTTTCGTAGACCTGAGGTGTGCTAACTCCCTTTCTTTTCACGTCATTTCTCTTTCCATCAGAGTTGGAGCATTTTAATTGGATCTGTAGGGTATATGGAGAGTCAGAGTACAGCTCGTTTAAAGCAGATTGCATTCTGTAAGTTTGTAGTAAAGTGTAAAACGGCTGTGACAGATCTTTTGAAGAATGAACACACACACACACACACACTCACACACTCAACATTTCAACGTTGATGGAACTGCAGCTGGCCATTTACACCGTGTGCTAATCAAATGAGACAAGGACATTTTGGCCGCATTTACACTGCGGGTCTTGATGCCCAATTCCAATTTTATGACTGATGACCAGCTTACATCTTTTAAAATTGACCCATATCCAATATCTGCATTTACAGTAAACACTTGCCAACCCAAGGTAGACATATTGACCTGGAAAAGCTTAGGCTGAAAAGGATTTGCGATTTGCAACGGATGCAGACTAGATGAGCAAAACATTGGACTCTTATGCGGGCTGAGCCTTTGTCCTCCATTGAAAAGAGTCATGTGATCGCAGTTGATGTCATTCGCCACCATCGCTTTTTCAATGACGCACAAATCCCATTGACGAATATCTGCTCTGTCTGCAAATGCACACATTCGATTCACATCAGAGTTATTGGTAACACTTTACTTGAAAGTGTGTGCATAAGACTGACATGACACCTTCATAATCATGACATGAGTTTTTATGCATGTTCATGACAACTGTAATTAAGTGTCATTCGCTCAATTATGTCATGCAAAGATGACATTATTTGAGATGTCTTAGTTATGACAAATTGACAAACCAATACATCATAACCTGTCAGTGTCTTTGTCATGACAACTTGACATTACCAAGACAACATAACCTGTCATAAACATTACATAGCAGATTCATTATCAAACTTAAAGCAGCACTATGTAGGTTTTTCTCTCTGGCTCCCCCTACAGTTGGGAAACAGTATTGTCCTCTACTACTGTCGTAAACTCTGTCATTCTTCATCAGTGGATGCATCGCACGTGCATTTATTGACATGACAACTTATGATAGCCCTGAACACTGCAGGAGTCCACATGCGTGTTCTGCTTGCGTCGCGTGTGAAATGTCTTCATCCCAGGTACAGTGGCATGTTTCAGCATGTCATATGAATATACTTTCATGGGTTTTATTTTTTTCAAACGCCAAATGATCGCGATGCTCACGTTTACGAGCCAGCGTCATTATAGTAGCCTAGTCTATTGGTTACCATTTTACAGAATCTATATGATACTTCAATTCAATGTTTGAGTGGTAGGTAATAACCATATGTCGTCAATATTATAATATCAAGCTACCCTAGATTAATCTGCAAATTTGAAAAATCAATTTGCATTATAGCTTGAGACAAGACAAATAAACCAATATCACAGACATGTTAGGTATCCTAAAATATGATTTTGTACGTCTTATTTTTTTACTTGTAAGAATGTAGCTCCTCCTCCTTCAGCTCACGCCAACGAGCAAACGCTGCCCAATGTTGATCCTCGTCCTGCCTTTAATCCCATCACTTTCTCGTTTCCTCTTTTTACTTTCCTCCGACAAAACCTTTGCTTTCTTATTTTTCTGTGCTGCTTCGGCCATGACTATAACATCCTGCAAACAAACGATAGTTGGGCTCGCACGTCCGAATTTAAGGAAGTGGTGGTGGTGGAAGTGACGTATATGCCGTAAAGCAGTCACATTTTGTAGTTCTTTTTGTTCTCGGGTTACTACCTGAAACCCAAAGTTTAAAAGTAAGATTAAAAACGATACAGACCCCGTCAGGCTATGGCAGACGTGTCATTCAACCTATTGTAAGTCGATGTATCATCACAAGAGTCTTGAAAATATATTATAAAGGTTGAAAAGTTACCTAGTGCTGCTTTAAGTATTAAAATATTATATATTATCCAAATTAAGTGTTAATACTCTGTCAAATTATTTTATAACAGTGTCATGAATATTTTCCTTGACCTAAACTACAGTGGTACAAGTTGAATTTGTCATTAAAATGTCATTAAGTGTAAATACTCTGTCAAATTATTTTATAACAGTGAAAACTCACCTCTGAATGATAGAGTGGTGACCGGTTAGGCGTACGCCATTATCTTAGCTAGACTTATCCATGATGTAAAAAAGCATTTCAAGAAAATATAAATGTGTGGGATGCTGTAGTTAACTGTTTAGGAAACTATTTAAAAAAAATCATTATGAACTGAAAAATATCCACAACGCTGTTATACAATAATTTGACAAAGTATTAATACTTAATGACATTTTAAATGACAAATTCAACTTGTACCACTGAAAAAAAGATTTATGACAGGTTATGATGTATTGGTTTATGTCAAGTTGTCATAACTAAGACGTCATCTTTGCATTAAAAATGACATATTTGAGCGAATGACACATTGACAGTTGTCATAAACATGCATACAAACTCCTTCATATACATGACATGTCATGATTATGAAGGTGTCATGTCAGTCTTATGCACACAACGTTTCAAGTAAAGTGTGACCGAGTTATTTCTACTTATGAATGAGGCCTGAAACCGAGAATATCAGAATCCATGTGCTTTTTTCCTGCTTACACGTTTGTGGGTCATATCCAATCTGTGCCACATGGGAGGAAAAGAATCAGAATTAGGTCACTTGAACCGTGTAATGTTTAGTAAATGCGGCTTTTGACAGTAAGGCTATGTTCAGGCTGTATGTCTGAACCCAATTTTTGTGCATATCCTATTGAAATCCGGTCAGATTTAGCAAGTGTGAACGGCCAAAAATCACATGAAATGCATAATCCGCTTCGAGCCACATTCACGTTCTCACGACATGCAAAACGTAACGTCAGATGATGTTATAGCTAACAAGGTTATGTTGTTGCAAAGTGCCGGACAAGTGGAAAATGTCTGAATATAACGGGTACATGTTTTGAGACCGGCGGAGATGACAGCACAGAATAAAGCCACAAATGCCAGCCTCCAACGGCCTCAGAAGACGCAGTTAGGCTACACATCGTCATGTTGTGAATAAGACATCGTCTCTATTGCAAACCCCTCCATGTTGTGGTTGTTGTTTTTGCCGTATACCCGGGGTCGCCTACTAGCGGACTCCGGTCCGAATCCGGGCCGCGAAGCCTTTTGATGTAATGAAATAAATAAATGCCAAATGCCATAAAAAAAAATCACATTTATATCAGGCAGCTCAGTAGAACCGTTTGGGTCCTACACTCAAAAAAATGATACGTGGGTTTTACTTCATTTTTTTTTATGTCAACAGGTTCCACGTAATTGGGTTATGTTGAATTTAATTAAAATAGTTTATTTCAGTAAACTTAAGTTTTTTTATGTAAGGTTAATTCAATGCCATTTAGTTAAATCAGGTTAACATTCTTAATTTTGTCCAAAACCATTCAATTGAATTATTCTAAAATGAATTTAAAAAACAAACCAAAATAAGTAATCCAGTTTAATTGATTATTTTTATTTAGTGAAATACTATTTTTTTAACATTTACAAAACCTTTTACAAGGTCTTATTGGCCAGCCAGAAGATGATTTTGTTACACCCATGGCATGCCCAAAGTAGTTGTTTTTTATTATTAAAACAAATGTAATTGTTTATTAGCAGGTCCTCACCATAAGCACATGCTCTACACTTCACCACAAACACTAACATAACACAAACTTTTAAATACCAACATAACAAAACATTAAGCATTAAAAAGTCTCTCCATTTTCTCATCTTGTTAAAAATGCATCAACTAGCACTTTATTTAAACATTTACTCTCCGAATTCAGCCCCTTTGCAAAGCATGATGGGAAGTGAAAGTCTGGTTTCAATGGGTTACTTGGTTATTTCAAAATGAAAACATCAAGTTATGTCAAAGAGTAACGGTTTTAAGTCAGTTTAACATTAATCAATTACATTTGAACCAGAAACCGAATATAATTGTGTTAAATCAAGATGAATTGCTTAAATAAAGTGAACAGCATCATAAAATAATTTTTTGAGTGTATGTCGCCCCGGGTTGCGAAGACAAACATTACTATGCTCACTGAAGGCATGAAGTTAAGAAGAGACTGAGAGCAGAAAGCGGCGCGCAAAAACAATGGCATTTTCAAAAATTTGGAAAGTTGACGCTGAAAACAAAGTTTTACGAGATGAATGGGTGGGAAAAAAAAGGCATTTATTCTTCCTGCATCCTGAGGCCTGTGTGTCTCATTTGCTCTGATTCTGTTGCGGTTGTGAATGATATTGCTAATGATATTTTACCAGTGCAATTTGAAGCACATAGAGCAGTGTATATAGAGCAGACTATACATGTGAATGAACATTAAATGTGTTATGAGATTTCTGATTTTTTTTTTTTTTTTACATTTTTTTTGCATTCATTGATTGTTATTATTTATCTCAGTTCAGCAGGAAAAAGCACTTTAGTTGCTAGTAATGTTGAAATGAATATGTTTTCAGTGCAGATTTAGAGATGAAGGCATTTTTAGTTCATCATATTTTTGTCAGACATGGTTACTGGTTGAATTTAGATATTTTGTACCAAAGCAACTTAAAGGATATAACAGAACAACAACAAAATGAGATCAATTTTACTTATGTTTGCTTTAACAATATGAACAGACATGTTTTGTCCATATGAGAACATATTATATTTTGTTCAATTAAGAACAAATGCTAATTTCTTTAGTCTGGCAATAAATATAAAGTATTGTTTTTAGGTATATAATTGTCCGGACCTCGGCCGGTGACGAGGGTTCATTTACTGGACCTCAAGCAATTTTAGTTGAAGACCCCTGCCGTATACCCACCAACTAGAGATGTTAACGATTAATCGACGATCGATTAATTGTCGATAATCCGTTTAATCGATAGAACTTATCGATCATTGATTAAGCAGGGTCGTGCTGCTCAACCTCAGCAATGTTTGGGACGGTATTACAGCTGGAGTTAAACCTTCATCATGACTATAAGTTTGCGTATGCATTCGCAGCTTATGTTTTGTGCTAGTTGTAATATTGTGTAGGCCTATCTATATCTGATTTATCTCATATAGGATGCATTTGGTGAAGAATTAACGCTGTAGTAAAGCACGCTGTGATCTTTAGCTTCAGTGCTTGCAGCTCCAACAGCAATGCACGACTAATGACAATGATTAGGACTGTCATATTAGTAATATAATGAAATGATCAATCACATCGACTCATTTTACAATCCTACCAGCCCTTTATTTAGATGAAAAGCCCTTCTCATTCATTAGGAACATGGCGTTTTGAGTTTGCACACCCTGTCATGCGGTCGCTATAATCCACTGCTGTAGGTATTGCAGCGTTAATGTGGCGTTCACACCGGACGCGAATGATGCGAATAATTCGCGCGAAGTTGGACGCTTGGACATTTTGAGTTTACTCGCTTCATTCGCGCGTGACATTCACTTCACAACAGACGTGAGTTCGCCTCATGGGCGGAGCTTCTGCCAGCAGCTCGTCTCGTTGAGAAATGGCTGAGATGGGCTGTGTTTACACGTCTTTTTTGTTAAAAAAAAAGTTCCTGTTAATGTGTGACAAAACGTAGTTTTAAGACTTTTTCAGGCGATAATGTAGTTGTTTAAAGCTCAAATCTGTGGTTTATTTATAAAAAGAGTGCCTATTTGTACACGTGATCTGGTGTGTGTGGAGTTGAACATTTGATCTGGTGTGTGTGTGTGGAGTTGAACATGTGATCTGGTGTGTGTGTGTGTGGAGTTGAACATGTAATCTGGTGTGTGTGTGTGGAGTTGAACATGTGATCTGGTGTGTGTGTGTGGAGTTGAACATGTAATCTGGTGTGTGTGTGTGTGGAGTTGAACATGTGATCTGGTGTGTGTGTGTGGAGTTGAACATGTGATCTGGTGTGTGTGTGTCGAGTTGAACATGTGATCTGGTGTGTGTGTGTGTGGAGTTGAACATGTGATCTGGTGTGTGTGTGTGGAGTTGAACATGTGATCTGGTGTGTGTGTGTCGAGTTGAACATGTGATCTGGTGTGTGTGTGTGTGTGTGTGTGTGTGTGGAGTTGAACATGTGATCTGGTGTGTGTGTGTGGAGTTGAACATGTGATCTGGTGTGTGTGTGTGTGTGTGTGGAGTTGAACATGTGATCTGGTGTGTGTGTGTGTGTGTGTGGAGTTGAACATGTAATCTGGTGTGTGTGTGTGTGGAGTTGAACATGTGATCTGGTGTGTGTGTGTGGAGTTGAACATGTGATCTGGTGTGTGTGTGTGTGTGGAGTTGAACATGTGATCTGGTGTGTGTGTGTGGAGTTGAACATGTGATCTGGTGTGTGTGTGTGTGTGTGTGTGTGTGTGTGTGTGTGTGGAGTTGAACATGTGATCTGGTGTGTGTGTGTGGAGTTGAACATGTGATCTGGTGTGTGTGTGTGTGTGTGTGTGTGTGTGTGTGGAGTTGAACATGTGATCTGGTGTGTGTGTGTGTGTGTGTGGAGTTGAACATGTGATCTGGTGTGTGTGTGTGGAGTTGAACATGTGATCTGGTGTGTGTGTGTGTGTGGAGTTGAACATGTGATCTGGTGTGTGTGTGAGTGTGTGGAGTTGAACATGTGATCTGGCGTGTGGAGTTGAAAATGTGATCTGGTGTGTGTGTGTGAGTGTGTGGAGTTGAACATGTGATCTGGCGTGTGGAGTTGAAAATAGGCTTGTTCGACTTCACCCAGCGATGCGCAGACCGATCGGCGGCTGACTTGAAGCAGTGCATGCCGGTTAGAAATTTTGTCCGACTTGAGGCAGCGCCGACGCCACGTGACAGTGACGTATGTCAACAAAGTGCCGCGAGAGCGATTCGAGAGCAGCCGGCGATTACAGCCGGTGCAGTTTCTCCAAAGCAGCTGCTCGAGGCTGCACGGGCTCTGATGACGACACAGCCGTTCCACGATTGGCCAGATTCACCGCATGACAGCGATCACGTGTGTTTCGTGTTTATTCTAAAACCTTCAGCTCCACTAATGCGCACAAATCTGTTTTTTATAACAGTAAAACCTCCTTTCATGTAGTCGCGATGTTATATTGTCATGTTTATCAAAATATAACTGATTAAAAACATAGACCCCACTTCATTGATAGTGTAGGCTTATATGTTGAACTTTATTCTTGTAAAAACACACGCTGTATTAAGCAGTGCATAAAGTATTACATGACAATAATGTCTCTGAAACATCTGTGTATTGCCAAATATTGCATTTATTTCACTTCAGCTGATAAAGTATGCAAACACAGCGCGAGCGTCACCGCGGGAAGCAGAAAGTGTCCGACTTCACGTCTGTGTTTGCAGCTCCTCCCCGCCTTCACGCGGCTACTCTCGCCGATCAGTTGCATCCAGCCGCAGCCGATGTCGAACACACCTAATGTGATCTGGTGTGTGTGTGTGAGTGTGTGGAGTTGAACATGTGATCTGGTGTGTGTGTGTGGAGTTGAACATGTGATCTGGTGTGTGTGTGTGTGGAGTTGAACATGTGATCTGGTGTGTGTGGAGTTGAACATGTGATCTGGTGTGTGTGGAGTTGATCATGTGATCTGGTGTGTGTGGAGTTGATCATGTGATCTGGTGTGTGTGTGTGAGCTCCAGTGGATCAGCTCAGCTCTCATTAACCCGGTGAGATCAGCCTTTCCTCAGCTAGTTCTTCTGCCGCTGGCTCTGATGTCTCTGTGGCGTCTCCAGCTATAATTCGTCTTGTGTTGATCTAACGGCTGATCTTTGGTCTCATGGATCTATAATTTGTTCCCTGGCAAATCGTTTAGGCTGAGGGCAAAGTGAAGTTTCATTACTTTTATATTTTTAGGCTATTTAACTTTACGTTACCGTTGTAGCCGACTAGCGCTGACTTTGAATGTTTGACTGAATTGTTTGCTTTATTTCATGTGTAGTTTATTATACCTTTTACTTATACTTTTGTATTATTGATCATACATAAACTTGCATTTAACAAAAAGAGACTGGGTTGTGTTTCATGTCATTTAATTTTATCACAGTGATAATCATATTGTCTGAACCAGATATTAGTACACAGATTTTCTCCTCATTGTTGTCACTCCTAGAGCAAGCTCCTGATTGGTTTACGTGGCGCGAATATCCGGCAAAGTTCAGATTTTTCAACTCAGGCGGTTTGTGCGAATCACGCATCAAACGCTCAATTCGCGCCGTGTTATTTACGTGAATCGCGTCATTCACGCCGCCTCATTCGCGCGAATCGCACTGCAGAATGTCTATTTGCGTCTTTGCATTGACTTAACATGTAAATCAAAAACAAAGGCGTAGTTTGATGACAAGCAGACTCTTGGGACATGTGGTCTTCACCTCACAGCCGGTGGGAAAGAATGGGGATAGGACTCTGGCAGAAATCATGTTGATGGATGTGATTATTAACGTTAATGTAGTAAAACTGGAAACTGAGGGGAACGCGGATATGATGTCATCGACAGGCCACGCCCTCACGCGTCCCGGTTCCTCGGGTAAAAGAGCATCTCACGATTTACAAATAGTCGGAAACATTTGGGATATTGTAAGTACTCAACTGAACTAAATATATAACACTGGCCAAGTGGTTTTTGGATATTTTACTCAAATTTTTACATAGAGCACCTTTTAATTGATCGTTAATTTAAACAACGATCGATCATGGGAATTTGTGTAAATTGACATCCCTAATACCAACGCAATTTCATTTCCATACACTCTAAAAAATGTTGGGTTAAAAACAACCCAAGTTGCGTTGAAAATGGACTAACCCAGCAATTGGGTTGTTTTAACCTAGTGAATGGGTCGTTTTAACCCAGCGGTTGGGTTAAATGTTTGCTTAAAACAACCCAATTGCTGGGTTAAAACAACCTAGTTGCTGGGTTGGTCCATTTTCAACCCAACTTAGGCTGTTTTTAACCCAGCATTTTTTAGAGTGTAGAAACCAATGCAGATATTCTGGAACACAAAAGAGCTGGACACAAAATTGGATCTGATAAACAATGTGGACAGTCAATAATTTTAGATCAGATTCCAATCGGATACACACTTAATCCGATTTGGACTGACCGTGTGAACGCAGCCTCAGTTTTGACTGATCTATAATAGAGAAATACATAGAGATCTATATAAATAAGTGGTACCCTCGCCTACGGATAGACGATCAATCAAAATTGATATTTTAAAAAAGAATTTATTGATAGTATTTATTTTAAAAACTATCGTTATTATTATTATTTTTTATCTATACGATCAGGTGTGTCGCAGGAAAAAGTCTTTATTGTTATTATTTTAAGGAATGATCAAGATATTTTTCATCCATATTTTGATTTATACATTTATACCTTATTTGAAAAAATAAATATTTGTTGTTTTGTTGAAAATTAATTATATTTTTATGTGATTTACATTTTTAAAAGAATGATTTAAACGTTAGTTTTATGATTTAATTTCATTATAGCCACAATTTTTGATGTATGATATAAACACAATGATGATAAAAAAAACCCATAATGCAGAAAAATTAAAGCAGGAATCAATTGAAACATATTTCATGAGGCCCTAAATTTAAATATAGCTACTCTGTGGAAGTTCTGTTTATGTTATTTCTGGCGAAAATGCATTTTCTTTTTTGTTCTCGAAAAGGAGGAACAATACGAATATTTCGACTTACGTCAAAATCAGGAGCATCACTTACACCCCTCTCACGAGCTTTCAGCTCCATTTCCTTAAGGCGACAAGCTTGTTCCATTTCAAGCTTTTTCAGCTCAAGTTCATGTCTCTCACGCTCTCTCCATCTCTCTCTCTCACGCTCCCATTCCTCTCTCTCCCTCAACAAAGCGGTGTCGTGCTCTTTAACCTGCAACTCCATTTTCTTCACCTGCATTGCAAGATCCTCCGAGCTACCCTCAGCTGATTCAGGATAATCTGTCAGCTTTTCCTCTTCACCAAAAACACCCTGCTTATGTAACGATTCTACAAGCAGAATCTGAAGTTCACGTTTAGATGAAGTATTACGAAAACTGACCTTATAATGAGCAGCGATTTTCATAAGATCTACTCTATTAACTTGAAACAGCTCCGCTTGCGTCGGATTCACAATAAAAGCAGTTAATTCGAACATATTTAGAATTAAACGTCCTACTGGGTTACAGAGAAAGAAGCGTGCACAACACGAGCCAAAATTCAAAAGTTCACATCAAGTTCCTGTGATTGACCAAAGTTACAAAGTAACAAATTCAAAGCACGTGGACAGATCAAAAGATCAAACAAAGCCACGGCGAAAAGAGATCGAGATTATTCAAATCATCCAGATCTCGGACAAGCCCCCAAATATGTTACGGCCATAACCAGCAAATAAGGCTCATTAATCAAATTAACTTAAACAGCTGATTCGGACCGAACACATAAGTCAATCACAGACACAAAGTAACGCTTCAAGACGCCATGTACGCCTTCATTTACTATAAAAAATGAACAAGAGAAACAAATGTACACAATCCAAAAGAGAATACAAATCAGAATCCAAATCAGGTCAACCTATTAACAAACATAAATCAAACAAGTAATAAACAACAGTAAACTGGTAGGACAACTAAGAAAGTAAACAGAGAACACCTGCCTACGCCTGTACTCAGCAGTTCTTACCTGGCTTCCGACAAAACAAAGACAAGTGAATCTTCCGGGTCTCTGCTTACCTCCATACTCTTTCTAAATAACCATAAAGTGACATAACGAAATAATTCCTACCAGTTACTGAACTTATGTAAAAGTGAGTAAATAATGCTAAGTCTCAACAAATAATTATACTCAACAAAACCACAAAGAACCTAATAAAGAAAGGAGAACGGAGAGGCGAGGAGAGCGGCAGCCGTGATGTCCACAGGACACGAGATGAGAGAGAGAGAACATCCATGTCGCCGCCAACGCCCTTTTATCCGGTATCCCGGGTGACGTCATGTCTTTGTCACAAGTTGGGGAATTCCCCCGCCACCTATGGACTCAAAACGGTATCAGCACAAATATACGTAACACTATAAATATATATTGCAATAAGTATCGATATCGAAGGATGGAATTTTTTTATTTTTGGCCATATCGCCTATCCCTCGCCCATCTCATAATCTTGCTCATTAAACAGCAAATATCTTCTGATTCGTTCTCATTTATGCAGTCCTGCTTTTGTTACACTGAATTAAAAGTTCATGAAATGCTTGTCAAGATTTGGACGTATAACTGGAAAAGTTGCTTGAGTGTGACTTGCAGCTTTACTTTTGACTGTTATACATTATCCAGAGCCATCATTACTTGGGAGATATGTCTATTCCACCACCATCAAATGCATAATTTACTTCAATTCGCATTATGGCTGCTAGGATTCTGAACCGGAGAGCTAATAGGATGCAATTTCTAGAAAACCAGCTCTGAAGCAAACGCTCCCCTGACTTTGAGACTGTATTCATCCAGCGGACTCTCATCTCACATGGCGTTTGAACAGTCTTTGAATGTCTTCCCATGCCATTTTATACCAATCACTTGCTGACTGGGAGACCATTTGAAACCGTCTCCCAGCGTAATTCACCCTGTTACAATCTCTGCTAGATAATTCGGACCGGTGTGGTGAATTATTATAGATATTACGGCTTGATTTAAACCTTATTTAGCCGGTGCTATCGATTTTCACTTAGTGCCCCCAGAAGCGCTGCCACAGAGAGCTGAGAGCTAAAAATGGCAAGTCAAATTCAATCCGCATACAGCAGGTAAAAATGACCTTTATTAGAAGTTGTAAGTAAGCCAGGGGAGATCCATCCATGTTGTGTTAAACAGCGGGCCACTGTGGAGCCAAGGCAGAATAAATTAGAAAGGAGGGATATCATTTATTGTGCGCTGCTGCACCGGGGTAAACTGACACCATTAATAATCCTGCTGGTTGCGTTTGGATCCATTTCTCTGAAAGGTCCTGCTATTGAAATGCTGGACATTAGACTCTGGGTTCTTAGCTAGAGCCTTGCAAATATGCCACTTTCATTATTATCTGTGTTATGGATTACATGCGCATCCATCGGATTGACTCGTGTTGAGGTTTCACTAATAGAATGACTGGACAAATCTGTGCTCAATTTCTCAATTTCAATGTGTAATGTGCAAATTATGCTAATGAGCAAACGTCTACAGTAATCCTTCCTTGGTAATAAATCTTGTATAAATAGCATGTTTATTGGATGGAGGACAACTGATGCCAGCTTTTGATGACCGAATATAATTTTGTGGACATTTTATGAATGTTGAGAGTTTTCCATGCGCTAGTATTGTATATAAAGGATCATGTTTGTTTGTTTGTTTATTAATCAATGTAATGAACTAGATAATATAGGCTAATATTAGCAGTCAGCTGGTCATTATAATGACTCCGTTATGTATTTAATGATTCTGCATTCTGTGTCAATTCAACCAGAGATCCCCAGCTCAAGTTTTGTTTTTGTTAATATTCTTTTCTGCAGAAAGACAATTCAACAATTTGAACATGGAGCTGTGTTGAGATCTCCATATATATGGGACTGAACTGTATAAGGCCTTGAAAATAAAAAAAGAAAGAAAAGTATAAGAACTAGAATCTAAAATAATATTGAAATATATTTAATACTTTTTGAGTTACAGGCATTCAAACTTTGGAAAAACAATATTTATATTTATGTCACTCAGACAGGAATGTTCTATGCAATTGAGGTGATAGAAAAATACAGAGATGTGATGATGTGGTGATTTCTAGTTTCTACATTATTTGTTCTTCAGATATTCCTTTTTAAATATAAACATATCAGCTGTTTGCAAAATGACCTACACTGAAATTGACCATTTTACTCATGGAGCCGCATTAAGATCTCCATATCTCTGGGACTGAACCATCGAGGGCCATTAAAATGAAGAAACCAAAAGAAAAGTTTGTTTAGAATTAGAATCTAAAAGCATATTAAGATATATTTAATTCATTCTTGAGTTACAGGCATGCAAACTTGACAAAAAAACACAAAAAGTGCTTTTTATCCCCATTTTTGAACAGTCACTGTTGGTATATAATCAAAGATTGCTGAAGTCAACAGATTTTACTAATAGAACTACCAATCTCTGTATAAAAATAAAATAATGCTGCTGCCATCTTTCTAAAATATTACATAAAGAAAAAACATAAAGCAAATTTGCATGTGAACATTTTTTCCACAACTGAAATTGACCATTTTACTCATGGAGCCGCATTGAGATCTCCATATCTCTGGGACTGAACCATCAAGGGCCTTTAAAATAAAGAAACCAAAAGAAAAGTTTGTTTAGAATCAGAATATAAAAGTATATTAAGATATCTTTAATATTTCTTGTGTTACAAGCATGCAAACTTGACAAATTTTTTTTTTCATTTTCCCCCATGTTTGAACGGTCACCGTTGGCATATAATGAATCAAAGATTTCTAAAGTCAACAGATTTCACTAATAGATCTACCAATCTCTGTATAAAAATAAAATAATGATGCTGCCATCCTTCTAAAGTCATTTTTACCCCCCTGTAATTGGGCAATTTTGACCCCCCCCCTTTACAAAAGTGGATTACCCAGTCAATATACATCTGTGACATTTAATATTTTGGCTTTATTTACTATTCATGTTTATCTTTCAGAAAAAAATATTAACAAAATAAAGAATTCGAGCCGGGGAAGTTTCCGAAATTTGGTTGTTTTGACACGGAATGACCCTAATTACACATTGTCATTTGGATAACCCAGTAATTATACTAATGCAAAACTTAATTTCGATACTGGCAATTTGTTTTAACTACTCATTAAAAGAACCGGCTCATTAGAGTCAAATCAACAGAACCAAAATGGCCATTTGTTCATGAATTGGACTTCACTAATCATGCACATCCCCAGCTCAGGTATGATTTCTTTCTTTGTGAGAAGAAAGACTTAATTTTTGGGTGAACTATCCCTTTAAATGTTACATCTCCAATCATATCCTGCTTTATGGTCATATATTCTCAACCCTTGGAAAATAACTTGGGCTGATTAGAAATATATTATCACACAGACAACAACTACACCGCACTAAAGTCAAGAAATGCTAAAATGTTTTCTTCACCATGACTGAACTTTATGGGAATAGCCTCCAGCAATGCAGATTTTCATGCTGAGCTAAATAATGAGCAGAGGTATTCTTAGCTGAATTTTGTCACTTCAGACAATAAAGGAATACAGATTGACTTTAGGCCTTGTTTATATTCTTTAATGCTCACAAAACGCCTCATATTATGCATTTAACTTTTCCTGTAATACAACCCCAAATCAGAAAAAGTTGGGACAGTATGGAAAACGCAAATAAAAAAAAGTGATTTCTAAATTTACTTTGACTTGTATTTCATTGCAGACAATATGAACACAAAATATTTCATTTGTCTGGTCAACTTCATGTCATTTGTAAATATGCATCCTTTCCTGTCATTCAGACCTGCAACACATTTCAAAAAAAGTTGGGACAGTAGCAATTTAGGGCTAGTAATGAGATAAAATGGTTAAATAATTATGTAATTTGAAACAGGTGATGTCAACAAGTGATTGTAATTAGGATTTGGTACAAAAGCAGCATCCAAGAAAGGTTTAATCCTTTAGGAGCAAAGATGGGCAGAGGATCGCCAGTTTGCCAACAAATACTTGAGAAAATTATTGAAATGTTTAAAAACAATGTTCCTCAAAGAAAGATAGGAAGAGATTTGGATATTTCACATTCAACAGTGCATAACATAATTCAAAGTTTCAAGGAATCTGGAGGAATTTCAGTGCGTAAAGGACAAGGGCGCAAGCCTAAGCTGAACAACCGTGATCTCCGATCCCTCAGGCGGCACTGCATCAAGAATCGTCATTCATCTAGAAGCGATATCACCACATGGGCTCAGGACTACTTTGGCAAACCTTTGTCAAGTACCACAATACGTAGTTACATCCACAAATGCCAGTTTAAACTGTACTGTGCCAAAAGGAAGCCCTATGTTAACAGTGTCCAGAAGCGCCGTCGACTTCTCTGGGCTCGGAGGCATCTGGGATGGACCATCACACAGTGGAAACGTGTACTGTGCTCAGATGAAGCAGTATTTCAGGTATTTTTTGGGAGGAATGGACGCCGTGTGCTCCGGACCAAAAAAAGAAAAGGAGCATCCAGACTGTTACCAGCAACAAGTCCAAAAGCCAGGGTCTGTCATGGTATGGGGTTGTGTCAGTGCCCTTGGCAAAGGTAACTTGCACTTCTGTGAAGGCACCATTAATGCTGAAAAGTACATAGAGATTTTGGAGCATAATATGCTGCCTTCAAGAAGACATCTTTTCCAGGGACGTCCATGCATATTTCAACAAGACAATGCAAAACCACATTCTGCACACATTCTGCAGTCCTGGCTGTGGAGGAAGAGGGTTCGGGTACTTGACTGGCCTGCCTCAGTCCCGACCTGTCTCCAATAGAGAATGTGTGGAAGACCCCGTACTGTTGCCCACCTTAAGACTTGTTTGCAGGAAGAATGGGACAAAATTACACCTGAAACACTTCATCACTTGGTGTCTTCAGTCCCTAAACGTCTTTTAAGTGTTGTGAAAAGGAATGGCAACATTACAAAGTGGTAAATGCTTTACTGTCCCAACTTTTTTTGAAATGTGTTGCAGGTCTGAATGACAGGAAAGGATGCATATTTACAAATGACATGAAGTTGACCAGACAAAACATGAAATATTTTGTGTTCATATTGTCTGCAATGGAATACAAGTCAAAGTAAATTTAGAAATCACTTCTTTTTTTTCTTTTTTTTTTGCGTTTTCCATACTGTCCCAACTTTTTCTGATTTGGGGTTGTACAAAAAAATGACAAAATCAGTGTATAGTGATTCATATTTTGGCCATATCTCCCAGCACCAGCTGTGAAATCTCATTGGTCCAAAATCCTGCTCATTAAACCTACAGATTGGTTCACTCAAAATATGAGTTACCTATGACCTTTGTGTTACACTAAAATAAAGTTCATGAAGTTAAAGTCCGTGAAGTTTTGAATTCACATGAGAAAGTCTGTCAGGATGACAGATAACAGAAAGAGTGACAGCTGCACTTTTCCAGCAACCATTACAATGATAGATATGTCGATTCCACTACCATGACATGTTGCATAACTTACTTACAGTAAGTTCAGATTCTGTGTGCGATTTGATGAGGGAAGAAATATTCAGAGATTTCACAGAATAAAGAAATACAGACTGGCTATAGGCTTTTTTCCATAACTCTTTAATGGTCAGAAAACAGCTCATTATTTTCCTTTTCCTGTAATGCAAAAAATTCAGCTCATTTCTGCACACAGAACAGGAAAGTGAAGCAACTGTCACACCGGGTTGCACAATAAAGATAAATGAACGGATCGAATTGCAGCAGTTTAAGTTTTATTTACTATGGACTCACCAAACGCGACCAGAACTGACAAGAGCCGAGCAAATCAACGAAAACGACCCACAGGTTTAGAACATAATCAATGAAAAAACTGAACCACAGGACACTAAACATGTGCCAAACCCACCCAAACAGACATGAGACACAGATCATAGAGAGGTTATGCTTTCCCGCCGAATCACGCCCATCAGCCGGACTGAGTGGCAGAAGAGCGGCATGACTGGAGTTAAAGGGGGAAAACACAAGTAAAACAAACCATTATCAGTTTAATGTGAATCGGTACTCTGTAGTACAGACGTAATTCAGTCAGTGCCCTTTGGTAAAGACTTCGGTACCCAACCCTATTACAAAGTAAAAAATTATTTTTTGACACAACTTGACTTGGTCAAGTCATCTTGTTGCTTTGACTCAGTTTAGTTTAGCCAACATTAGTAGTCAAGTTAACTCAACTTCTATGTATTTGTTGAAATAACTTGCAGTAAATTGAGACAACGTACTGTATCAATTAATAAGCATTTAGATTTTTTTGTTAAGTCAACCTTTGTAAATAACAGTGAAAATAAGTCGTCTGTGACATAAAAAATATTTAGTTGAGTCAACTTGACATAAATCAATAATCTTATTTCTGACCAATATTTTACAATATTATTTTACCCGCAAAACTTTGTTGCAGCAGATCAGACATTCTGAATTTAAAATACATTACAGGAAAGAAATAAAAAAGTACTTTGCCACACACAGACATCAAGAATCAGCATATGAATCTCAACAATGGTGACATGCCGCAATGCATGCTGGGAGTCAAAAAAGTATTACAATTATGGCTCCCCGCATGCATTGTGACATGAAACATGTCACCATTGTTGAGATTCATATGCTGATTCTTGATTCTTGAAAAAAAGTTCCTGCAACGGATTTAAAAATCAGAATTGAAATTCAGAATGACTGATCTGCTGCATAAAACTTTTGTTGGTAAATATAAAATATTATTCATAAATAATCACTTTCAATCAGGAATGAAGTAGTAAACTACTATATCTGGATCACCTGATCATTGGTTACGGCTTTTTTTTGCAACAAATTAAGTGCTTTGTTATGCACTGTTACAAAAACCACAAACTCACATAAAATGCCAAGAGTCAAACTGGCCAACTAAACGAAACACTGATCACCATAATGATGACCGAGTATTTTCAATAAAAAAATCTACATCTGAACCTGATAATTCTTAATAAGAACTTCTGTTTCCAACAGACACAAATTGTTGAATTGGCTCAACTACATTTGATAAAGAATAGTTGCATCTCTCCAGAAAACAAATAATTTCAAGTTGACTCAACTAAAAGAATATTTTGTGTCACAGACAAATACGTTCAAATAGTACGTCATCATGACATAGAGTTTCTGGTAAATGCGCATGAGGCAGAAAATTGAAAGAACCTATGTTTTGTTATTATATGAACACGTTATTTTAAGTTTTCCATTTACCTTCAAGTTAAGGTTGTTATAACTCATCCTATTGTGTAGTGAGACACTGCAAGTTGACAGGACATGATTTTTACTTGTCCACCTGACTAAAACTCAGAATCACTTTTTAGAGAGTTTTCTGACACACTATTCATTTGACATGCTGCTTTTCACATATTGTGCAGGGAAGAACACTTGCTCTGACACAGGATTGTTATGCAAGGGCGATGTATGATAACCCTTTTTGGTTAAAACGAAATCCAAATAAATTTGTCTCAGGCAATGCAGGCTATCATCAGGATCACTAAGGGTGTAATTGTTTTTTAACCTCATAAAACCCTTGAGTGTTCACATAAACATAGCTTTAACTTATCTCTGTGTGCTTTCTCATTCTACCTCAAATAATGTGCATCAGATCGCTTTTATTTCCTTAATTCACCTGCACTCAAATCAGGCAGCCGTGGTTTACTTGTTGGATGATTTGAGAGCTTCATTTCTGTTTTATGCACTGATTTGAGGGAAAATATAGCCAATCTTGAAAACGCCAGGGTGCGGCTTTATCCCGGTGTAATCCGTCTTTACTATGCTTTGTGTGATACTATATTATCGCAGTGAGGAAGTTATTGCTGTGTTTGCGAACGGTGTTAACATTTCTCTCCATTTCCGAGACATATGTAATTCCCCTGAGCTCACACTATTAATTTTGAACTGAAAAGCCAAGGAACATTGGGACCAACAACCAAGGCAGAAGATACATTTCATAATATGAACCGTACCTTTGGATAGACTTCACGCAGATTAAGTTTTAGAATAAACGCCTCCGAGTAAACATAAATGACACAGTCTGTGTCAGGGAAAGGATGACAAAGCTAAATTGAGGGGAGAAATGAAGCTGATTGTTATATTGTACAGTTATTATTAGGGGTATCCATGATGATAAAGAAGAGGCATTATAATTCATGAACATTCACTCACTTTAAACGACCCAGGTACTTTTAATTGCTTTTCATATCTGATGAGATTCCCTCCATTGATTGACTGTGCCTTCTCATTTATTGCAGCTGATAGAATTTGTTTGAAGCTGATAGAAATAGTTCCCATGACACTATTACAGTTCCTCGCATATTCATGGTTGGTTGGAAACAAGGATACCTGCAGTCTTTGTGGTTTACTACATAGCTGGCATATTAAGAAATTATACTATTGTCTTTATTATTTAACAATGTGATTATTATAATAGCATCGTGTTAAAATGTTAAAGGTTGGTTTCTTTGGGATGAGTTTGTCTGTGATGGATGTTTCCAAACTTTTTACAACAAAGGACCAAAAACCAAACTCGATTGAGATCCGTGGAGATCCGTTTGATTATATCAAACTATGTTATATTGCATTTAAAGTAGTCAACCTTGGATAACCCACTGTATATGAACCATATAGAACCATATGGGTTTCTGGAGTGGTCAATAAATAAACAGTGGGGTCCAGAAATCTAATATTTATAATAATAATTATGGTGTTAGAGGGACAAAATGTGGTGATGATTCTGTTTCAACCAAGGGGGATCAAACCTTACCATGATGAATTGAGAAATCAACTTTTCCTTGAGCTTTTGATATATAAAAGGTCATCATAATCACTGTAAAAAAAAATCCACGTAAAATTTACGGTAAAAAAATAGCAGCTGTGGTTGCCAGAACTTTACCGTAAAAAATACGGCAGTAACGTTTTAGGTTATTAGGGACAGCACCATATAATTTAAAGGTTTATAATGTAATAATTATGGTTACATTTTTTTTTTTTAAATTTTACATTTCAAAACTGTATAATTTAAAAGGTTTATAATGTAATAATAAGGTTAGAAAAATGTGTACAGTTCAAAACCGGTAAATTTATTTCATTAACTGAAATAATGTTAAATTACCAACCTATTGAAATACTAATATCTGTTATGTACCTTTGCTATATACGGACAACCACCAATCACAGTGGAGATGAGAATCATGTGATGAATCAAAGCTCATCACAAGCAGCTTTTAAGAGTACAAAACTAATATATAGAAGAGCTCAGTGTCATTCACACAAACACTAAACACCATCATGGTAACACACGTGAAATTTAAAAAATGCAATAAACATTAATTTAACAACATCAGATGTAACATAAAACCCTAATGTACATAACTGATTAGAAAAAACAAAGAAGAAACAGTTATTGCAATGAAAATACATCAAATGCGAAGTGTCACACAGGGAATTCTGGGAATGTCAATTTTACGGGTTTTCACTGTAAATCACACAATTAATTGTTCTTTTTCACTTCCAAAAACTGTAAATTTAATGGTATTTTACTGTAAAATTAAATGAAATGTTAGGTTAGATCTATTGCAGTTATTCGGTACGGAAATCTATTAACTGTTTTTCAACGTAGCATTTTTACAGTAAAATACCGTTAAAATCACAATAATTTTTTACAGTGTAAGAATATCCTGTAAGTTTCGGAGCTGAAAAATTCCTCGTTAGTCAAATAAAAGCTTGTATTGACCGCTGGCTCATCAAACGAGGGATCTGTGAATTTGCCTCCCTGTGACGTCAGAGAGCAGAGAAACGCCGCCTTAACAGTAAGGGTGTCGAAATTAATCGTTTCTTCAATGCTTTGCGATGCAGACGAGGACAGTATCGGTTCAGTAATAGACCATAACCGATTATAATGTACTGATTCTTTTCTGCCACCATTTGTCCCGTACGTGCGTTGTCGCGATAGCATACGATGGCAGAGGGACACGAGTGCGTGTAATTAAAATGCTCCAACTACTTTAAAAGCGACATCTGGGCACATTTGGGCTTTTATGAACAATCTGGTGAGCACGACCTGGAGAACACACAAGCTCTGTGTAAATCAAAGCTCTCTGATTAATCACATCGATTTCATTTACACTTGGGCACATAAATGTATCTCCGCAAAGCGGATATAAATCCGATCTTCAGTTCCCACACTATATGCAGATTTAATGGAGTTCACGTCACAGAAAACAAAAGACATTTTATTGATCATCAGCTTCAAAATCAAAGACCGCAATAGGAGAGCGTGGCAACAGCACTGGTCAGATCATTCAGTTTCTGTACTTTTAATGAATATGATTGTATTTTGAGGACCTACGACTTTACTTTCGGTAGTTTGTGTGTTTGCTTGATGAAGAGATACAGCTGCTCGTCTGCGGCGATGTGTGCTTCAGTAGTCATATCGGGCTATAACATGTCATATAGCGTGTATTTGTGTATTTGTTCTAAACGCTCCTGTTGTCTTCTTGACATCTTGAGTTTGGTTTGATACATTCAAGAAGGTTTTCTTTGAGAAGGTAAAATTTAAGGTTCAGTTCATATAACTGACTGACAAAATTGTATACATGAGGATGCAGTACATCGTGATGTATCGTGATATCGAATTGAACCGAATCGGTGGCATGATAATTGTAATCGAACCGTGAGACCAGTGTAGGTTCACATCGCCTACTCAACAAGATCAACACCTGATTCTGTAGCCCCGCCCATGATTCACGCATGACATGTAATAGGTTAATAACATAGGGCTACGTGGCTCTAAACCGGATCGAGCTACCAAGCAATAAACATGACGTTGAAGATTACAAAATAGTGTGCAGTGGCTGTTTGTGGAAGAACTCAGTCCTGCATACGCTTCCTTCAGTTTCCAATATTAGGAATGCGGTTGAACTTTAATTGTTAATGAAGTTCCAGCTCACGTGGGAAAGACATTGCGCGTTTGTTCGCTTCATTTAACCGCGGATTCGTTTGTAAACAAGACACAGGTCGAGAGTGGATTTGTAGACAGAATGAGATTAAAACACGATGCTGTGGCTTCTGGATCCGACAGGAACGCTGCAACACACTTATGTGAGTAAAACATGTCTTTATATGTGTTAGTATTGCATTGTTACAGATCGTTTGATATCTACTGATTAGGTGTACGCGTCTAACTACACATAATTAACGATAACTTATGTATCCTTGGAGTATCCTTTGTATTTGAGGGGTTGTTGGTTCATTGTCCTGCGGTCGAACATGTATGGGTGAATCTTCTGGTTGCTGTTTTTTCCACATTGGAAGTTTTCAAAACAATTCCCAATGTGTACTGACGGGGAAGTCCAAGCTCATTATAATATGCAAAACTGTTATCCAATCATAGCAGTGGGCGTTTACTTCCAAGTATTCAATGCGACATGCCCATAAAAACCGTGCGTTTAAGTTAGTCAGAATCCGCTCAAAACAAATCATAGACCTGCCACTTGTTCTATGTAATGTATGTTTCTTTTGTGATGAGAAAATTGTATTAAATTAACAAAAAATCTAAAGTGTTCTTTTTGGACCCCGTATACAACCCATCTCGGCTACATTACTTGCATGAGGCTAACAAGCTACCTTTTATTTTATTGCTGAACTTGAATACATATGCAACATTTACATATGATATTATAAAAATATGGTTAACATGATATAACCATCTTCCTTGAATTGCATTTGGTGTCTAACTTTTGATTTTTGAATGGTAAGCTTTCCCACATTTTCTAAACCCTGGCTGTATTTGATCTGCAGTGTCAAAATGGAGATATTTAAGATGGAATGGGGCTTGGACAGAGGTAATGAAGCAAGGACAGATGGACCAATGACTGGAAGATATGTGCTTTAACCGACGGACGGCCAACATGAATTAAAGTTAGTGCTTTAAACCCTGCAAAGGGGGAAGAGCCAGTTCTTACTAAGCCAAGACAGAGCCATTATCAGGTTACTCTGTCTTTCTATAAGTGCCTTTTTAGATCCCGTTCTAGCTGAATGAATTGGTTTTGTTTTAACAAAATGCAAATACTTGATTCCGTTGACTTGATCTGAGATTGTTTAAAATGTAAGATAGGGAAATACCTCTATCTCATGTGAGTATTTTATATCTGTGAGACAGAATATCTCTATTTGATATCTCTTTTGTGCATTGCATCTTGGATGTCTAATGCACTTGCATTGTTGCTCAGTGTCTATACCAGTGGATATAGCCGATTTATTTTCAAGGCTTCAGGACCAAATATTGGTTATTTTTGTTGTTTTCACATGTGATCCAGGTTAGCCGTTATGCTTTTTCAAATGGTAGAGCAATGGACCCTTGCATCTCCCAATAATAAGACCATCTCTGCCAAGAAATCCCAGAAACTGTTGTTGTCAATTACACAATTTGTAGCCCTAGTGGACTCAGTGGATCCTGGGGTGGAGCCGAGTTACACTATAATGCTAAAAGCATTGGGACGCTCCTCCAAATAATTGAATTCTTGTGTTCAATCCCTTCATGGCCACAGGTGTATAAATCAAGCTCTAGGCCTGCAGACACTTCTACACACATTAGTGAGAGAATGGGCCGCTCTCAGGAGTGTGTGTGTGTGTGTGTGTGTGTGTGTGTGTGTGTGTGTGTGTGTGTGTGTGTGTTCACTTCTACACACATTAGTGAGAGAATGGGCCGCTCTCAGGAGCTCAGAGAACTCAAGCGTGGGGCCGTGATCGGTGGACACCTGTGCAATAAGGCCAAATATTATACTAAATGTTCCACACTCAACTGTTAGTGGTGTTATAACAAAGTGGAAGCCATTGGGAACAACAGCAACTCAGAGCGGGGTCAGCGCATGCTGAGGGTCACAGAAGTCGCCAACTTTCTGCAGAATCAAGAGCTCCAGACCTCCAAACTTCTGTGGCCTTCAGATGAGCTCAAGAACAGTGTGTAGAGCTTCATGGAATGGGTTTCCATGGCCGAGCAGCTCATCCAAGCCTCACATCACCAAGTGTGGGATGCAGTGGGGTAAAGTGCGCCGCCACTGGACTCTAGAGCAGTGGAGACGTGTTCTCTGGAGTGACCAATCACGCTTCTCTGTCCGGCAATCCCATGGACGAGTCTGGATGGAGAACGGGACTTGCCTGACTGCATTGTGCCAAGTGTAAAGTCTGGTGGAGGGGGGATTATGGGGTGGGGTTGTTTTTCAGGGGGTTGGCCCCTTAGTTCCAGTGAAAGAAACTCTTAATGCTTCACCAAGACATTTTGGACAATTTCATGCTCCCAACTTTGTGGGAACAGTTTGGGGACGGCCCCTTCCTGTCCCAGCATGCACCAGTGCACAAAGCGTCGCTCCATAAAGACATGGATGAGCGAGTTTGGTGTGGAGGAACTTGAGTCCTGACCTCAACCTGATAGAACAGCTTTGGGATGAATTAGAGCGGAGACTGCAGCTGTCAATTATGACATTACACCCTATTTTTCTATAGCAAAAAACAGGTAACTAAAACCAAATGAAATAAGAACTACCCTAAAATGACAGAAACCTAAGAAAATATTTAAAGTGTAGTTTTTTTTATCAATTTGATTACATGGAGAGGGCAGGTTTATGACTGATACTGCAGCCAGCCATCAGGGGGCGATCAAAATGTGTTGGCTTCACTTTTCAGGACGTGTGCGGCACACTTGGTGGAAACCGTTTTTTGTGTGACCTTTTGCATTTCTGCAGTAGTGGCAAAATCATCAATCTCTTTTGAACTCATCTCTTACAAATGACAAATAATACTTCAGTGACATCATTACGGCTTGTGAAGTTGCCATTTTACTGAGGCCGTTGAGGATGAGGAAAGAGCCAAGGAGAAGGTTAACGCTTTGCATGCACACAGAGAGAACATTTGTAATGCATTTGGTCAATGCAAAATCAGGATGATGAATGGCCGTATAATGGTTAATGACCGCCCCTGGGTTCAGCGCTTTTGTATGTCATGAATGTAATATGAGGGAGATAATGTGACACGTGTCGCTTCGATAATACTGCAGATCTATCAGCGAATCACCACGTGTTACGACATTGTTGACTCTCATTACTCTCCGCAGAAAGAGAGAAAAACACGCTTATCTCATAATCCTGATTTACACGTCTTTAAAATCTCGTTTTGCCTCGGAGCACTTCTCCACAATGCCATTAGGATGTGACTAATTCACAGATTTATGCTTGAGTGTACATTAAGTGACATTTACCAGATTTAATTGAATGACTCCATTTTGAAACGGGTTTGTAATGCCTGCCTTATTGTGCTGGGCTTTTAATTGAATGTCATTTACTGTATCTTTAAAGTGGTAACTCTGTTGGTCTTAAGGGACATTTTACTGCACACAGAGTTGCAAAAATTTCAATTAGCACTAGGAAATAGAAAAACACCTAAAAATACTTGTGACAACGCGTTCTCCTCTGCGGTTTCGCTTGCATGACATGTTATAAAAGTTTGCCGTTAGCACCTTCATTACCACCTCCAGCAAGGGAAGTGTGTGTTTCTCACACGGAGACTGTAAGCGGGACTAAATCAATTACATGTATCAGCTCTGAACCCGGATTGCTGTTATACTTCAGAGATTTGCGAGATACAATACTTTGCGAGATTTGATTGCTCAGAATGGTTCCAATCAGAGCATTAGGATTATTTCGGATCGCATGATCATTAGGACGGCACAGGGTCTTTCTAAACCAATGCCACTTGTGTTTCTCAAATAAAAGCTTATACCAATGAGACTGCCAAATTATATAGGGTGAACTCAGGCTGATTGGGACACTTTTTCCAAGTCAACTCAATAGCAAAAAGTGTCCCAATCACCCTGAATTCACCCTATATATATTTTTTATTTGAAATATAGAAATTTTATTTTAAAGGTATTTTTGTGTGCTTTTCAAAGAAGGATATTATGCTCACCAAGGCTGCAATTATGTGATCAATTATGAATTATACATTAAAATATTAATTCACAGTGTACACACTCCTCCTTGTTGCATACAGGATATGCACATTTTCATAAAAATCTAAATATATGGAAATAAAAGCAAGCATTTAGTATTTTATATTTTAAATAACTAATTTTATATGTCTGATGAGTTTATTTAAAAGTGTCTACTAAGATAGAACTGTTTTTTTTAAAGCATTCAAAGCACACTTTTAAGAAATGCACTCTAAAAAAATGGTGCCACTAAAAGTGGTTCTTTGGCTCTAATTATCTAATTGTGTTCTTGAATTTAACAGCTGATTGGTTGATTGTGATCCATTACATCCCTTTCTATCAAAGTTATAATAGCAATATTATTATTTTGGAGTTGAGAAAGAGCTGTAATAGGCCAATCGCTTTGTTGTCCTGGAAATCAGTGGCGGCGTTTCACAAAAACCTAGAGTACACTCTAAAAAAACTGTTTTTCTTCACCGGTTCTTCAGCGGTTCTTCAGCAGTTCTTTGGGATGACTGAGGTGCTATAAAGCACCGCTACCATATACAGAACCTGTTAAGATTTGGTACTATATAGCACCAAAAGTGATTCCCCTATGATTACGAGCCAAGAACCACTTTTAGTGCCATACAGCGTCTTTTTTCTTGAGTGTGCACTAATAAAACTCCCCTGCTTTTGCAGTAGTATACTTTATTTCAAAGCACTAAAAATCTATTTAAGTATCAGTGGTATTAAGTATACTTTTTCAAGTGCACGGAAGTACAAATATACTTTTAATCAGTGTAGTTATGGTGTATAACTTTTACAATTTTACTTAGCACAAAAAAATAAGAATGTACTTCAATTTTTTATAAAATATATTATACACATTATCTCTTTGAATGTATTTACATTGTAGTTGACACAGTGTCTCTTCTCTCTCTTTTTTAATCCATATTATGTGTTAAAATATACGGTAAACCTTTACAATATGGGTGCATTAATATGCATTAATTTATGCATTAATAGAGTTAATGTATGACTCATGAAGAACTAAACCATTTATTAATGATCACTGCATCAGCAACTAACGAACATTCTACATGATTAATAGATTAAGTAATCATTAAATTGTTATTAGTTAAACGTGTCATATTGTATTAATTCCTTAATAACATATTATATTAACTAATAGTGTAAATTCATATGTTAATTATCCCAATGGGTCAAAGCCAATCAATTTCAACTTCCAGTTTTCTGCTTTAATTACACTTTAATTACACAATGCTGGGTTAAAAACAACCCAAGTTGGGTTGAAAATGGACTAACCCAGCAATTGGGTTGTTTTAAGCAAACATTTAACCCAACCACTGGGTTAAAACAACCCATTCACTGGGTTAAAACAACCCAATTGCTGGGTTAGTCCATTTTCAACCCAACTCAGCATTTTTTAGAGTGTAATCATTAGCTAAAGATTTGCAAAGGTATCATTATGTTGTGACATTACCTGTTGAGGCACATTACTATTAACTACCAAATATATTTACATTTACATTTATGCATTTGGCAGACGCTTTTATCCAAAGCGATTTACATTGCATTCAAGGTACACATTTTTTAAAAATATTTTTGTCAATTTTTGCTTTCCCTGGGAATCGAACCCATGACCTTGGCATTGCTAGCACCATGCTCTACTGTTTAAGCTAAAGGAAAGCTATATATAAATAAATAAAATGTACGTCATCATATCAAGCTTGCAAAGGTACCTCTTGCATAAAATGACCCAGTATCAGTGAATTGCATAAGAGCATTGATTGTGTGTGCAAAACGCACGTGAATAGTCTTTCGGTCTGCCACCGTTCACAGCTTGCTGCCTTAGTTTATCTGCTAGTGCAGATGATCACACACTTTTAGCCTTTTGCAAACAGCCGTACTGTTTATCACTTGCCAGTATGTCTGTGCACTTTGTCTTCACCAGACGACAGGGGCGAGCCAGGATAATCCAGGACAACTTCATCAGCCACGTCATTCAGTGATGCAGTCTCTCTCCAGAGAGAATCCATATCTGTCTGCATACGAGAAGTAAATATTGCTGATATCAGCCGGTAGAACAAATGTATGACCAATTAATGTCATTATGGATGCTAGTTTATTAGTAGGTCCACAGGTGACCAAACTCCCACTAAAACACACTTTCCTGTTTTATTGATCTTTCATGTTTTAACCCTCTGGGGCTCTTCGGTCATTTCTGACCCGAATTTTTTAAAATAAAAAATTTAAAAAATCGTAGCTTCATCGGAATGGTCCGAAACTTGGTGACTTTATTGGTACTTGGTATATGAACACCCAAAACATCAGGATTGAGGATGGGGACAGGATTTGAAAAGGGTAAGTGGTCGTAAAAAAAATAGTCACATTCACGACCTTCGGGTCAAAAATGACCCCCATAGGAAATTAATGGGAAATGGGCAAAAATATGAAAATACAGAGTTTTTTTGTGCATACAATCTACAAATCAGCCAGGATGCAGAAAAAAAGGGCTCAACAGTGAAGGGGTGAATCTCTAAAACATCAAGAGTGCAAAACAGACAAAAAACCTCACACACACACACACACACACAAAAACACAATTAGCTTTTGGAATGGCACGCGTTAATTTGTGTGTGCGTGTGTTTTTGTGTGTATAAGTGTGTCTGTTTTGCACTCTTGATGTTTGAGAGATTCACCCCTTCACTGTTGAGTCCTTTTTTTCTGCATCCTGGCTGATTTGTAGGTAGATTGTATGCTCAAAAAAATGATTTCCCATTCATTTCCTTTGGGGGTCATTTTTGACCCGAAGGTCCTGAGTGTGACTATTTTTTTTTACGACCACTTAGACTTTTCAAATCTTTTTTGGGTGTTCATATACCAAGTACCGATAAAGTCACCAAGTTTCGGACCATTCCGATGAAGCTACGATTATTTTTTTATTATTTATAAAACGCAAGATCCACTATAGTGGTAAAAATGTGCTATTGCGTGATAAAAAGGCTCAATGTGTCCACCGGATGGCTAAGATCTCATTTTAAAAGTTGCTTTCATGAGGCCTAGGCTTGACTCTAAAATGAAATACAGTTTTAATAAAAAATAAATTATAAATAGATATACATTTTTTATTATATTCAATGGGAAAAAATGGGTCATAATTATTGCATAAATATTAATTATAAATCATAAAATTATCTCAAAACACCAAAAAAGAAAAGAAAAAATATTATTGAACAAAAATTTATTTCATTGATTTTACTAAAATCTTTTTTATCTTAATCCCGCCCTCCGGGTCATTTTTGACCCAAAGGTCCTGAGTGTGACCCATAAATGAAGAACCCCAGAGGGTTAAAAAGGACTGAAATTAAAATGCTGTATACATTAGGATTAAATTAAGGTTTATTGCATTATACTATGATGGTGTTTTGTGTTTGTTTGCATGGCCTGATTTCTCCGCTTATTTATTTTCAGTGGCTAGAGCTGACAGCGGAGGTAGCAGTTCATTTTCACATTCACGACATAACACATATGGACCTAACATATCTCAAAAAATACAAAAACGGTTTTGTGTGGCAGGGCAACTTTAAGTCTTGCAACTATCCGCAACAACGAGATCATACAGTGTGTGTGTGTGTGTGTGTGTGTGTGTGTTTATATTGCAGACACACTATGACTAGTCACATACATTTGAACAATGTTCTGTCTTGTAGTGTGCACTTGGTCTTATTTTTCCACTTAGTATGTAGCACATCTTACAAGCAGTAAGAACAGTGTTAAATTAAGCTTCAACAACGATTAGGTGGACAGACAATGATTACGACTTCACCGAGGGGCCCGGGGCCAAAATCTTGAGGAGAAAACAGTGTTTACAAGCACGCCTTATCTTCACCTTACCCCCCCCCCCCCCAAAGGCAATCCATTTGGTCAGGCATAATATTGGACCTCTTTGATTCAGTCTCCCTTCATTACACTTTCTAAAGAGATGGGGAATAGCTTCCGTCTGGGAGTCTGTCCATGAAGGGTCCTCCCTCATTCCGACCCCCTTCAGTTTATATTCTTCTTGGCATTTGATAGATATCACCTTGGCTGTAAGAAGCCCAACCAAACAATGCCGGATTAAATGAACATTGACTCTCAAGTCAGTCTTTGCTCGCCAAGAATTTTATTGTCAATACCCTTCTGTTTTGGCACAAATGCTGGCTGTACATTTCTACAAGCGAACAGATAAACAAACATTTAGAGCAAATATATACTCTGTTGCAGTGCTTTTCTCCGCCGAATGTCAACCCCTCCCTCTCATGCACGGGTTGTTATCAGAGTGCGCTAATAGGACTTCTTGATCTCCTAACATTCGTCAGGAATACCAAGTCACCCATCTGGCCGAAAGGAAATTGCCTTTGCATTTCATATTCATTTTCTGCAAGCCGCCACCTCTTGATGGGGTCTGCGCTCCACTCTGACTTGCTCTCTTATACAGTGTGAAATAATCTCTGAGCATGGGCCATGCCTCTGCCAGTAATGAACACAGGGGTGAAAGCGAAGGTCATGCTTCCACAATAATTCCAATGAATTCATTGTTGTGCATGTAATGAAAGACAGAAGGGCCTTTCATTGCCTCCCTACAGTCACTGCCATGAATATTCCTGTGCTCATCGCTTGAGATGAGCGTGATTGGGAGAACAAATCGTTTAACATAACAGATGCCATCCATGTTCCTTCTTTCAACCTTTCGAACCTTATGAAGCCCTTCTTTAGTGCTGCAATTCATCTGTCTATCCACATTTACTAAATGTATATGTGACCCTGGACCACAAAACCAGTCATAAGGGGATTTTTTTAAATGTAAATCATCAGAAAGTTGAATAAATAATCTCTCCATTGATGATTGGTTTGTCAGGACAATATTTGAAAATCTAAATATTCAGAAAATCTCCTTTAAAGTTGTGCAAATGAAGTCCTTAGCAATGCATATTACTACTAATAATACATTTGTGATATATTTACGGTTGGAATCTTCATGGAACATGATCTTTCCTTAAAGGTGCACTATGTAAGATTTTTTCAGTCAAATATCCAAACACCTCTAGGCCAGTGTTATATATTTAGTTCAGTTGAGTACTTACAATATCCCAAATGTTTCCAACTATTTGTAAATCGTGAGATGCTATTTTAATCGAGGAACCGGGACGCGTTAGGGCGTGGCCTCTCGATGACATCATATCCGCGTTCCCCTCAGTTTCTGGTTTTATTCTGCAGAAACGCTTTACTCTCTTGTCTTCAAACTACGCCTTTGTTTTGAATAGGCGACCTCTAGCGGACGGAAACATTACATAGTGCACCTTTAATATCTGATAATAAAAATCTATAATTTTGACCCATACAATGTATAGTTGGCTATTGCCACAAATATACCCGTGAGACGCAGGACCGGTTTTGTGCTCCAGGGTCACATATTTAAACAAAAATACAAATATAACGCAAATAATTACTAAAATTTAAAGATTAAATATAAAGATATAACACTATCTCATTGAAAATAGCACTGTTCTGAACTGAATTTACTAAATGATTCAGTGATGCTTCTAAAGACTAAAATTGTTTTGAATGAAACGACATTGTTGAATTGATTAAGTTAATTATTCTTTGACTCATTTGCCGCTTGTTTCGTTCCTGAACGAATCAGTGTTTTTAATGAATCAGTTGAATAAATTATTGAAATATTAAACAGTGAACAGTAAAAAGTCCTCATCTTTAATTCATCTTCATAATCACCGAGATATAGGATCAATCCTTAGTTATAAATCCCTGCATTCCCGCAAAGCCCTCACCATGTGCTCTCTGCTTACAATTCAAAATCATAATACTTTAAAAGTTTGGACTGAAGTTGGGAAAGTTGCCTGACGTTGTCGGTCCCTAGAGATGTAAAGATTTGCAGCTCTGTATTGTTTTGCATAATGGCCTCATGTAAGATGTTCTTTGATATGATTTAATCGCTTACCCTGATGCATGTTCCTTTGTTATTAAATATATAAATATTTAATTGGGAGAAGATTTACTGGTGTTTACAGAGACATTTGTTTGGTGCATCGGTATGGGATCAGATTCACGCCTAATGTACTGCAGTCACGCATCAAAAAACTTTTTTACTTAAGTGGGGTTGTGGTACTTCTACTTTTACTAAAGTAAATATGTCTCTTGTTATTTGTAGCTTACTTTTACTTAAGTACTGGGATTCAGTACTTCCTCCACAACTGCTGATAGAGAACGTGTTATGCTGCATTCACACCAAATTCGCGTCTATCTCGTCTAGTTGGACGCTTTAACATTTTGAATCCATTCGTGCGTCCACAGTGAATTGGAAGTGTGTATAAATCGAGCGTTTGGAGCGAAATAACACCGCTTTCAGCTGCGTTTATAAAACACAACCATGCCTCTTTTCGTTTACATTTAAAAAAAATATTAAACACATTAATATGTGGTTCAGACAATAAGTGTGCATATTTATGATTATCCCTGTAATGAAATTAAATATGACATAAAACACAAGTCTCTTTTTGTTAAATGTCAGTTTATGTGTGATCAATAATAGCCGTTATAAAAGTGTAAGTAAAAGGTATGAGACGCTATACAATAAATAAAGCAAACAATTCAGTCAAACAAAGTCAGTGCTAGTCGGCTACAACGGTAAAGTTAAATAGTCTAAAGATATAAAGTTATGAAACTTCTCTTTGCCCTCAGTCAAAATGATTTGGCAAGCAATCAAGCGGTTTCTCATCCGCTATTGACTTGCCAGTAGTTTAGCACCATGTGACAGCAGCATGCAGGCTCCTGATTGGTTAACGCGGCGCGAATCGACGCAAAAGTTCAGATTTTTCAATTCCGGCGTCAGACGCGAATTCGTGTGAATGCACAAAAAGCACCGCTCACACAAGACGCTCAATTCGCGTCATTCACGCGAACTGGACGTGCAAATGAGGCAAAATGGCGTCCATCGTGCCGCAGGACCTCCAGGCGCGCATCATTGACTTAACATGGAAATCACTCACTCCAGACGCTATTCTATTCGTTCGATTGGATGAACTGAGCGGCATGAGTCGCATTGGAGTGACGTCAACTTCCCTCTTCGATTGATTGGCTAGGGATGAGCTGTCAATCTAGAACTAGTGGACCAATAGTGATGCTAAAACCCGCCCTGATTTACATGAAACTCTAATGGTGTGTTCACTCCAGATACAAATTAAGCGTTTCGCGCGAGTGATAGACATTCTGCTGTGCGATTCGCGCAAATTGAAAAATATGAACTTTGGTGGATATTCGCGCCATGTTAACCAATCAAAAGCTTGCTCTAGTAGTGACAGCAATGTGGACAGAATCATATGTGGATACCCGGAGCTGTTCGATACATCTTCATACTTTATAGATAGTATATAGATGAGTGAGGAGGTTGGAGAGTCTGGTAAGTTGTAAACGCTCTTTACTCAGTTTGAGCTCTACATAGGGTGATTTCAGGCTGATTGGGACACTTTCTGCCATTGAGCTGACTTGGAAAAAGTGTCCCAATCACCCTGAATTCACCCTATTGAGACTACAAAGCCGGCAAATTGAGCTTATTCGCTGTATTTTAAAACAATCCATGTCAGCCATTTCACAACGAGACAAGCCAGCTGGCAGAAGCCCCTCCCATGACACGAACTCGCGTCTGTTGTAGTGAATTTCACGCGTGGATGAAGCGAGTAAACTCAATGTTCAAGCATCCAACTACACGTTAATAGCGCGATTTATTCGCTTCATTTGCGTCTGGTGTGAACGCACAGTAACGGCAACATTCGGGAAGAATGTAGAAACAAGAGCAAAGGAGAAAATAACATTTTAAAAAATGTAAATAAAAGCAGAAAACATGATTTTGTGTGCGATTCAGATCATTTTGAATTTACGATTTCAGTTTTGAGCAACATAATTTTGATTCAAGCTTATTATATTTATTTCCGTGACCGCGTTGTTTGTGATTCTGGTTAACTTTGCATTGATTTTTCAGTTTTGTGCATTATATTTTCACGTGTTTTTAAAATTTTGATTCATGCATATTATTTTTTGATGCGTGACTGCAATACATTAGGCGGGAATCTGATCCCATACATCTCTTGTTTGCTGTAATACTTGGATTGCTCCGTGTTTTTGAGCCAAGAGTCACGGTTCTTACACAAACACTCAAACTACGAGAGTCATTAAAACTCACTCTTTTGGGACTCAAGTACCTGCTGTTTTTGATTTTATAATACAGTCATTTGTGGTTAGACTTCAGAAACAATGATTAAAGACCTGATTTAGTAGTATCTGAATTATTGACTGGCCAAATTGTACTTCTACGAGTAGACTCCGGAGTTGCCTACTAGTTCATTTAATGAATGCACCTAATTAATGTACTCTTAATTTCGTTTGCCATCAGGGCAGAAGCCATTAGCAGTGATCTAACATCCTGGGCCCTAAAGGAGCTTCTTTCCAGCTACACGTCATCTATTACCAAACTGATTCACTTGTACAAAACGGGAGCTCAGAAATAGAGAAATACGAGAGCAAATATTCATATTCTCTTATTAGAGGATATCGAAGTGTAAACCCTCTCTAAGCGGAGGAGTGTTTGAGCTGTAATTGGTAGAATTTGTTTCTATGGCGATGGTTGCAGAAGAGATCTGTGTTAAATCTCAGCCTGTGGAGGCCAGACACAAAAAGTTCAGGGGTGAGTTGCATGTTCGGGAGAGTAAATATCAAATCGTGTGATATGAGCGAGTCTTCGTTCCTTTTTTAGACGGCAAAAGGGAATATTAGATGCCGTGGAATGGAAGGGTCTCAGGTGTGCTGGCACACGGATCTATCATGGTAAAACACAGGGAAAATAGCTGGAGAGATTGATCTCGCTGTTGTATTCATGTAGTCTCACCGCAATACAGAATCTGTACCCAAGCTGGAATTGCAAAGGTAAATAGATAGAGATATGGAATCAAAATGTGCATATTCTGGTTTTGACCAATTTTTGGGATGGATATCTACATCTCTGCTCAAGTTTGTATTAAACTGCTTGATCTCTGGGGGCCGCCAGACTTCTCCGCTGTATTGATCTCCACTAGAAGAAAACTTTTCAAGGAAACTTTCAGCCGCTTTCATACCAGGAACACATAGATCAATGGCCACTGATGACAAGACATGCAGACACGCTCGTACATGTTTATTCTCAGAGCCTTTGTCCCAGACCGCCTTCAGATGCCAAGCTTCACAGCGGCTTGTTCACGCTCTACAAGTCTGAGGGAAATTAGATTAGACTCTTGAATTGGTGAAGAGGCCTCATAATGCAGAGAGCGCAGAAGAGAACTGCTTCCGCCGCGCTGCTGTTTGTGTTTGTGGGATTAGACACACACACACACACACACACACACACACACACACACACACACACACACACACACACACACACACACACACACACACACACACACACACACACACACACACACACACACACACACACACACACACACACACACACACACACACACACACTGCTCTGAACTGCCTGCCAGCTCTGGTAATGTGAAGCAGCAAACAGTCAAGAGAGCAGTTGATGGTGATGTTAAACTCAGAAACATTAATCATGCTGCATGTAAACTTTTGCTAATTAAAATGAATGATCTGTCTGCACGTTTACTGTTTATTATGGATGTGAAGGCAAAAACAGTCATAAATTCACAGCGATTTCAACAGATGTTGTAATTAGAGGAAAGTAAAAGCGTGTAGAAAGAGTTTGGCTGTTGATTTAAATCTGTCACACCTGCCCAGGGCGAGTATATGAAAAATTAAATTTTACATACATTGTATTACACATTTAAAATTTGACCTTTTTTATTAATTCATGAAATGCATACAGAAATTTTGCAAAATGCACACATTGAGAAATAACAACAAAACACTATAGACAAACAGCAATATAATGGAAGAAGAGAAGAAAAAAAACACTGAAAAAAACTGCTGGTTAAAATGAGCTAAAGCAACCCAACTGCTATACATTTTGTCCTAACTTAATTTGATTGTGTTCAATCCACTTAAATATAAGTCAAATTAAAGTTTACTTAATCCGTTTGTGTTGAGATTACATGAATGATTTGAGTTGCAGTAACTGAAACTGGGCGGGGCTTGTTAGTTCCCAGCATGCTTTGCATATGGCTAAATCAAGAGAGAGAGTAAATATTATTTTATATGTAAAAGTGTTATTTTATGAATTTTTGAGCAAGATGAGAAAGGGGGAGACTTGATTGTGTTTAATAGTGTTTAATATTCAACTATGTTGGAATTATTAGAACAATATAAATTACAGTGTGTGTCCATTGTGGAGAAGAGCGGAGCATTTGGTTAGGCTGTGGACTGATACAGGTAATGTCATAACGGTTTTGCTGAAGGAGCGTTAATCAGTCCCTGCATGATCTACTGCATAATCAGCCAAAGTCTGCATATTACGCCGCACTTTCACCGCATAAATTGCCTATTTCCGCGTGCAATATATGCGGAGCTAGCATGATTTCATAATCCACCGCATTTTCATTGCAAAAAAGTCATATATTAGCAGAAAGTTGAAAAATGTTTGTTTACTTCACACAAGAGCCGCCATTTCCCCCTGTTGCCATGGGAACGTTTTGAAGTGACGTAATTACCCGATGCGAACGTCATCGAAAAGCTGCAAACCCCGTGGAGAAACCATAGATATCGCTGAAACCATGATGAAGCACGCAAACTCCCATCTGCCAACAAAAAAAACAGCAAAAGACCAAAGCAAAGCAGTTTCCCAGTGTGTTGACCGATTTAAAAAAAACACAGCATCATGAAGCTTTGAATCGTTATGAATCAGTGAGTCGATTCAGCGGTTCGGAGTGTTATGAATCAGTGAGTCGAATCAGCGGTTCGGAGCGTTATGAATCAGTAAGTCGATTCAGCGGTTCGGAGCGTTATGAATCAGTGAGTCTATTCAGCAGTTCAGAGCGTTATGAATCAGTGAGTCGATTCAGCGGTTCAGAGCGTTATGAATCAGTGAGTCGATTCAGCGGTTCGGAGCGTTATGAATCAGTGAGTCGATTCAGCGGTTTGGATCGCCAAAGTCCCGTATTTCAGCAGTTTGACACGCGATCTGAATCATGAATCGACTCACTGATTCATAACGCTTCGAAGCTTCATGATGCTGTTTTTTGAAATCGGTCATCACTATATAAGTCATTATTTAGGTTTTAGCACAAAAACTATTCTCGTCGCTTCATAAAGTTATTGTAGAACCACTGTAGTGAGATGGACTTTGTAACAACGTCTTTAGTGTCTTTTATGGGTCTTGAGAGTGAACCGTGCCATTGAGCCAATGGAGGCCTTTCTGAGCCATCGGATTTCAACTAAAATATCCTTATTTGTGTTCAGAAGATGAACGGAGGTCTGACGGGTATCAAACGACATGATGGATTAATGACAGAATTTACGTTTTTGGGTGAACTAACCCTTTAAGAGATTGCACTTTAAAAGCGCATTTTTCTGGAAGGACTGGTTAATGCTTAGCATTTAAGATGCTAATGTGTGCTATTGCAACATTAAAATGAGACAAACACACACTTCAGGAACCAATCTATCCGGAGCAGCTGTGTTTCCAGTTGAGTGACAATCTAAACATTTAAGTGCCACAGTCGTACTGACAGAAACGCATTCACTTTCCATAGTCGCGGACACAATCAGGTTTAGAAATTATCATGTTTTAACTCAAAAGTTAAAAAGTTATGGTTGTCTGTAGCCTACAGCGACTAGCATGTCCTCCACAGGAGCTGTAATCTCGTGAGAAATGCCATACCTGGCAAAGGTTAATGTTGATTGAATAGCTAATGACATCTACTGGACATTTCGTCACCTTTGTTTCCTTGTATGTGATTGCTTTTCTGTCGATGGAGAGTTTAAAAAAATCGTCATTGAAGCGGCATCGTCGTTTTTTCATCGCAGCACATGCGGAAATTATTCGCGGCTCAAAATCGTGTCCAATGTGAAAGGGCATTAATGCAGATCACCGTCACCAAATGCCTTTGATTGATGATATAAAACTCTGGACGAGTTTTCTTGCGTTCATCCATTTTTAACGCACCTTGACTATCGTACAGTCTGACATTAATGACAACGGAGCTCTCAGACATGATTACAGCGGGGATAATGTTCATACAGTCTGACAACGCACTAACGTAAAGGACTATTATAAATCACACAGTGTGTGGCTAATCAGAGCGTTACTGACATTGAACATTGAATCATGAAAAAATATAGACCCCAAAAACGAAATCAAGACTTTATTTAAAGGCCTCGTTAAATAAAATGTCCAACTTTCCCCCATTTTGGCAAGAAGAGAGATGATTCTCAAATCCTCTAAAATGGCCTCTTCCCCTTGCTTCAGTTCTTCTGTTCTCTGGCCGCTGTTTTTATCAGAGTCTCCACACTCTCTCTGACCTGGGGCGTGATGGCGTTTGACTTGAACGGCCGGCTGATGGTCCACCAAATGTCGCTCGTACACTGAGCCTGCCAAATCTTTCATTAGCAAACATGACCTGGCTTCCATCACATGACAAACAACCCTGCAGGTCAGCGACCCCTCGCTAAAGATCTCCCACCTGCTCCGCTGTAAACAGACCTGCTGTGTGCACAAGTAATGATTATGAATCAAGCTGTTGTTTGTCGTCTACAGCATCTTTTTTACTGTCGTTTTTGTTCTCTGTGAACAACTGATGTGAAACTTAAAGGGATGGTTCACCCAAAAATGTCAATTCTGTCATCATTTACTCATGTAATTTCAAACCCCTTAAGACTTTCGTTCATCGGAAAAATTTAGATTTTTTATATTTTTATATAATGATATTTTTTATGAAATCCGAGAGCTCTCTTACCCCTCCATAGACAGCAGTTTAATGAACACTTTCAAGAAAGGCATCGTTAAAATAGAGACTTTAGTTGTTCCTCAATTTAATGAAGCGACGAGAATACTTTTTGAGCGCAAAAACAAACAAAAAAATAACCAATGTGGTCCTCAAAATCTGATCAGAACGGTCAGACTGAAACGGATTTCCAGAAATGAGATTTGAATTATGATTTTAAGCCACATATGAATGTTACATAAATATGTACAGTATAAGATACATATTTTAGATTATTTTTTTTTTTTGCTGTTCACTAGGGATGCTCCGATCAGGATTTTTGCAGCCAATACCGAGTACCAATTTCTGATCAGCTGATACCGATCCCAATTTCAATGCTTCACTGATTTGTAAGCTCTCTGATCACCGGTTAAACTTTTTTTCAAATTAAAAAAATACTATGTTGCCTTTTTATTATATTTTTGTTACAATTTTTATGGTAATTATGTAATGTAATGTAACGTTTCGGTTACGTATGTAACCCTCGTTCCCTGAGGAGGGAACGGAGACGTACGTTAGTGACTAACGAATGGGGGTTTCGCCTAGAAGCCAATTACCTTCGAGGTGTTTAATAGCGCCCAATGGCGTGCCAATGCCATGGGCATGCGGAATTTGCATGCATAACTCCGCCCCACCGCGTGGCTATATAAGGAAGTACGCTGGCAACATCGCATTATGTATCTGCTGCGGAGCCAAGATCTGAACTCCGTGTTCCAGCAGCACAGCTGATGTGGCTGAGGAACGTACGTCTCCGTTCCCTCCTCAGGGAACGAGGGTTACACACGTAACCGAGACGTTCCCTTTCGTTCAGTCACTACGACGTACGTTAGTGACTAACGAATGGGGGTTCCAATATAACCGCGCCACTCAGCTGTCGTCCAGTGCCCTGCGTAAGTGTGAGATCCCGCCACTTAAGGCCGTAGGACTCCCACTTAGCACAGGATTACCAAGGTACACTGGGAAGCATTTCCCAGTGAGGGAATGCCAAGATGCCTACCCGTGGGGAGGACTTAGAGAGTACACATATGACCCGCTGAGGGCTGCATATGGGAAACTCTAGGGTACCAGCCGAAGGTGGATTTTTAACCCTAGGGGTGGCAGGGGCTTGCCAAGGGAAAGACACCTGCTCGCTGAGGAGGCTTACGGTGGAAATACTCGTGTGGGGGTCGCCGGAGGGAACCATGCACACGGGGCACCTGGCCGGACATGAGGGTCTGGGCTCGAGGGGCAGACTGAACTGATGTCGGCGTCGACAGTGCTGGAGGAGCTCAGGGCTCTCGGGGAGCTCACCTGAGGAGAATATCGCACGTATCCAGTCCGTGGAGTGGAGTGGCGAGCGAGCGAAGACACCTGAGCCTGGTCCATTACCGGCCCCTCGGCGAGTACATAGTCGGACGGACAATGGCTCCACTCGGAGATTGTAGAATCTGGAGAATGTGTTGGGTGTCGCCCAGCCTGCAGCTCTGCAGATGTCTGTTAGCGAGGCGCCATGCGCTAGAGTCCAAGAGGAGGCCACACTCCGGGTGGAGTGTGCCCTCACACCAAGGGGACATGGTCGACCTTGCTGCTGGTAAGCCAAAACAATGGTGTCCACTATCCAGTGAGACAACCTCTGCTTTGAGAGAGCTCTTCCCTTCCGCTCTCCACCATAACAGACAAAGAGCTGGTCTGAGGTCCTGAAACACTGCGTCATGTCTACATAGGCGCGGAGAGCGCGTACTGGACAGAGCAATGCCAAGGCTGGGTCTGCCTCCTCCAAAGGCAGCGCTTGCAGGTTCACTACCTGATCTCTGAAGGGAGTGGTAGGAACCTTGGGCACATATCCAGGCCGGGGTCTCTAGGTCACGTGAGAGTTAGCCGGCCCGAACTCAAGGCACGCTTCGTCAACTGAAAAAGCCTGCAGGTCCCCGACCCTCTAAAGAGAGGCCAATGCGGTCAGCAGAGCCATCTTCATCGACAGGAACTTAATATCGACCGACCGCAAAGGCTCAAAGGGAGGCCTCTGCAGAGCACTTAGGACTACTGAGAGGTCCCAAGAGGGAACGAGAGGAGAGCGAGGAGGATTCAGTCTCCTCGCCCCCCTCAGGAACCTGATGATCAGGTCGTGCTGACTTATCTTTTTGTCTCCCAAGAGGTCGTGATGGGCAGATATTGCAGCCACATACACTTTCAGGGTGGAGGGAGACAGCCTTCGCTCCAGCCCCTCTTGGAGAAACTCAAGCACGGACCCGATCGGGCAATTCCAGGGGTCTTCTTGGCGGGAAGAGCACCAGGTGACGAAGAGGTTCCACTTCAACGCATAGAGGTGTCGTGTAGACTCTGCCCTAGCGGAAGTGATGGTGGCGGCCACTGTGGGTGGCAGGCCACTCAAACCTGCCGCGTCCCGTCTAGAAGCCACACGTGGAGCTTCCAGAGCGCTGGACGCGGGTGCCATAGGGTGCCCCGTCTCTGAGAGAGGAGGTCCGGTCTCAGAGGGATAGGCCAGGGAGGGGCTGTCGCAAGGAGTAGCAGTTCTGAGAACCAGGTCTGGCCGTGCCAATACGGGGCGACCAACATGACCTGCTCCTTGTCCTCCCTGATCTTGTACAGTATTCGTGCGAGAAGGCTCACGGGGGGAAACGCATATAAGCGTAGGCCCTGGGGCCAGCTGTGCGCCAGTGCATCCGTGCCGAGCGTGCCCTCGGTCAGGGAATAGTACAGGCTGCAGTGGGAAGAGTCGTGGGAGGCAAACAGATCTACCTGTGCGTCGCCGAACTGTTCCCAAATCAGCTGGACCGTCTGGGGATGGAGTCTCCACTCTCCAGAAAGTGGCTGAATCCGTGAGAGCTCATCGGCTGCACGGTTCAGTTCTCCCGGGATGTGGATAGCACGAAGGGACCTCAGGTGCTACTGACTCCATAAAACGAGATGGCGGGCGAGTTGAGACATACGGCGGGAGCGTAGACCGCCCTGGTGGTTGATGTACGCTACAGTGGCCGTGTTGTCTGTCCGGACAAGTACGTGTTGACCCCTCAGCAACGCTCGGAAGTGGTGCAGGGCGAACCGTACTGCCAGCAACTCGAGGCAATTGACATGCAGAAGGCGCTGGGGTCCTGTCCAGGAGCCCGCGGCTGCTTGTCCATTGCACATGGCACCCCAGCCCGTGGAGGAGGCATCCGTTGATACAACAACATGCCTGGAAACTCGTTCTAAGGACACTCCGGTCCGTAGAAAACTGAGGTTCGACCACGGAGTGAGTGTCTGTAAGCAGGCCCGGGTTATTTGTACCCGGAGCGTGCCAGACCGCCATGCCCATCTCGGGACTCGATCGCGAAGCCAGTGCTGAAGCGGTCTCATATGTAGCAATCCGAGCGGCGTTACCGCGGCTGCAGATGCCATATGCCCCAGGAGCCTCTGAAAATGCTTCAGTGGAACCGCACTCTTGCTCTCGATTTGACGGAGGCAAGTCAGCAGAGACTGCGCGTGCTCGCTCGTAAGCTGCACGCACATGGCGACCGAGTCGATCTCCATACCGAGAAAAGAGATCCTCTGCACGGGGCAGAGTTTGCTCTTCTCCCAGTTGACCCGAAGGCCCAGACAGGCTAAGTGGTGGAGAACCAGATCTCTGTGTTCGCAAACCTGCTCTCGAGAGTGACTCAGTATGAGCCAGTCGTCGAGGTAGTTCAGGATGCGAACCCCGTGCTGCCGTAGGGGCGCAAGGGCTGCCTCTGCAATCTTCGTAAAGACGCAAGGGGACAGAGATAGCCCGAATGGGAGGACCGCGTACTGGTATGCCCGCCCCTCGAAAGCAAACCATAGGAACGGTCTGTGTCGAGGTAGAATGGAGACATGAAAGTAGGCGTCCTTCAGGTCGATCGCTGCAAACCAATCGCCGGGACGAACGCATTCGAAAAGGCGTTTCGCTGTCAACATCTTGAACGGAAACTTGTGAAGGTAACGGTTCAAGATGCGCAGGTCCAGGATTGGTCTCAACCCACCGGTCTTTTTGGGTACAATGAAGTAGGGGCTGTAAAACCCGGACTTCATCTCGGCTGGAGGGACAGGTTCGATCGCACCCTTCGCCAGTTGGGTGGCAACCTCCGCTCGCATGACAGGGGCATTGGCCCCGACCATAGTAAAGCAGACTCCCCGGAAACAGGGAGGAACCTGCGCGAACTGAATCGCGTAGCCGCGCCTGACTGTCTTCGCGACCCAGCGGGACAGCCCTGGAATCTGAAGCCAGGCTCCCAGGAACTGCACCAGCGGGGTCATTCGGACTACAGACGTACCCGGTGTGGGGCAGCGATGCAGCGTTACCGACCCGGACAAGGGAGGCTGTTGGGCGTCCCGGTGTGGGGGTGCGGTTAACTGCTGCGTCCTGACAGAGGAGACCAGGGAAGGACGCACGTTCCACTGGGGTCTGCTCTGCCAGGAGGCTGGCGACAGAGTGGGATGCGAGTGGCGGGACCCGTGGGTGGCGCGCACTGACATCACCGATCTCTGGGGGCTCAGGGTTGGGAGTGTTAATTCTTTCTTTGACCAGATTAGGGTGCTGCTGACCCGGGGGCCAGCAGCTAAACAAAGGATTCTCCCCCGGCCCTCCACTGGGGGAAGGAGTGGTCCTGCTACCATCTCCTCGAAAGAATTTCCCATCCCTGAGCCGTCCGTCTCAGGAGCGCCGCTTGGCCTGGCGTTTAGCGGGGCGCGGGGTGGCCTGAGGGGACTTGGACGCCTTCCTACGGCTTCCTCCGCGACCCGGCCCGGGTGAAGGCTGCTGCTTGGACCGGGTGGGAGGGGCGGGAGCCTTAGGAGGGCGTCCTTGGCGGCGAGCAGGCTGAGGCGACTGTGCCGGCGGCTGGGTGGCAGTACATGTTTTAGAGCCTCAGTCTGCTTCTGGGCGGTTGAAAACTGTTGGGCGAAGTTTTCAACCGCTCCGCCGAAGAGGCCAGCCTGGGATATGGGGGCATCGAGGAAGCGTGTTCGCTCGGTGTCCCGCATATCGGCCAGGTTTAGCCACAAATGTCGCTCCTGGACCACATTTGTGGACATCACTTGACCCAGGGAGCGTGCGGTCACCTTCGTCGCCTGGAGAGTGAGGTCGGTGGCGGCACGCAGCTCATTTAAGAGCCCCGGATCAACTCCACCCTCGTGCATGTCCCTGAGGATCCTGGCCTGGTAGACCTGGAGGATCGCCATGGCATGCAAAGAGGCGGCAGCCTGCCCCGCAGCTCTGTGCGATTTCGCCACCAAGGTTGATGTGAATCGACAGGCTTTGGAGGGGTGCTTAGGATCGCCTCGCCAGGTCGAAGCGCTCTGAGGACACAGTTGCATCGCAACAGAACGTTCAACCTGGGGGACCCCAGAGTACCCTTTGGCCGCGGCCCCATCAAGGATGGAGAAGGCGGAGGAGACTGCAGACCGGTCACGGGAAGACAACAGGGACTTCCAGGACCGGGCAATCTCCTCATGCAGCTCGGGAAAGAAAGATATTGAGGGCGGGGACTGACGTGAGTCAGCGCGGGCTCCCAAAAACCAATCATCGAGCCGCGAGCGTTCGGGACAGGGCGGAGGGTTCCACTCTATCCCTAGACTCGCGGCTGCCCGAGACAACATGGCTGTCAGCTCTGGGTCCGACTCGGGCAATGCTGGCGCGCCCGAAGGCGGCAGCACAGCCGAGTCATCATCCTCAGAGGACTCGAGCCCACCTTGTGATGCGGTGACCGACATCACATCATCCTCTGGAGCGCCAAACGAAATGCGCGAGGGAGCCGGAGCTGGCCCCGCGATTTCAGCCTGAACGCTCACGGGTTGCGGAACGCTAGAGGGGGGTGTGGCCCGAGGCATGAGCGTCGGGGCTTTGTTCCACACCGTAACCCTCTGGTCACCCTGACCACCAGCCGAAGTACCGGCCACGGGGGGCACGGTAGATCGGGGTGTGGTTGAGGGGACTCTCACTTCATTACGAAGATCCTTGAGTCTCGACCGCAGAACCGCGATGGTCATGTTCCCGCAGTGGGAACATGACTCATCCACGAACGCTGCTTGAGCATGCTGAACGCCCAAGCATACCAAGCAGAGATCGTGCCCATCAGAGGAAGTCAACGACCGGCCACACCCAGAAGTACACAGGCGAGACATCCTGAAAAGGACGTGCCACGTGTAAGCTCTTTTAGGAGAGGAAAGCTTCGCAGAGACGCCGAAGCGCCCAGGGACCACACACCAGCTGTCAGACGGACCACTGCGCAGATCAGCAGGCAGGCAGTATGCGATCACTGGAACGCGCCGTAGATCCAACGCCTCTGGAAAGCTGCTTGTCTCGAAGGTTTGACAAAGACTCAGTTGTAGGCTTGAAGGAGTGAAGAGGTACTCTTGGCTCCAAAGCAGAAACATAATGCGATGTTGCCAGCGTACTTCCTTATATACCCACGCGGTGGGGCGGAGTTACGCATGCAAATTCCGCATGCCCATGGCATTGGCACGCCATTGGACGCTGTTAAACACCTCGAAGGTAATTGGCTTCTAGGCGAAACCCCCATTCGTTAGTCACTAACGTACGTCTCCGTTCCCTCCTCAGGGAACGAGGGTTACATACGTAACCGAGACGTTACATTACATTACATAATTACCATAAAAATTGTAACAAAAATATAATAAAAAGGCAACATAGTATTTTTTTAATTTGAAAAAAAGGTTAACGGGTGATCAGAGAGCTTACAAATCAGTGAAGCATTGCGGTCGGTCGATATTAAGTTCCTGTCGATGAAGACGGCTCTGCTGACCGCATTGGCCTCTCTTTAGAGGGTCGGGGACCTGCAGGCTTTTTCAGTTGACGAAGCGTGCCTTGAGTTCGGGCCGGCTAACTCTCACGTGACCTTGAGACCCCGGCCTGGATATGTGCCCAAGGTTCCTACCACTCCCTTCAGAGATCAGGTAGTGAACCTGCAAGCGCTGCCTTTGTAGGAGGCAGACCCAGCCTTGGCATTGCTCTGTCCAGTACGCGCTCTCCGCGCCTATGTAGACATGACGCAGTGTTTCAGGACCTCAGACCAGCTCTTTGTCAGCTCTCTCAAAGCAGAGGTTGTCTCACTGGATAGTGGACACCATTGTTTTGGCTTACCAGCAGCAAGGTCGACCATGTCCCCTTGGTGTGAGGGCACTCCACCGGAGTGTGGCCTCCTCTTGGGCTCTAGCGCATGGCGCCTCGCTAACAGACATCTGCAGAGCTGCAGGCTGGGCGACACCCAACACATTCTCCAGATTCTACAATCTCCGAGTGGAGCCAGTGTCCGACTATGTACTCGCCCCCCCCGAGGGGCCGGTGATGGGCCAGGCTCAGGTGTCTTCGCTTGCTCGCCACTCCACTCCACGGACTGGATACGTGCAATATTCTCCTCAGGTGAGCTCCCCGAGAGCCCTGAGCTCCTCCAGCACTGTCGACGCCGACATCAGTTCAGTCTGCCCCTCGAGCCCAGACCCTCATGTCCGGCCAGGTGCCCCGTGTGCATGGTTCCCTCCGGCGACCCCCACACGAGTATTTCCACCGTAAGCCTCCTCAGCGAGCAGGTGTCTTTCCCTTGGCAAGCCCCTGCCACCCCTAGGGTTAAAAATCCACCTTCGGCTGGTACCCTAGAGTTTCCCATATGCAGCCCTCAGCGGGTCATATGTGTACTCTCTAAGTCCTCCCCACGGGTAGGCATCTTGGCATTCCCTCACTGGGATATGCTTCCCAGTGTACCTTGGTAATCCTGTGATAAGTGGGAGTCCTACGGCCTTAAGTGGCGGGATCTCACACTTACGCAGGGCACTGGATGACAGCTGAGTGGCGCGGTTATATTGGAACCCCCATTCGTTAGTCACTAACGTACGTCGTAGTGACTGAACGAAAGGGAACGTCTCGGTTACGTGTGTAACCCTCGTTCCCTGAGGAGGGAACGGAGACGTACGTTTCCTTTGCCACGTCAGCTGTGCTGCTAGAACGCGGAGTTCAGATCTTGGCTCCGCAGCAGATACATAATGCGATGTTGCCAGCGTACTTCCTTATATACCCACGCGGTGGGGCGGAGTTATGCATGCAAATTCCGCATGCCCATGGCATTGGCACGCCATTGGGCGCTGTTAAACACCTCGAAGGTAATTGGCTTCTAGGCGAAACCCCCATTCGTTAGTCACTAACGTACGTCGTAGTGACTGAACAAAAGGGAACTATTGTTTTAACAGGGTACTAAATAATCACAAAAATGATTAATTATACAGTGAACATTTTAATATGCCTTTAAAATGGAAATTCTGCATAACACTATGCATATCAGGATATTTAAAATAAGAAAAACAAAATGGAGCCCACAATGTTTATTTAAACATTCTCCAATAGTAAAATGTTGAGGACAAAATAAACATTTAATCTCCTAAAATGGAGAAGTATGACATAACTTAAAGGGATAGTTCACCCAAATTTTTTTTTGTATATGACATTCTTCTTTCAGACAAATAAAATCTGAGTTATATTACAAAAGCCCAGGCTAATCCAAGCATTAGAATTGGATTTATAGTTGCTCTGTTTTTGAAGTCCATAAAAAGTGCATCTGTCCATCATATAACTGCTCCACGCGGCTCTGGGGTGTTAATAAAGGCCTTCTGAAGCGAATCGATGCGTTTGTGTAAGAAAAATATCCATATTTAATACTTTATCAAGTAAACTTTCGGCCGACCGCCACTAACTAACTGACTAACGCCACCAGGTCCGCTCGTCGTGATGTCACGAACACATAGTTAGTTTTTGGGTGAACTATCCCTTTAAACATTGTCCAATACAATGCTCCTCCACGCGAAATTTCTTAGGAACATACACGGCAAATAGCGAATTTTTCATTGTTTCCTCGAAAAGTCATATAGTAATTCCACACCGGCGATTTATCGGATTCCAATCGGATTTTGGAACGACGTAAAGCGTGCTGTGATTGGTCAGCTGGGCCAGTGTGTTGTGATTGGTCAACCACCACCATCACCACAAGTGCCAACACTACTAATGGCCTGGTCACCCCTTTTTTTTTTGCAAACGTCTTGGGCAGGAATTATTTAGATGAGGAATATTGTGAAGTGTACGTTCCCAGCAGAAACTACAATCGAGGCGTTTCAGAGAGTTCAGAAACACTGATATGGATAATAACTCCCTTTAGAGTGACTTTGTGTTTTGTAACTTTGAAGGCCTTTTTCATGTTCAAACAGCATCATTTTACACACTAAAGACAGTTAAAAATGTAAAAAAGCATAATATATCCTCTTTAATCGGTAAGACTTTATAACAGTTAAATTTCATGCATAATTATAAACATAATTTATAATGCTCATCAGCTGCAGATACACCCTGAAAAATGTATTTAATAATAATATATTTTAAAAAAGTACTATACACTCACCTAAAGGATTATTAGGAACACACACTAATACTGTGTTTGACCCCCTTTCGCCTTCAGAACTGCCTTAATTCTACGTGGCATTGATTCAACAAGGTGCTGAAAGCATTCTTTAGAAATGTTGGCCCATATTGATAGGAGAGCATCTTGCAGTTGATGGAGATTTGTGGGATGCACATCCAGGGCACGAAGCTCCCGTTCCACCACATCCCAAAGATGCTCTATTGGGTTGAGATCTGGTGACTGTGGGGGCCATTTTAGTCCAGTGAACTCATTGTCATGTTCAAGAAACCAGTTTGAAATGATTGGAGCTTTGTGACGGTGCATTATCCTGCTGGAAGTAGCCATCAGAGGATGGGGACATGGTGCTCATAAAGAGATGGACATGGTCAGAAACAATGCTCAGGTAGGCCGTGGCATTTAAACCATGCCCAATTGGCACTAAGGGGCCTAAAGTGTGCCAAGAAAACATCCCCCACACCATTACACCACCACCACCAGCCTGCACAGTGGTAACAAGGCATGATGGGTCCATGTTCTCATTCTGTTTACGCCAAATTCTGACTCTACCATCTGAATGTCTCAACAGAAATCGAGACTCATCAGACCAGGCAACATTTTTCCAGTCTTCAACTGTCCAATTTTGGTGAGCTTGTGCAAAATTGTCGCCTCTTTGTCCTATTTGTAGTGGAGATGAGTGGTAACCGGTGGGGTCTTCTGCTGTTGTAGCCCATCCGCCTCAAGGTTGTGTGTGTTGGGGCTTCACAAATGCTTTGCTGCAAACCTCGGTTGTAACGAGTGGTTATTTCAGTCAAAGTTGCTCTTCTATCAGCTTGAATCAGTCGGCCCATTCTCCTCTGACCTCTAGCATCAACAAGGCATTTTCGCCCACAGGACTGCCGCATACTGGATGTTTTTCCCTTTTCACACCATTCTTTGTAAACCTTGGAAATGGTTGTGCGTGAAAATCCCAGTAACTGAGCAGATTGTGAAATACTCAGACCGGCCCGTCTGGCACCAACAACCATGCCACGCTCAAAATTGCTTAAATCACCTTTCTTTCCCTTTCCGACATTCAGTGTGGAGTTCAGGAGATTGTCTTGACCAGGACCACACCCCTAAATGCATTGAAGCAACTGCCATGTGATTGATTGATTAGATAATTTCATTAATGAGAAATTGAACAGGTGTTCCTAATAATCCTTTAGGTGAGTGTATATAAAAAATAAATTAAAATATTTGTAAATGTATTTATTTATCAATGTATATCAGATGAGCATTATAAACAAGGTCCGAATTGCAGAAGTATATAACGCACAAGCCTATAGGTGATGAATACTGTAAAATCTACTGTACCAACAGTCATCTGTCTGAACACTAGCAAACAAACGATATATTTGTGTTCTCCCTGATGCAACAAACACCCTCATGGCCATATGGAGATGTAGAAGTATCCAGCACTGCAGTTTCCTCTGGGTCGAAGATCAAGCAGCTGGCTCGCCGTTACAGCCGCCTGAAGAAACTTTCTTTAAAGCTTTTCTCACGTTGCTCCATCGATCCTTCCCAGGCCTGTGATGCCTCATGCTGGGCCGTCTCCTCAGCAGGAAAGCCGACCAGCGGAGACTGGAGACCACTGATGGACACTTTCCACACCGCCTGCTTTATGTCTGAGCCAATCACGCTGGCAAGCCGGAGCTGCTCTAACGAGCCACCGCAATCCTGAAGATCCACTGGATGGATTCTTTAGCAGAACTTCATTGGGAAATTGTTGCCTTAATTAATCCAAGCTGCTAGAGTAGCCTACATATGTGTAATTTCTGCAGTCGCATTTAAAGCTGATTATTCTTGTGCAATTTAAAGAAATATTTCTATAAAATGTTTTACCAGACACTTTAATTACACAAAGGCAAGACAATGAATAGGGCAGAAATAAAGCACTAAAGGTAACCATTACTTTGAACTATTTTTGATGAATACATAGAAAAATAGAAATAAATATTTATTTGAAATTTAGATTTTTTTTTGTAACAATTTAAACATATTTACTGTCACTTTTGATCATTTTATTTTCATTGCTGAATAAAAATTGATTTATAAAAAAATTAAATTTGAGCGGAAGTGTTTATTATTATAGGACCGGCCTCACATTTATATTGAATCTTTGACTGAGAAGTATCTTTTTAAATGGCAAATTTATTTAGAAAAGACATTAATGAAATCCAGATGGCACCAATAAAATTGTGTATAGTGTTAAATGTAATGGTGTTGTGCATTATTTAAATATAATTTATTTTAAATTAAATTGAAATCTATATTCTAGTATCCTCAATTTGTACATCGCTAAAGTCACATTAAAGCATTATTGTAAGTTTCAGAATTTGCAAATGTCTGTCTTTCGGTATGAACTAGGGATGCAACAATACAGTTAGTCCATGGTTCAATACATACCTCGGTTTTTAACCACGGTTTTCGGTTCGGTTCGGTTCTGATGGCTTGTCACATCAGTTTTTTGCTATTCTATTCTTAGGCGACAGGAACAGCAGAGGTTAAGGAGAAATTTTTTAATTTTTTAATTGCAATACTCTTTCTTTAATTTACTTAAAATAATTGAAAAACCTTACTTAAACTTAAAAATTTACTTAAAAAATAACCCTTGTACACAATCCTAGTGTATTGTATAATATAAAAAAATACATATAAAGATTTACACTGGCAGCTCAGAGCTGTACAGCAGCATTTAAGTATGAAATTGAATGAATAAATGTAAAAAATAAAAGACTACATAGACTTCACTATAAAATATACACTGATTCTTATTGAAACTACTGTAATAGAGTTTTTCAGTCAAGAGCAGTGAGTGTTTTTTTCTTTGTCTTTTGTTGTTGTATTAACATTAAATGGATAGTTCACTAAAAAATGAGAAATTAATACAGGTTTGGAACAATATTAGAGTGAGTAAATAATGACATAATTTTAGAGGTGAACTGTCCCTTTAAGGACAGCGTGTTCACTATAGGCTGTGCCGCTGTCAATTTGCTTTCAAGACCTGCGTGCATCTAATATACAGACACACACCGATTTTACTTTCACTTTAGACATAACCGACTGTGTTTATGTAAACCTTGTGTGTATTTGACAGTATTAGCGCAGTAAGACGACTACTTAGTCCAGTAATCACGTGTTTGACAAACGTTCAGTGCGCGCGCCGCGCTCGGAAAACCGCATGTTAAAACCGCGCACACGCCGGCAAGGCTTTACAACGCATACAAATAATGAACTTTCGTGATTGTGAATTACTATAGTGTTCTGTGAGTATAACTCCCCCACTAACGTGTGATGTGAATGTATGTTGCGTTGTTCAGTATTGGGACAGAGGCAAATGATAGAATTGGTAGAAAAATACTTAATTAAATGCAAACCCGAAAAACCGCAATTCACAGGCGGGTATTGAACCGTGAAGGTCGTACCGAACGGTTCAATATTATATTGAGAATTTTGGCATCCTTATTATGAACATTAATGTTGTTGGCCGTCAATGTCTAATGATCTTTCCCGGTTATCCTATATCCTGTCACAAAGCTAGCAATCTCGACAAGTCCTTGTTCAAAATATTAGAGTGTATTATTGAGCCATTTAGCCCAGCTCACGTCACACAGAAAGCATTAAAACATGACCTGTAATTGTTTTAGAGCATGCATTCAGACCTTAATGGACCTGTTAGAATAAGACCTGTAGATACAGTTTCCCGCTGAGTCATTTGGATCGACAAAAATAGCGTCATCTTTTGTTCTCGCCTCACTACGGATGTTTCTTTCAGTGCTGTTCAGTCATGCATATACACGACTTGAAAAGGGAAGATAAATACTGTGTTTCCGTAACGGTTTCTCATACATGGAAAGCAATGCCCTACAGAATCAAAGCAAAGGATCAGAGCTCACTCAGGATCACACATCATTCTCACTATCTTAGTCTGGAAGTATTTCATTCTCCCGTAGACTGAGGTTTTCTCCCGTTAAAAAGAGTCAGCCATGCATGCATTGATAGTGACTTATCTTTTCCTCAAAGATTCGTGACTGAGAGAGAACTCGAGAGTTCACAAGCAACAGTGGTCCATCTATCTGGTGTACAGTACACACATCCCCATGTCTCATTTATGAGTTATAATTACAGGAGCTGTGATGTGATGAAGGAATGGGGGGGGGTTGTTAAGACGATATATAATAAATAATTAAAAATAGCATAATCTTTCATCTTGCTGTAATCACAGCTTGCATTTTGTTTATCTTCCTTAAGTAGCATCTGCTCTCTGTGACGTACTTTAATGAGACTTGATTTGTTTTCGAGTAAATTAGAGGATCTAGCATGTCTATCCACACCTATATTATGCAAATAAGAAGAGTAATGTACTGTGTATATGCAATTATTGTATTTTTTTTTGAAGCAGGGACATCTCATAAAATAAACACCACTCTATAGCAACTTTTATCACCAAAATGATTGCACTCTAAAAAATGCTGGGTTAAAAATAACCCAAGTTGGGTTGAAAATGGACTAACCCAGCGAATGGGTTGTTTTAAGCAAACATTTAACCCAACCGCTGGGTTTAAACAACCCAATTGCTGGGTTAGTCCATTTTTAACCCAACTTGGGTTGTGGTAAAAATGAGTGTGGTAAAATATGTATTATATTTATTGTACAAATATATTATTTGTGACCCTGGACCACAAAACCAGTCATAAGGTTAATAAAATAGATGTATAGATCATCTGAAATCTGAATAAATAATCTCTCCATTGATGTATGGTTTATGATAGAACAATATTTGAAAATCTGGAATCTGAGGGTGCAAAAAAATCAAAATATTGAGAAAATCTCCTTTAAAGTTGTTCAGATTGAGTCCTTGGCAATGCATATTACTACTAATAATACATTTATGATATATTTATGGTAGGACATTTATAAAATATCTTCATGGAACATGATCTTAATATCCTAATGATTTTTTGGCATAAAAGAAAAATGGATAATTTTGACCCATACAATGTATTGTTGGCTATTGCCACACATTTACGCAGGACTGGTGTTTTATGTTAAGTTGATTATTATATTATATACACTCTAAAAAAAAGGGCTCGTAATCATAGGGGAACCTTTTTTAGTGCTATATAGCACCAATTTTGGTGCTTCAGTGGTTCTTCAGCGGTTCTTCAGAGGTGCTATATAGCACCTTAGTCAAAGAACCGGTGAAGAACCTCTGAAGAACCGCTGAAGAACCTCTGAAGAACCGCTGAAGAACCACTGAAGCACCAAAATTGGTGCTATATAGCACTAAAAAAGGTTCCCCTATGATTACGAGCCAAGGACCATTTTTGGTGCAATATAGAACCTTTTTTTTTTTAGAGTGTATATTTCAAAAAGAATAATATAAAAATATTCAAATATACATATTCTCATATATAAAAATAAATAAATAGAAAAAAATCATTATTATACTTGAATTGAATTGATAAAAAGAATAACATAATATACATATTGTATTATTACTTTTATATATTAATAATTATACTTTTAAAGAGGCATAGAAAATCTTTCACAGTAAACAGTAAACCAACATTAATTTAATATTGAGAAAGTAATTGAATCACAGAAAAATTTTGTCTTTGTTAAAGTTATGAAATCATTTGTGTTATTCAGATAACAATATTTTGAGTTTCTGTTATTGAAAGGTGCAGTGTGTGAATTTTAGCGGCATCTAGTGGTGAGGTTGTGAATTGCAATCACCCACCGCTCACCCCTCCCTTTCGAAGCACATAGAGAAACTACGGTGGCCCACACAGGACAAAAATATCGTCATCAGAGAGAGCAGAGAGTGACTAGCGCTCTGTAGAGAAGTTTGTCCGTTTAGGGCCACTGTAGAAACATGACGGCACAAAATGGCGGCTTCACTGTAAGGGACCCGCGGTGTGTGTAGATAGAAACGGCTCATTCTAAGGTAATAAACACATAACGGTCTTTATACACCACTGAAAACATACACTCCAAAAAATATTTTGGTCTAAATATAAGTTTTATGTATTTGAATAACATTACAATTTTCCATCCATTTGGACTACATAGTTTTAACATAAACAAACAAATAAACTTAATGTGATTCATATTTGTCAGTCAAACGTAAATGAAATAGGTAAGTTTTATGTAATGGTACACAGAAAAATGCCCATGATAAATTAACACAGCCTAGTGCACACTACTGAGATAAAGTACCATTGAAGCAGTGTTCAAGTTAATGAGATAATTGAGTGATGGTTGAGAATAAATTATGAACACCTGATGATAATGAGCAGAATCACTGACGGAAAGAGAAACACAAGAACTACAACTGACTTCAGCCACAGCCTTAGATGAAATCAACTGAAGATAAAAGAAGACATTAAATCTCTGAAGATATCAGTAGATGAGGATTAAACAACTTCACAAACAGCATTATCAGCTTCACGCATTACTAACCAGACTGACTTTATTTCTGTAATTTCTGTTTTAATGAAAATAATAGTTTCATAGTATGGAAGTCACCATACTGGAGATCAGTGTCTGCTTTAGTTGGACTCTTGACCCTTAATTTTTTTAGGTTTAGTTTTTCTCTGGGTCCTTTAACTGTGTGTTTATAAAGCACATTTGTTATTTCAAGGGAATCCAAGAGAAAATATTATCAGGTGATGTTGGCTATTTGTTTTGGCCTGAATCACTGCTCTAATTTAGAGGCTAAATTGCTGGTTATAGACGTAATGTGGTATTAATTGTGTTGTATTCATAGTATTAGCCATGTGATTATGCAGCACAAGATACAGGACGGTTGTGTTAATTGAATAATATCCAGATAAAAAATAAAAAAAAGTGCACAAAAGGTTTTAATCTATGGCATTACTTAGACACACACGGACATCATGAATCAGCGTTTGAATCTCTACAATGGTGACAATCAAAAAAAATTAAGATAAACAGATCAACTTTGAACATAAAACAAGCAACTAAAATGTCACGACAAAAACAGCAAAAGTAAAAGCAATTAGTAAGTTTCAAAGAAAATTTGTCAATTCAGATGCATCATTTATTCATGCCGCAATGCATGCTGGGACACATGGGGGGGGGGGGGGGTTGATTGGTGGTACCCAACATGCACTGCAGCTTGAAGATTTTAATTGATTGTCACCATTGTTGAGATTCATACATTGATTCTTGATGTCTGTGTATATCTAAGCAATGCCATAGATTTAAATCCTGCATATTATTCAAATACCACAACGGTGCTGTAACTCGTGCTGTAGAATCACATGGCAACTATTATGAATAAAACAAAACTATTAACACAGTACCACAATAACCAGAGTATTAGACTCCGAATGAGATCAGTGATTTAGCCAGACGATGTCATTAACAATATAATAAATAAATATCAAACATCACCAGATATTCTCTTGGATTTCCTTGCCATAACAAATGTGCTTTATAAACACACAGTTAAAGGAGCTAGAGAAAAAAGTTACAGAGTTAAGAGCCCAACTAAAGCAGACACTGATCTCCAGCATGGTGACTTCAAACAAAACTATAAACAGAAAATTACAGAAATAAAGTCAGTCTGGTTAGTAATGCGTGAAGCTGGTAATGCTGTTTGTGGAGTTGTTTAATCCTCTTCTGCCAAGATCTTCAGATTTAATGTCTTCTTTTATCTTCAGTTGATTTCATCTAAGGCTGTGGCTGAAGTCAGTTGTAGTTCTTGTGTTTCTCTTTCCGTCAGTGATTCTGCTCATTATCATCAGGTGTTCATCATTAATTCGCAATCATCACTCAATTATCTCATTAACTTGAACACTGCTTCAATGGTACTTTATCTCAGTAGTGTGCACTAGGCTGTGTTAATTTATCATGGGCATTTTTCTGTGTACCATTACATAAAACTTACCTATTTCATTTATGTTTGACTGACAAATATGAATCACATTAAGTTTATTTGTTTGTTTATGTTAAAACTGTGTAGTCCAAATGGATGGAAAATTGTAATGTAATTCAAATACATAAAACTTATATTTAGACCAAAATATTTTTTTGAGTGTAGTTATGCATATTATATTGCATTTCTGTATCATAAATACTACACACTGCACCTTTAAACCAATTTAACTCAAGTTTTTAATTTCGATGAACTTAACATTTTAGATCAACATTTTAAATATACTTTTACAGAGGCATAGAAAATCTTTCACAGTAAACCAATATTAATTTAATATTGAGAAAATAATAGTCTTTGATAAAGTTATGAAATCATCTGAAGCTAAACACGTTTTAGTGGCGCAGTTTACTGCAAAAATAAAGTAGCTGAAATGACGTCTTGGTGGGAAAGTGTGTTGTTTTTACACACAGTAATGACAGACGATGCAGTCCACAAGCGGTCTAATGTGATTACGACACTTAAAAGAGAAACCATCTGCCCTAGAAAGAGAGACCAAGCTGTTTTCGAATCTATTTTCCGGCATTGGTTTTCTTGAATCCATGTGCCTGCGCTGTGTAAGTGTCCATGCTGTGCACTCGCGTTTGGCCTTGGCTCGCTGTCGATCTGCTGGTGCAGAGAGTGTGTGTCTGTCAGAAACCATTTGCATTCTCTGAAGGACAGACCAGACAGCAACTCTTGAAACCCTGACACCTGAAATGTCAATGAAAACCTTTCAGTAATAATGATACAGGAACATGAGAAGCTCTTCACTTGACATGCAAGCTGGAGTAGCTGTTGTAGTAATGATTGCTTTTCTTGAAATCACCACCACTATTACACGAACAACAAGATCACAGGTCTCAGGGTGCGCTGAGCTAGATCTGCAAGCAGGAATGAGGCTGTCAGGCGTGTCTCAATAGACCCTGATGTTCCCGAGGGATACTGTACAAACAGCTCCAGCTTGTAACCTGACATGTCTTATTAATACGAAATAAATAAATGCAGCCTGTAAACATGCAAGAAGGTTGTATCAAGTAGCCTACAACTTTAAAGGGATAGTTCGCCCAAAAATTAGCACATCATTTACTCACCCTCAAGTCATCCTAGGTGTGAATGACATTCTTCTTCCAGACGAATAAAATCTGAGTTATATTACACAAGTCCAGGCTAATCCAAGCATTAGAATTTTGAAGTCCATAAAAAGTGCATCTGTCCATCATATAACTGCTCCACGCGGCTCTGGGGTGTTAATGAAGGCCTTCTGAAGCGAATCGATGCGTTTGTGTAAGAAAAATATCAATTTTTAAAACTTTATCAAGTTAACTTTCGGCCGACCGCCTTTTGTGGAAAAGTGTTGAATGTTGAAATTGAAACTCAAGATGTGTTCGTGACGTCATGACGAGCGGACCTGAGCGTTAGTCTTTCCATCTGGAACTTTCAACAATTTTTCCATAAATTGAACAGGGAAGGCAGTCGGCCGAAAGTTTACTTGATAAAGTTTTAAATATGGATATTTTTCTTACACAAATGCATCGATTCGCTTCAGAAGGCCTTTATTAACACCCCAGAGCCGCGTGGAGCAGTTATATGACGGACAGATGCACTTTTTATGGACTTCAAAAACAGAGCAACTATGAATCCAATTCTAATGCTTGGATTAGCCTGGGATTTTGTAATATAACATTTATTTGTCTGAAAGAAGAATGTCATACACACCTCGGATGACTTGAGGGTGAGTAAATCATGGGCTTATTTTCATTTTTTGGTGAACTGTCCCTTTAAGTACCCTTCGATATTACAGAACCCTTTTAGACTTTGATGCCCTTTTCGTATATATTTGTGTTATTTTGCCACATTTTCTGTAGTCACGTGATAAAATTTTATCCAGCTATGACCACTTATGCTTCCTAGGTATATGGGAATGAAAAAAAGGGTCTATTGCGTGAATATGGAAAATGATAAATATGATCGCTCAGTGCTTCAGCGTGAAATAGATGCTCAGCTCCTCGTTATGCTCCTGTCGTTTTAAAAACACGCCGCTCACATTGAAAACAATTGAGAAAATACGCTAGCCTCAGGAAAAAGTCTTTAAAAACACTTAAAGACGTGTTGACGCGTCAACCGTAGGGCTGGGTATCGATTCAGATGTTCGAATTCTATTCGATTTATGGGGGAATAAAAAATTTATTCATGGCCTTTGAGAATCGATGTTGAATCAACCACATTTTAAAAAACGATCAATCGAAAAATCGATTTTTTTGCCCAGCCCTATTCGACTGAAGTGTTTTTATTTGGTGCTTTTTATTCATTCGTGAATTTGAAGCGAATTCGCGTCTGACGCCCGAGTTGAAAATTCGTCTATTTGCGCCACGTTAACCAATCAGGAGCCTGCTCGCTGCTGTCACGTGATGAAGTGAAGTGATGAGAAACCCCTGCATAATTTAAAAATACTACTGTTATTGCGTCACAACATTTAGTTTTAAGACTTTTTCAGGTGAGAATGTAGTTTAAAGCTCAAAACTGTGGTTTATTTAGCGTCTCTCTTGGTTGTGAGCTCCAGTGGAACAGCGGCGCTCAGCGCTCATTAACCCCAGCAAGAGCAGCCTTTCCTCGGCCAGTCCTTCTGCCTTCTGCTGCTGGCTCTGATGTCCTGTAGTGGTTAAACATGAGCTATAATTCATCTTGTGTAGATCGAACGGCCGATCTTTGGTGTCATGAATCTATAATTAGTTGTCTGCCAAATCGTTTTGACCGAGGGCAAAGTGAAGTTTCATGACTTTATTTTTTAGGATATTTAAATATACATGCAGTGAAGATAATGTTGGAGTTGCCTGGACCACATTTGTGTGGCTATTAATGTTTAATATATATTTTTAATGAAAATGAAAAGAGGCAGAGTGGTGTTTCATGACATATTTCTCCTGGAGCGCCTTGAACGCGCGTCTATTTCGCCTCAAGTGCTAGATTTATACGCGCGTCCAATTCTCTGTGAACGTGCGAATGGATTCAAAATGTTCAAGTGTCCAACTAGACGCTCTATTCGCGTTTGCACGAGGAATATATTCCGCCCCCAGTATTACCCCTATATATGAGTCTTTGATTATATCATTCAAAAAGTTTAGATAGCAATAGCAATACCTTGACTTTTTTTTACAGACTCAAATATATAATTTGAGCCCTAATAACACAAGTCCATTCCTGGCATATCTAGTCCACGCTGAAGATCTTGTGACTTTACAGTTTGATACTGGTTTTAATAAGATTAGCCTTGCCTCTTTCTATTGTCATAGGAAGTGTTTCTGACAGCTAAACAAGATGTCAACAGAGAGAGTAGAGCTGGTTGTTAGGCCTTATACGGCGATGTTTGGGCTCTTCAAAACATGTTAGCATCATTCATATTTGATGAGCACAGCGCTTTCATGAAGAAAAAAACAAGACGGCGTAGATGATGAAATCTACTGTCTGTGGTGAAAGCATATGATGTGGAGAAAGACAGGCAGTGTTTCAAGAAGTGTGAGAGGCACTTCAGGAAATATTCTCAAGTCATAACTCCTGTTCATTACTCTTTCCCTCTCGAGCAATCTCCAAACGCGAAGAGAGCCGTCAGTATATTCAGAAGGAACTCATTCGGACGATATTTAGTGCATTCAGCAAAAAGTCCTGAGCTCACTCATGTTGAACTTTTACTGCAGGTGTCTTTCCTGCATTTATGAAAATTTCATATGCAATGATTTTCACTGCAATGCATATGAATGTCTGGTGTTAAGCCTCATGTTCTGTTTGGACTGCTTTAAAAACTTCCGAAATGATGATTTAATGATACATGCCTACTGGGTTTTGATTAAGTCAGTAATTGTACACATACATTATTGGGGTCTCTGGGAGCACATAAAGACAAACAAGCACCGACAGTAAATGTTTGCATGAATAATAATCTAATTTACTGTATTACTATAAATATGCTGAGGCTAGAAAAGCAAAACCCTTTATAATTATTAATAACACCCAACTCCTTCGCTTTAGAGCCGTAGGAAACCACTGATATCATCACAAATCATTCAAGGACAACCCAACACAGAACAGCTCTTGACTTGAGAAGCTTTAATATAAAAGAGATGGAAATAAAAGATAAACAGTGCCATTAGGAGACAATCTGAGGGGTTTGTTGATGTGGTGATGTCTTCAGAAAACCTACAATTTCCAATAAATAAATAAATAAATAGCCATGATTGTACTGCATTATGGGATCCTAGACTAATGGAATAACCATAAGCTTATGCAGTTGAATCATTTAATTGGACAAAACTATTAATACATGAATTTAATATTCATAATTGTGGTAAGCTGAGTGGTTGTTGTTTTCGCTTGTTACAGTGCAGGTATTATTTTTATTTATTTAATGAAATTCATAAATAAAATAATGAATGAACGAACACACACATACATACACACATTAAAAAAATGAGAATTGCACAGGCAAATACATGCATTTTTGGATCATTTCATGCAGTATATCTCTGATATTCATCAAAATATTTTTCATCAGGTGCTTTTCATTTAATCTGAGAGACTGCATAGAAATGCATGTCTTGAGTTGTTCCTTTAATTAAAGGAAATTAACATTCAAAACTAATTCATGACCTATTTTCTCTCAGTTGAAAAGAAGCATAAGGCAA